>NC_059104.1:97654056-97983501 GCF_020740685.1 Jaculus jaculus
TAGGTTGGAGCCGGGCATGTTGGCACACGCCTTTAATCCCAGCACTCATGAGGCAGAGGTAGGAGGATCGCCATGAGTGTGGTGCCACCTTGAGACTCCATAGTGTATTCTAGGTCATCCTGGGCTAGAGTGAGACCCTACTTTGAAAAACAAAAGAGAGAGAGAGAGAGGAAATTAGGTTGAATAATTGGGACAAAAATTCATGTCCTCAAGGAAAAAAAATCCTATATACAGACACACAATCATTCACAAAATCGGAAACAAAATAGAGGGAACAGCACTGAATCCAGGGAGTATATACTCAAACCTCAATCCCAGCAGACGGCATAGATCATAGTGGTGAAGCAGAAAGACAGGAAACCCAATATTTACAGCATTCTTATTTAAAATGTATCTTTAGAAAGTGATTTCAGAATACATACACAATGTAGTTTTCCTTGATCCAACCTGCAATGGAAAGAAGAAAAAACAATCTGAGGACTAGATAAAGCTGTGTTCACTTTGCCCAGATTCTTTGGTTCTCCCACTGACTTGCGAAAATGGAATCTAGGATAGAAATGAACAGCCAGTCCAAGACTGGAATAGTCTCTCCTGTGTTCCTGCCACAAGGCCTGTGATGCTGGGTACTTTCTGAAGAAGAGTACTTTGGAAACTGATGTTGTTTCCAAGCCCCGCGTTCTCTGTTTGGCCTTTGTTGAGAGTCCCTAAGGTACACAGCTACATTAGAAAGTTAGAAACATCCCATTCTGGGGTGAATATCCTCCTTTCTAAAGGTGAGGGTGAGGTGTCTCTGTGTTTCCATTGTCTACACTGGGTCTCATGACTAAAATGTATTATCAATACCACATTGGACATAAGAATCTTCCACCACACTGACCTCAGGGAATACCCTTAACTCTATTCAAACCAAGTTTCAGAAGAGGGTACTTAGACAAAACATATGTGCTGTCTTTGAACATATAAAATAAGCCTGTCCACATTTGAGTAAAAATAACTCAAATTTTAATCTAAATAGAAATGCTCCAGATAAGGGAAGATAGAACAATATTCAGTGTGAAATCTCCACTGGTATTTGTAAAGACCTTTGAAATCAAGGGTGAATTGGTAAATTTCTAGGTTCCCCCCCCCCATAGGCACATACTCTAATAAATATAGTGTATATTACAAACCTCATTGGTACTATATGATTTCCACCAAAAATAAAGAAATTAGGAAAGTATTCTTTCTAGCTTTGCAAAAAGAAAAAGCTGTATTACCTGGACATAATTGGTCTGTGTCTCTTCAGTCATGGACAGAGTAATTTCATCGTCCTTTGGATCAGCTAGAAGAACACAAAGTAACTCTCAACTGATGGTGCACTTATTAATGAATCAGGGTTCTTTGCTCAATACGGTAAAATGTCAAGGACTTAGTTTTAATATGAGAACTCATGGGTGTGTTTGACTAATAATCATTGTCTTCTGAGGAAAAAAAAAACCACCATGAAAGCCTTAAAGGAACTGAGGAACAGTATTTTTGTACTGTCTAGGTAATAGGAGCCAAATATAATGTGAAACAACTATTCTCCAGTTGGATCAACCCTTTTAACCATGTTAAGATTAAATGTCATGGTTCTATCACTTCTGCAGACCATCTTGGAGCCAGGTAGAATGACACTACTGTCTTCCCATCCATCAATCCTATTTTAACCTTCTGATATTCATCAATACAAATTCTGTATTCATCTTTCACTGCATAAGCTTTTATCATGGGTATACAAATTAAACTAGGGAATAGAATCTCACAATGCTTACAAGCTATAATGATATATACTCATTAATCCTTTATCTTACAATAATAAATGATTTAAGACTGGGAGATATTGGCATCATTATGGTTTTATAAGAAAAAGTAAATGTCATTTTCTTCTAGGGGGTAGGGACACATTTTAACACAGGATACCCTGGAATTCATCAGGTATTCTCAGGCTGGCCCTGAACTCACAGTCATTCTCCTATCTCTGCCTCTTTTTTTTCTTTTTTCTTTCTTTCTTTTTCTTTCAAGGTAGGGTCTCACTCTATCTCAGGGTGACCTGGATTTCACTAAATAGTTGCAAGATGGCCTCAAACTCAGAACAATCCTCATACTTCTGCCTCTCGAGTATCGGGATTAAAGGCATGAGCCATCACTCTTGGTCCTCTGCCTTTCATGTTCTGGGAGAGATGGTATGTGCCACCACACATGACACATGTCACTTTATTCTCCTTCTGGTCTTGTTGTGTTATACCATGTATTTGTCTTAATTGTTACTCTCTAGTTTTTTGCAAGTACCAGCTGAGGCTGAATATGGACCTAGTCACTACCGCACACTGAGGCTTTAAACAAAATAACTCTGCAAACACCAGGGAAATACATCTCTGGAAAATCGTATGAATACCTTCAGTTCACATTTGTCACTCTTATGATATCTTTAATAAGAACAATCAGAGATCTGCCCCCACCCGGATCATAGTGAAATTATCAAGTGTATTGAAATATTTCTCTAATTTTCATGTTTGAGAAGAGAGTCTAAGACATAACCCCAGACCTTATAGAGATGGGTCATAGTGTCATTTTGACTGATTCTATCTACAAAGACTTGCAATCTGACATAAAACATCAGGGCATATTTGAGCTTTTCACATCAATGTGGATGCCAGGGTCTGTGGAAACACCTTCCAAATACTTTGTCACTGTTTGTAAAAACTGTGGTAAGCTGGGATATTTTTTTATAATCATGGAAAATGTTAATAAAAATTTAAAAATTAAAAAAATACTGTGGTAAGTTTCTATAGAAGGATCTCAAATGTAAACTATACACTAGAATTCTTTGGGACTGTAGAAGAATTGTAAACTCTCTGCCCTGGGGTTAATGCCTCAATGACCAAGTTAAGGGAACTACACTGGCAAATTCTCCTGGACTCATGATTTCAACGATACATACACAAATTTGACAGTTAACTTGGTGCAGTTTGTCCTGTGGTCGTTTTTGGAAACAAGTCAACTGCAGCTCTAAATGTTCTGAGGTATGAGTGACTTGATTTGTATAATTCAAGTCAAGCATGTGTTTGCAATGAACATTTTTTAGAAAGGCTGTGGTCACGTTGAAATATCTTTTGAGCAAACATAGTGAACCACATGTAATCAAATTCAGGCAAGATCCATACCCTATGCATGGATGGAGGACCGCGTAAGGGAAAAGTGAGTGCAACTGCTTGCAAGAAGTGCAGAAAACTTGACTCTAAGTTCTTACCTAAACAATCACCATCTTTGCCAAACTACCCTCTAACCTTTTCAACTCCAGCAACACAGAATCCCAGTTTCTCTCTAAAGAATTCTTAGTAAATATACAACACATATCTTATGATTTACAGTTTTTCTTCCTCAAGGAATTCTAGGTGACTTACAGTTTTCACTTTCAACAGCAGCCTCCTGCAATTAGAGAAGCCAAGGCATTATAACTATGTCATGAGACTTGTTGACAAATGGTATTGTTCCTCTTCCTAATGTGGATGACATACAAGAAACAGTCAAAGCTTTACAAACAATGCTAAGGTACATCGTTGAAAATCCATGATGTTTTCCTGGGGATGTGCCTGTAATGCTCTGTAGAAAATGAATTATAAAACATTGAACACCAGAAATAACAATGCATCCAACACAGAAGAGACCAAGTATACAATACATTTCCTGAGTCTGCCATTTGAAAATGACCTTTTGCTCAAACAGTTTGGAAGGGCCTATTCTTCAACCATTTCAGAAAGCAGAATGGTAATACTTGTAAATACCTATGATGCTCAAGGTTATATATTCATGGCCAAGTTCAGCTACAACAGGAAATAAAGAAAGCAACATTTTTATTTCAGGCAAGGAAAGGTTACCTTACCTTCTCATTGGCCTCACTGTCTTCATCATTATTGGTGTGTGGCTGATCATAAACAGTACCATCGCCAACTAGGAAGACAATAGAATAACTGTTAACCACAGGTGAGAGTCTCATGTTTTACTTAGAGCATACTGGGTGCATGACTGTGATTTGAAATCAGATTCAGTGGCTGCAACAACAATAAATTTGCAAAGAAATGAGTACCTGGGCCCTTCACATTGTGTTAATGTAAAAAAGGACATAGTCTTGAGGAGAACTAGAGTCCTATCATTTAGAGTGCTCCCTTTGAAAACCAGAGAGATGATATTTTAAATTCATTAAACCATGGGGGTCATAATGCATGCTAAGTGGAATCTAACACAAATTCTTAAGGGAAATATCCTCAATGTCTCCTATACAATGGTTCAAGAGTATTCAAAATAAAATGGATTAGGGAGTGGCACAGTGACCATGAAAACACAGAGTGCCAAATTTTCCCCTCCCCAGTACATTTTAGATACTTGAGCATGCCCTCCTAACCAAGATCAGTGAGGAGAGAGGAACATTAATGTACTACTGTAAGTCCCAGTAGGAAGTTAGAGAAGATCTATCTCCATTGGCTCACTCTTTAAGCCCTTATGCCCAGGTTCATGTCAGTGCTACGTGAGATTTGTTCCTGTTACATTTCTTATAAGTAGGTCACTGTTGAAAACCTAATACAATACTTTATAGACACAGTTCTTTAAGAGAACTAGCAAAGGCTTGAAATTTTGGTAGTGGTAGAAACAGGTAGGAGTAGGTCCTCAAGGAAAGGTCATCTTTAACAGCCAGAAGCAGGGCACATCCAACATGGGTCCTCCTCATTGGATTTGACAGGATCATCTGATAACAACCATCACTATATTTTAAATGTTTAATTAATTAATTTTTTTTATTTATGTATGGTCTGGAGAGAGAAGGATAAAGTGGCAGAGAGAAGAGAGAAAGGCATGCCAGCCCCTATAGCCACTGCAAATGAAAATTAGACACATGCGCTTCCTTGTGCATCTGGCTTAAGTGCCTCCTTGGGGATTTGAACCTGGCACCTTAGACTTTGGAGGCAAAAGCCTCAACTGTTAAGCCATTTCCCCAGCCCATCTTCACACTTGATACATGTGGCACTTATGAAATTCCATTTATCTACATTAGAAACTTCCAGAAGAAAGTCATTAGGGACAGTGGAGAATCTATTCCATTCTACACATTAAAAGGCAACTTTGGCTCATACAGGATCAACTTCAGTTTTCCATAGACATCCAATGTAGATACCAGGGTAGACCCTTGTCACCTCAACACCACACATTCAACACTCATTCCTAGCAGGAACTCAGTTTCAGGGATCTCAAGACTGAAACAGTAAAAATCTTCCATAACAAATGACTTGATCCAGAATACGTACCAGGTTCTGGTCTGCTGGTATCCTACAATTAGAGAAAAAATTACTGTTTGCTCAGGGTATGCCTTACACTTGACCTAGGTCTGCTTTATTGTGATAACATAGGAGAACAAACAGAGACACAGTAGATTTAATCAATGGCCACATTGCTACAAAGCTGTCACATAAGACACCATTCCAAAAAGCCACTCAATTTCACATACAGTATATTTCAAAACTTCTTTTCTACCTTCATTCAAATTGAAAACCTTTTCTGTAAATTTCTTTTAAAATTTATTTCAAGAGTCTGAATGAGAAAATACAACTGCACCAGGAGTGCCAGGAACTTTTCTGTCTAAAGAAAAGCTTCAGAGGTATACACCACTTGATGATTCTGGATTTATGTCAGTACTGGGGCATCAAAGGTGCGCTGGCCAATTTTAAAAGTGAGTGCTTCTAACCACTGAGCCATTTCCCCAACCCTCAGATACAATTGGTAGAAGAAGAAGGAATATCATTTGTGAGGTAAACACTGTATCATTCATTTATCATAGATGTGAAAATATAAACTGTAGAAGAGTAATGAATCAGCAGGTAGGAGGTTCCCCGCCAACTGCACCCAACCCAGAACATGTTTCTGTCAAAGAGTAATGCACATTGACTAACCATGGATCTTCATTTCTACGTAATTAATTTTAAAGCGCTCTTACATTACTTTCTGATTTTCCTGCAATTTTTCCTGGCATAACATCTAGAGGGAAACAAAACTTCTGTTAGTTTATTGGTAAGCAGTTATTATCAATAACTCGTGGGTGTTCCATATGTATACATGAGTTGAGGCTGGATAGAAAGTGTGAGTTGCTGATGTACCAACTTCCTGACTAGAAGAAGGATGGGAAACATGCAGGAAGTAATCACTGAGAAGATTTGCACTTGATGATAAAGTCCCTTTAATTAATATGCAATAATGAAGCTGAATTGAGTGGGGTGGCACATGATTCTAATGCCAGAATTCAGAAGGTGGACCCACAAGAGATTGATGCCATCTCAGGTGCACAGTAAACATGACATCCTCTAACAAAATGAACACTGAAGCAGAAATGGTGTATAAGGTGCACTATCTTCAATGAAAGATTCCTGTCATTCTCCTCACATGTTTTGAAAGGCATATAAGTTGTTAAGATCTTCTCGATATCTCCAAGAACATTTCGATATATTGGGATCAAACCTCACTTTCGCACTGACTATCCCTGCTGTCTTCATGGAAGAATTGTTTCATCTCATTGGCTTCCCAAGCCCCACCCTCATTCCTATCAGGAAGTCAGATCACAGATCTTGGCTCTGAAACAGTAGGATAGTTCACAAACATATAACTAATTTAGAATACATACCAGCCTTCAATGTGGTAGAGTCCTGCAAGTATAGAAAAGTTAACAAAGTGAGGATGTGGACATCCCATTTACATTATTTACATAGGTTTGGATTTCTTTTGATAACATAGGAAAACAGCAGAATAGTGGGTCCAATCAATGGCTATGTAGCTAAACAGTTGTCACAAAAGACACCACTACAAAGGGCAAAGGGTTTTCATGCATAGTGGACTTCTCAAGACCCTTTACACAGTACAAAATCCTTAGTGTGTGAAGGAAAATCATGCCTGGAGGAAATCCTTCTACCATTCACTTATAGGGACATGGCAAAAGTAATCGTCCTAGAGAGCCATGAATTGCTTTGCAGGAGTGTTCAATTCATTTCCACACCACCCAGTAACAAATGTTTGTGCAAGAATTATTCACATTGACTAAAACACAGAGATATATTTCGATAGAAGATGAAGAATAGTGCTTTACCTTGTGCTGTAGATCATTTGGTGTCTGTGTTGACAACACACCTATGATGAAACAGAGCAACTCTCAGTATGGTGGTAACTGGTGGTTACGGATCACTCTGGGAACTTTCGTTATGTGGACAAGGGTACAAGGAGGTGGATGATTAGCAAGTGTGGACTAAGCTACTGGTGGGCTCTCCTCCTGGCTAGAAAAGTGTGGGAATGGATGACACATAGAAACCTGGGCTTTATAGTTACCAGCAGTATAAATGATACAATATAATCAAAGTGAGCAGAATTGGGTGACACATGCATGTGATCCCAGCACCCAAAGAGTGAAGTCAGAAGAGTTTAAGTCCAATCATAGGGAATTTCATGAATCCCTGGGCTGCAGAAATCCCTGCCGCACAAATAAAGCTAATAATCAAGTTGCAGTAAGATATACTGCACATTAGCATTCAATGGAAGACGTTTGCCTTTCTTCTCTCATGATTGAAAAATGACCACACTTTTACTAATGAAAGGAAAGGGTAGATGAAGAAGCAGGTCATGAGGAATGCTTCTGTGGGGATCCTTTGCACTCAGCTTTGCCCTCCCTCTCTATTTCCTAACTGATTTCTAACTACATTTCACTCTTAGCCAGAAGAATGTGATCATTTGTTTCTACTTGAATTATACTATCTTATTCTGTGGAAGAACAGTTGATATGGGGGTCAAGATTTAATGGTAGAAGTAAGCCTCTGTATTTATGCTTAGAGTCCACATTACAGTGGTATAAGATGGTCAGTCTACACAAGGCCTTAACTATACACTATGATGTAGTGACACTCTGGTCATTTCTTCTTCTCCGTGAAGTCAATGAAAATGTCATATGGTCTTTACATGGACCAATACCATCAGATCTGCCTATATTACTATTGCATTACACCATTCTACTAAACTTCCATGTACTTAAAACAAATTTTTTCATTGTCCTGGAAATGGTACTATGAAACTCTCCATCATATTAACTGGGGATCCTAATCATGAATATAATAAAACGTTAAAGTGTTGATAATGGTAACAAAGATAATCACAACTTTCCTTCCATTCTTTCTTTTCTATGTCCTGTGTTTCCTCTTAATTAGTGGTACAGACATCACAGTAGACAGTCACCATAGCAATATTCATTTGGGAACTGTCAGGGTTTGTTTCTTGAAGCTTTTAACCCAGAAACATAAGAAAATCTGAAGCAGTATGGCAACTAGGCACACAACCAACTTACAGTTCTTGATTATTCCTGCTCTAAGGTCTTTAACAGGCAAACACTTGAGCATTTTGTTTTCATAAAGTTAAATTGTCAAGTGCACAAAATAATTGAACTAATTTTAAGTGTGTAGACCATTTTTAATACATGTCCTAAGACTTCTCAGAGCTAACTATTATTGTCCTGTTGATTGCTTTCACCACCAAACCTATGCACTGAGCTTAAACAGTTATAGTGGCGCTCATCACATGAAGAACTCTGCCAAAGTCTATGGAAACACCTTCGTGTTACTTGTATAGTTTATGTGACAACTCAGGGGACTTTAGGGATAGAAAGGATCTAGGAAGTAGAGTCTGGAGTACCTCAGGAACAAACAAGCTCTATAGACTCTCTGCTCTTGGGTGAGTGTCTCCTGGACAAGGTATAAGTATGAAAGTGAATCAGAGAGGAACAGATATGTCCAAATGTCTGAAGTCTTCTTTCCACTTGTCTACATACAAATATGAGAGCTCAGGGTCGACATCAGGGGGATATCAAACCAACTTTAGTCATAATGTACTCACGACTGGATGATTAGTTTACATAGAGTTCATTTAAAGAATGTTTGCCATAGATGTTTTTTCAAGGAACTGGTTGAGGGCAATGGTGTTTAAAACTTCCAATATCTTCTGAGAAAACATAACCTCAGATATAATCACACGTATATTCAAAATAAAAAGCCATATTAGCACAAAAGTCCCTGGCATTCGTCAAGTACACAAGCCCAAGTAAATCAATCCTGAGTCAACTGCTTCAGACAGCTAACTATAATTCTTGAAATAGAAAGTGCTTTTTCTTTTCCAAAATGTACTCAATCCTTTCAGCCTTGAGAAACCAAGTATTACCATTTCTCCTCAAAGAGAATTCAGTGAGTATTCCAACATCAAGTTTTCTTTTGTAACGAATTCTAGAATACTTACCAGTTAAATTTTCATCAGCGTACATCTGCAATTATAGAAGCACAGACATTGTAAGAACTAAGTCATGTGACTTGTTGGCACATGGTATCATTTCTCTTATTTATATTGAGGATATATAGGAAGCACTCAAATGAAAGGGTTACCAAACAATGATAAGATACATCACAGGGAGCCCATGGTGTCTGCGTAGAGAAGTTATTTCTATCTGTCTTTAGGTCATGAATTCAAAATACTACATCCCAGGAAAAGACACTGCTTCCACGCAGGAGTAGGCCTAGTGTACAGTGTGGAACCTGAAGCTACATCTTACAAATGCCATTTCAAACAATTGAACAGTTGTTATTGTTTTTTCTACTATTCCAGAAAATAGGATCTGCTATATTTGAGTATCCTTAATGCTCGGTTTCATATTTTGATGCCAAAATCAAATAAGAACTGGAAATTAAGCAACATTTTTAGTTCAAGCAAGAGCAAGTAGCTTTACCTTTTCACTTACTTCAATTGGGGTTTCCTTGTCCATATATTCCACCTCTGCTGAGGTATCTGCTACATCTAGGAACGCAACAGAGTAACTGTTGGTCTTTGGTGCTATGATTCACATTTTACTTAGAATACACTTGATGCTTCAGGGCTGTGCAATAGAGCTTAGGTAGTCATTCTAGCACCCAATCACTGAAATCAGATACTAAAGAAAAAGTAGCAAAGAAATAAGAAACTTATCCCTTGGCATTCTGGTAATGTCAAGGAAAGACAACAGGAAAGTGTGTAAGTGACCTATCACTCATAATGATCACTTCTGAGCCTCAGTGGGTGAAATTCCAAAGCCATGAAACAGTGTGAGTTAAAATTCATCCTTGTGGCATCTAATCACAAACGTTTTAGGATATTGTAAAAACAAACTATGATCTAAGAGTATTCAAAAACTATAGTTAAGTGGGTGACATCTGTGAACACGAAAACATAAAGACTGCCCCAAATTCTCCCATCCACAATACATCATATGTATTTCAGGATCCTGGAAAATAACCAATGCTTATATACTGAAGGAAAAATTATTCATGATCAGTATGCTTGATGGCATCCTAACTTACCCTGCACAGACCTCCACTCTCTAGTTAAAGAGTTGGATTAGGCAGTTGCTGTCCCATCATAGAGAAATTTCAAACCCTGAAAACCCATGCATGGATGTACTGGATTGTACTCTTTCAGGGCTGCTTTGCAGGAGAACTATCACTAGTGAATCTGACTGAAATCTTTCCCCATAACTGTTTATGTCTAAATGTTTTCAGAGTTATCTCAAAGATATCCAAAACAAAAACAAATTTTCACACAAGTGAACATGTACAATTCCACAACATGAACATAAAATACCAGACCAATATGCAACTTAATCAGAAATTGACAAGAGATGAGGTTGAAATCTCCAAAATACTTACCAGTTGTAGTACACAGTGGAACGACATAGTTAGAAAGGTGAGGAGTAGAAAAAGCTCTGCGGATATGTTGACCTGAAGAAAACAACAGTTTAGAATAACGTGTGGAATGCAACAAAACAATGATGATATACAGGTGCATAGAATTAAAATGTTCATTAGAATGGTATAATAATTATAATTTAAAGGCAAAGGGCATGGCGGTACATGCCGTTAATCCCAGTACTTGGGAGGCAGAGGTAGTAGGTTCACTGTGAGTTCAAGACCACTTGAGACTACTGAATGAATTCCAGATAAGCCTGAGCAAGAAGGAGACCCTATCTGGAACCACCACTGCCTAATATATATATATATATGTGTGTGTGTGTGTGTGTGTGTGTGTGTGTATAAAAATATTTATAAAAGCAAACATACTTGTATTATGGAATGCAACACCAATGATGTAACGTATTTTTCTAGGAGAGATTCAGAGCTAAGTCCACAAAAAATCATTTTAGTACTATGGATAGTGGTGCATGCCTTTATTCCCAGCATTTGCAAGGTCGAGGTAAGAGGATCACCATGAATTTAAGGCCACCCAGAGACTACAGATTGAATTCCAGGTCAGCCTGTGATAGAGTCAGACCCTACATTGAAAAGTAAAATAAAGAATAAAATAAAACATTCCTAGGAGAGCAAACACCGACTGTAAATTGGAATGTAAAATGTCTCCAGCGCCTTCTAAGTTTGTGATTAAGCCTAATATTCCATGCTCAGCTGGTAGGGTCCTTGGGCAGTGATGCCTTAGTGGAGGAAGTGTAAAACTACGGAGTAGACATTGAGGATTTACTAGTGCAGCCCAATTGGTGTTCAGAGCTAAGTCATTCTTTCTGCTCTCTTCCACCTGATATGACAGGATGTGATGCCCAGTGTCTGCTGTGTGATACTTTCCCTGCCACAGTGAAACTTCCCCGCAAAACTGTAAACTTGAAACAAACACCCTCCTCCCATGAGCTGCCTTTTGTCAGGTGTGTCCCTCCTTCCCATGCCAGCAAGAAGAAGCTAAGAGCAATACCAGTGTTAACTGTAGTCACCCATACTCGAATCAAACATGATTTCCTTGAAAAGGTACATAGTTGGACACCACTCAGTTCATGTGCACTCATTAAAGAAAAAGGAAGAATCTTACATATATATTGGTTAGTAAAACAGAGTAGCATGGACAAGCTGTACTCTGATTCCTAGTGAATGACATTATGAAAAAGACCAAAAGAATCTAAGGTGTATCCAGGGCTTCTGAGCAACTAGGTAAAAACTGGTTATTGGAGTATGGTGGCTGGGTATGGCTTAAAAAGGACTGATGGGCATGACGGATTGCATAGCAGGTAAAGTGCTTGCCTGTGAAGCCCAGTGAATTATATTGGACTCTCCAGTTGCCATGTAAGCTAGATGTACAGTGAACCAAGAGCACAAGGTCATACATGCACACAGACAGCAGATGCATGGGGAGTCCACTGGCAGTGGCCGGAGTCCATGGCACACCAATTCCCTCCCTGTCTTCCTCTCTCTCTCTCATATCTCACTGACTTTCTTATTTTAAAATAGCCAATCTATTTGGTTTGCCACAAAAATGACTAATATTGTGATACCAAAAAGTGATCATGTGAATATACAAATCTCAGGAATAACCATCCTAAGGAGTGAAGCAATGTAAAGTGCTGAGCTAGGCTAGAAAGTATCAATTTGTGTTTACCAATTGTAGCAAATGTAAAAAGCAGTGAAAGACACAAATAAAAGGATAACTGTGTCATTGATTTGCCAAGGGGTGGACATGGGTATTTAACATAAATGATAATCATATCAGCTTTATGCAGGTCTGACTTGTTCCTCCATTGGAAAAATGTGTAGAATAATGATGTGAACTGGCTCTATTACATAGATAGCTATGAGCCTACCAATCAATGAGAAACAAAACACTTTTGTTTTTGAGGCAGGTTCTCAAAGGAGCACCAAAAGTCTGGAAATCTTCCTGTAGCCCAGGCTAACCTGTACCACCCAGTGATGCTCATACCTCAGACTTTGAGAGGGCGAGGTCCAACAAAACTTGGATTTTAAATGCATATTGAAATTCTATGGCTGGCTCTGTACTAATGAGCTCGATAATTAACACTTTTGCTTCTTGAAATACACTACTCCAACTCTTCCACTTTTACTCACACTATACAAGAGAACACAAGCTACAACACCTGCCCAGAATTTGTTGTACTTAGTAAGGTCAAGACTCAGAATGTATTCCCAATAGACTTATACCAGCATAATGCCAGGACAACAGAGGGATGTGAGTAATTCCAATGTCAAACATTTGTTTTCATTACATGCCTCCAAGTATAGACATCTCTTCCTGAGTGGGGCTTCAGGCAGATTATGATATTCAGTGTGTTCTTAAGATCTGCCTTATGTGGAGTATACCTCAGACCAATAATTTTGTGGAAGAAATAATTTAGAAAAAGACCAGCATGACAGAAATTTGGGTATGGTACCTAATGACCAGTATCCAACTTCATTTTCAACCTTTATAAAGAATAAACCTAGTTAATATGATGCCTCTGTTCTGTTCTTTGAACTATGACACTAAAAATGTCATAACACCTTCTTCTATAAACATTATTATTTCAAACAGTAATATTGTAGCTGGAGATAACCTTGAATTTCTGATCCTAATGCCTTTTTCTCCTGAGGTGTAGGATTGCAGGACTACTCAACTAGGTCTGCTTTTGGTAAGTGCTAGGATTTGAATGTAGGGATTGGTGCATGCTGTCTTCATTTAAACTTGATTCTTATTCCTCTTACCAAGGTCCTACATAGCCAAGGCTTGCACACAAACATACACGCTAATGATGAAGTATTCTGAAAAAATGACATCCAGTCACACTTTTCAATGGTGTTGACACAAATACACACAGTGGGTTGGCTCTGTATGCTTCCATTTCCCTATCAACATGCACATTATCAGTCTGAAAAAAGTACTTTTTGAGCAGCTTCCAGCTTCCTGCATAAGTGTGCTACCAATGGGATGACTGACCCTAACAATAGTTGAATGGCAATCTGAGTAAATACAATCGCTAAGCTCTGTTGCTCTTAGTGCTCCTAATCATGCTGGACAATTTGCTAATGTATTTCAAAAGTTCTAGCAATAATGACACATGCCTATTAGAAATCAATTATTATACACACCCATACATTTACAAATTTTCATGTGGAGTGTCTCTCATTTTCAGAAGCCATGATTTCACTGAAAGAATCTCTGATTTTATTTCATTTCTTGTGTATGTCAGCAGGTGAATGCTGCCACAGCTTTATATATATATATATGTATGTGTGTGTGTATGTGTATATATATATATATATGTGTGTGTGTGTATATATATGTATATGTATATATATATGTATAAATTTATTTATTTATTTATTTATTTATTTATTTATTTATAGATGGTTTCTCACTTTGACTCCTGAGACCTGAAATTCTCTTTGAAGTCTCACGCTTGGTACAAGTCATGCACATCATTCTAACTCTGCCCCACCCCTGTGTGCTGGGATAAATAAGTATGCTACCATGCCCAGTCTCTCTCATAACCAATGTGGCAGACATGATAGTGTTTGGGATTTTGTTAACTGCAGTATCCCTGGTATGCATACAACAATTACAGTATCTTTTTCTGTACATCAACATGGGAATTAACAATAGGATTTCTGCATGCAAAAGAAGCTCTCTACCAATCGAGCTATATAACCAACTCTGATAGTCTAGCACTCTTACACAGTGCCTACTGAGCTGGTGGAATAAATAGAGGTAGAACTTCAAAAGAAATACTGGAGCACAAATTTGGGAATATTTTGTGGCTTTTGCACCCCTACAGTTGCTGAGCTGAGCCCAGTCAGTTACCTCTGTGTGGTGATTTATTCATCTGTGGTGAGGAACCCAGGGAAATAAATCTACAATACATGTATTTCATGAGGTTGTAACTAGTTCATGTATGCAGAGTCTGTGTTGTGAATTTATTTTTTTCTTATGAAACTGCCATTGAAAATTGAGTTAAGTTCTTGGGATAAATACTAATGTACTCATGAAAAAAAAAGACCTATACACAGACATGCAATCATTCACAAAATCAAAAGAAAATGAAGGGAACACTGCTGAATCCAAGGGCCATATCCTCAATCTTCCTTCCCAGCAGAAGTCACACATCATAGTGGTGAAACAGATAAAAGAACCAATATTATACCATTCTTAATTAAAGCATGTCTTCAGAAAATGATTTCAAAATACATACACAATCCTGTCTTCCATGAGCCAACCTGTAATGGAGAGAGGAAAAAACAATCTGAGTTCCATATCAAGCTGGGTTCTATTTGACCAGATTCTTTGGTTCTCCCAGTGACTTGGGAAACTGGGATCCAGGACAGGAAAGAACTGTCAGTCCAAGTCTATGTTAGTGTCTTCTGTCTTGCAGTCAAAAGACATTTGATGCTGGATGCATTGTGAAATAGAGTACTTTTGATGCTTAAGCTGTTACAAAGACCAGTTGTCTATCTTTAGCCTTCATTGAGAGTCCCTAATGTACAAGGCTATGAGATAGAGAAACTCAGAAACATCCTGCTATTGGGTGAGCTTCCTCCTTTCTAAAGGGGAGAGCGAATGGTCTCTATGGCCCCATAGCCTACACCAGGCCTCATCACTGACAGGTATTATCAGTATCACAACAATGGACATAAGAATCTTCCACCACACAGAACTCAAGGAACACCATATGCACTATTCCAAACATAGAAGCCTTAAGAAGTATCAGAAGAGGGTACTTAGAAAAACACATATACATTTTTGACCATACATAACAAGCCTGTCCACATTTGAGTAAATATTACTCACATTTTAGTCTCAATAAAAACAATTCCTCCAGGCAAAGGAAGATGCCAGCGTAATGCAGTGATCCACCTACCCTGGCAATTACTTTTGAAATCAGGGCTGAATGGGTAAAATTCCATTTAATACACTTTCAAGGCAAAGACTAATAATGTACATTATCAACCTCAGTGTTTATATGATATCCACCAATAATGAAGGAATCATGACAGTATCCTTTCAAGCTTGCAAAAGAAAAAGATGTATTACCTGAACAAAATGTGGCTCTGCATGTTCTGTCATGCCTGGAGTAATTTCATCCTCCTTTTGATCAGCTAGAAGGAAACAAAGTAACTCAACTGATGGTGCACTTATTACAGAATCAGGGTCTATGCTTGATATAGTGAAAGGTCAAGGGCTTAGTTATAGTATAAGAATTCTTAGGTGTACCTGATTAATAACTATTGTTGGCTTCTAATGGGAAAAAAAAAAAAGACCATGAGATGTTTAAGAGAATTTGGAATCAGTACTTTTTACTTTCTTAGTAATAGGAACCTAACACACTGCGAATCAACCCTTCCTCTTGGGATCAATCCTTTGAAGCATGTTATGATCAAATGTCAGTGTTCTATCACTTCCTCAGATCATCCTAAAGCCCAGTGGAATGACACTAGTGTCTTCACATCTGGGAAATTATTTGAGGGCTGGAGAAATGGCTTAGCAGTTAAGCGCTTGCCTGTGAAGCCTAAGGACCCCAGTTCGAGGCTCGATTCCCCAGGACCCATGTTAGCCGGATGCACAAGGGGGCGCACACATCTGGAGTTCCTTTGCAGTGGCTCAAAGCCCTGGTGTACCTATTCTCTTTTTCTCTTTCTCTCTCTCTCTCCCCTTCTCTCTCTGTCACTCTCAAATAAATAAGCAAAAAAAGTTTTAAAAAATTATTTGAGCCTTCTGATGTTCATGAATACAAATTCTGTATTCATCATTCATTGCATACCATTGTATCCTGGGTAAGATACAGATTATACTATGGGAAAAATATCACTGGTCACAAGCTGTAATGATAAGTATCCATTAATCCTTTGTCATACAATAATAAATGATTTAAGAGTGGAAGATGTACACATTATTATGCATTATGTAAACACGCACACTCACACATATGTCAATATTGAGGTAGGAGCACATTCTGGCATAAGCTAACCTGGAATTCCTTAGCTATTCTCTGGCCACAAACTCATCGTGATCATCTGCTTCTGCCTCCCAAGTGCTGCACATAATGGCAGGCACCACCACTGACACATGTCACCTTATTCTCCTTCTGGGCTTTATGATGCCGTGTATTTTTCCTAATTGTGACTTACTAGGTTTATGCCAGTGACAGTACTGTGAGCTGGGGTAGAATGGGAATCTAGCCACTACAGAACAATGAGGCTTATTTGTCACCCCCATAAGGTTTTAATAAGCATAATTAGACCTTTTCCTTTGGGCTCAGGTGAAGTCATTGAGTGTATTGAAATATTTGTCTAATTTTCATGTTTGGGAGGAGATTCCAAGACTCAACCACAGACCTTACAGAGGTGGGTCATACTGATTATATATTCTAAGTTATATTTAATATATGATACATATTTCTATCTCTGTATCTATCTGCATACATACAAACAAACATACATACATACATACAAACATGTATGCCTACATACATGCACAGACCAGATAGGGTCAATCTATGCAAGGCTTTAATATGCAGTAGGATTTGATGTCAGAACTTGTTCATTTCCCTTAAATCTTTAGAAGTGAATTAACGTCCCGCCATTGTCTTTACATGGACACAAACCATTAGAGCCACAAGTGTTACTATGGTATTCATATATTCTATCCACTTCCCACAGCATGTAAAGCAAGCTTGTGTCAGAGACCTGGAACTAATTCAAGCAAAAATGCTACTATTCTAATTGGTGATCCCACAATCAGATATTTAAAAAAAAATTACGAAACAAATGAAAACACTAAGAATCTCCATCCTTCCTTTTCCACGTCCTGGATATCTGATCAATTATTAGCTACAGAGAGCACATGAGCTAGTCACCATTGACAGAGTTTATGAGAGGGTAGTGCTGCAGACCACGTCTTCATGATCTAATGGCAAGAGAACAACAGAATGTGCACCATTATGGCAAAGCAGATGATAACACACTTTGAGTTTTTATTTTACCTCCAAAATTTGAACACAGGTGAAATTATAGTGAATACTAATATTTCACTACTTTTCATGTTTGGGACCAGTTTTCAAGACATAGCCCTATGTCTTAAATGAGTGGTTCACATTGTACTACAGATTGCTTTATCCACACAATTCATGCACACTGAGCTGAAAGAGAGTATATTTATAATTTTCAAATAAATGACTATGCCAACATTAGTGGAAACACCTTCTTATTACTTATAAAGCTTGTGTGACAACAGGATATGCCAGGGATGAGTCAGACCTATGAACTAGATTCTGGAGTACTTCCCCGGTTACTCAACAAGTAGACTTTCAGTCTAGTTTATACAAGCACTCAATCAAGTTTATGTGAGCTTTTGAACTTGAATACTCAGGTCTTATGTGTTCCTGTGCCTTATGATTATTTTGGTGTGTGTGTGTGTGTGTGTGTGTGTGTGTGTGTGTGTGTGTGTGTGTAATGTGGCATGCAGGCAGTTGTTATATGCACATATATGTGCATGTAAAGACATGGCTCAGCTTCACTCGGAGAGCACTGCTTAGTGAACACAAAGGCCAGTGTGTAGGGCTGCGCTCTAAAGACCAGAATCAGGGCTGCTAAGGCGGCCTGCTCAAGTGACAGCAGAGACTAATCAACAAGCAGCAAAGCTATGAATGACCGAGCACTTTGTATTCTGATAATAGAAATGGAAAGACAACAAGAAAAGTCTGCAATTGGCATTAGTATCCTATCACAGTGAATACTTTGAAACACAGATACATGATATTCTCAAGCCATGAATTCACCTGAGTTGTCTTGCATGGTAAGTGGTGGGTAACACAAAATCTAGAAGCAATATCCTCATGGATTCTTAAGCAATGGTCCAAGGGAATTGCAAACAATTTCATTTCAGAAGTGTTATCAGAGAACAAGAAAACATAAACACTGCCAAGAATTCTTCCAGGCAAAACACATCTTAGGTACTTCCATGTGTTCTCTACACCGAGACTGTATGAGGGAAGACGTGAACATGAAGGTACTGCTGTAAGGTCTGGGGGACAGAGAGAGAGGACCACCTTTTCCACTGAACCAGAACTTAGGCTTATCTTCAGGTTCATGTGAGTGTCCTGTGAGAGTTGTGCCTCACCCCATACCCCATATCACAGGTCAGTGCTCATATCAAGCAAAGCACCACATGCACACAATTGGTAAGAACAGCTATCAAGGACTCAGAGATTGTTCAGTGAAAAAAACATAGTGGTCCTTGACGACTTCCGGTTAAGATGGCGGCGTAGGTACCACGCCAAAACAGCCTGGGGGGGGAAAGACCAAAATAAACTCAGCAAAATACACACTTTTACTAAAAAGTGAGGTGTATAGGAAGTTGAGGCGGCAGCGGAGAAGTGGAAGAGTTATAGAGCATCCAGAGCCTGCACAGCCGGGAACAGCGGCTCTGGGGCGGCTCAGCTACCCGCCGCAACCGCGTAGCGGCAGAAAACCGCCGGACTCTCGACTCGAGCCGCAGGACAAGCCAGGTGCGGGATTTTCCCCTTACACCGCGCTCTCCGCAACTCGGGAAACGTGAGGGGAGAGCGGCAGCGAGCAACGGAGGGAGGAGCAGACCGCGAGGTAAAAGCACACGATACAACCAGAACAGCCGCGGCTCCCTCCCCTCCCCTGCCGCCTGAACCCAGCTCCAGCGAACACAGCACCGGCCCGGGACCCGGCCACGCCAACTTGGGCTGACGGCGGGACCCAAGCAGGAGCAGAATTTGGCAGCAACTTCAGCGGCTCCAGCACCGGTACCAGTGGCCCCAGCAGCAGCGGACCCAGGACAGCAGCGGCTTCGGGGTGAGCAGCAGCGGTGGACACGACAACGGCAGCTTCAGCAGTGGTGGGGGCTCTGGCGGAGGCACCTACAACAGCTGCAGAGGCTCAGTTTGCCCCGTAGGAAAAGCAAGTGCCCAGCTCCAGAAATCAGAACAGCAGCCCGACGACCCAGGCAGCAACTTGACTGAGACCACAATCACCCAAGGTAACTGGGATTGCACCAGGGAAGGGTCTCACCTGGTCACAAGCTGACTTGGATACCTCAACAGACCAGAAATCTAAACCTCTTTGTTGATAGAGGATCTGGTCATTATAATAACTACTCTTGCATACATACTCGGGGCTGTTGTTGATGGAATGGGTACAGTGTTTAGCTAAATTTTAGAATCTACCAGTATATTATTCCACTCAGCCTGCTTGAATACTCCTATAGCAGGGAAACTCAACCCCTAAGAACATCTTTGTAGATACTCTGAGAGTCTTAAGAGCCACACCTAATACCTTAAGGTCCTACCCTGAAAATATTTTACACCAAATCAATTGATACAGCTAAGAATACACAGCTAGCTAGAAAATCCAAGCATTAACTTAATCCAAGATGCAAAAATATATACATTATAACACAAGAAACACTAAAAAGCAAGACGATATAAATCCACCTAAAAGTATTAATGCATCAGAAATGTCCTCCAGTGAGAAAGAGTTAGAGGAAATGCCTGAGAAAGAGTTCAAAAGAATAATTATAAATATGTTCAAAGAGGTCAAAGAACACATGAATACAACCAAAGAAGAAATCAAAGAGGAAATCAAAGAGGAAATCAAAGGAATCAAAGAAGAGGCAGGACACCAATTTAATGAAATAAAGAAGGCAATACAAGACATAAATAGAGAAATAGAAATAATAAAGAAAAACCAGTCAGAATTATTAGCAATGAAGAACACAGTTAATGAAATAAAAAACTCTGTAGAAAATCTCACCAGTAGGATGGATGAGGGAGAGGACAGAATATCTAAGCTAGAAGATCAGGTGGCAGACCTAATGCAGTCCAACAAAGAGAAAGACAAACTTATAGAAAAGTACGAGTGGGAATTTCAAGATATTCGGGACACTATGAAAAGATCCAATATAAGAATTCAGGGCATAGTAGAAGGAGAAGAATTCCACTCCAGAGGCATAGTAGGCATCTTCAACAAAATCATAGAGGAAAATTTTCCCCAAATTGGGAAAGAGGTGCCAATACAGATACAGGAAGCCTTTAGAACCCCAGCCAGACAAAACCCAGAAAGAAACTCTCCTCGCCATATTATACTCAAACTTCCAAACACACAAACCAAAGAAAAAATATTGAAAGCAGTTAGAGAGAAAAATCAAGTTACCTACAAAAGCAAGCCCATCAGGATTACAGCAGATTATTCAACACAAACTTTTAAAGCCAGAAGGGCCTGGAGTGATATATTCCAAGTTCTGAAAGATAACAACTGTCAACCAAGGTTACTTTATCCTGCAAAGTTATCCATCCAAATAGATGGAGAAATAAAGACATTCCATGACAAAAGCAGGTTAAAGGAATATCTGAAGACAAAACCAGCTCTACAGAAAATACTTGATAGAATCCTCCATGCTGAACAAAAGGAAAAGCACACATATAAGGAACCTAGAAAAAACCAGCCATACTCAAATACCAGTTAACAGAAGAGAGCACAGGTAGAACAAGTAACACACACACACACACACAAATGGCAAACATAAATACACACCTTTCAATAATATCTCTTAATATCAACGGTCTCAATGCCCCAACGAAAAGACATAGATTTGCAGACTGGGTTAAAAAGCAGGATCCTACAATTTGTTGTCTTCAAGAAACTCACCTTTCTACAAAGGATAGACATTATCTTAGGGTGAAAGGTTGGAAGACGGTGTTTCAAGCAAATGGGCCTAGAAAACAAGCAGGGGTTGCTATCCTAATATCAGACAGGGTGGACTTTAGTCCGAAGTTAGTCAAAAAAGATAAGGAAGGTCACTTTATATTGATTAAGGGCACACTCCAACAGGAGGACATTACAATCCTAAACATATATGCACCTAACATGGGGGCTCCCAAATTCGTCAAACAAACACTATTAGAACTAAGGTCACAGATAACACCAAACACCGTGGTGGTGGGTGACTTTAACACCCCACTCTCATCAATTGACAGGTCATCCAGGGAAAGAATAAACAGAGAGGCATCTGGACTAAATGAGGTCATAGAAGATATGGACCTAACAGATATATACAGGACATTTCATCCAAAGGCTGCAGAATATACATTCTTTTCAGCAGCACATGGAACATTCTCTAAAATAGACCATATATTAGGACACAAAGCAAATCTTAACAAATTCAGGAAAATTGAAATAATTCCTTGCATTCTATCTGACCACAATGGAATTAAACTACAAATCAGTAGCAAGAAAGGCTATAGAGCATACACAAAATCATGGAAGCTAAACAATACACTACTAAATGATGAGTGGGTCAATGAAGAAATCAAAAAGGAAATAAAAAAATTTATAGAGTCAAATGATAATGAGAACACAACATACCAAAATCTCTGGGACACAATGAAGGCAGTTCTAAGAGGTAAATTTATAGCCTTAAGTGCCTATATTAAGAAATTAGAAAGGTCGCAAGTAAACGACCTAATGCTTCGCCTTAAAGCCTTGGAAAAAGAAGAACAAGGTAAACCAAAAAGTAGTAGACGGGAAGAAATAATAAAGATTAGGGCAGAAATTAATGAAATAGAAACAAAAAGAACAATCCAAAGAATTAATGAAACAAAGAGTTGGTTCTTTGAAAGGATAAACAAGATTGATAAACCCTTAGCAAATCTGACCAAAAGAAAGAGAGAAGAGACACAAATTAATAAAATCAGAGATGAACAAGGTAACATCACAACAGATTCCAGAGAAATTCAAAAAATTATAGGGACATACTATAAAAGCATATACTCCACAAAGTATGAAAATCTGAAAGAAATGGATGATTTCCTTGATCTATATGACCTACCTAAATTAAATCAAAATGAGATTAATCACTTAAATAGACCTATAACAAACATGGAGATCCGAGCAGTTATCAATAATCTCCCAACTAAAAAAAGCCCAGGCCCGGATGGATTCACTGCTGAATTTTACCAGACTTTTAAGGAAGAGCTAACACCATTGCTTCTCAAGCTTTTCCAGGAAATAGAAAAAGAAGGAATCCTACCAAACTCCTTCTATGAGGCCAGCATCACCCTGATACCAAAACCAGGCAAAGATAGAACAAAAAAAGAAAATTACAGACCAATCTCCCTCATGAACATAGATGCAAAAATTCTCAACAAAATATTGGCAAACAGAATACAAGAGTATATCAAAAAGATCATTCACCCTGACCAAGTAGGCTTTATCCCAGAGATGCAGGGATGGTTCAACATACGCAAATCTATAAATGTAATACATTACATAAATGGGTTGAAGGACAAAAATCACATGATCATCTCATTAGATGCAGAGAAAGCATTTGACAAAATCCAACATCCCTTCATGATAAAAGTCCTACAGAGACTGGGAATAGAAGGAACATATCTCAATATAATAAAGGCTATTTATGACAAGCCTACAGCCAACATATTACTAAATGGGGAAAAACTGGAAGCTTTTCCACTAAAATCAGGAACAAGACAAGGGTGTCCACTGTCTCCACTTCTATTTAATATAGTTTTGGAAGTCTTAGCCATAGCAATAAGGCAAGAGACACACATAAAAGGGATACAAATTGGAAAGGAAGAAATCAAGTTATCACTATTTGCAGATGACATGATTCTATACATAAAGGACCCTAAAGACTCTACTAGCAAGCTGTTAGAGCTAATCAAAACCTACAGCAATGTAGCAGGATACAAAATAAATACACAGAAATCAGTAGCCTTCATATATGCTAACAACAAACACACAGAGGATGAAATCAGAGAATCATTCCCATTCACAATTGCATCAAAAAAAAATAAAATACCTTGGAATAAACCTAACTAAGGAAGTAAAGAATCTATACAATGAGAACTTTAAGACACTCAAGCGAGAAATTGCAGAAGACACTAGAAAGTGGAGAAACATCCCTTGTTCCTGGCTTGGGAGAATCAATATCGTGAAAATGGCAATCTTACCTAAAGCAATCTACACATTTAATGCAATCCCTATCAAAATTCCAAAGGCTTTCTTCATGGAAATAGAAAAAACAATCCAAAAATTCATTTGGAATCATAAAAAACCTCGAATATCTAAAATAATACTGAGCAACAAAAAAGAGGCTGGTGGTATCACCATACCTGATTTTAACCTATACTACAGAGCCATAGTAACAAAAACAGCATGGTACTGGCACAAAAACAGACATGTAGATCAGTGGAACAGAATAGAGGACCCAGATGTAAGCCCAAGTAGCTATAGTCACCTGATATTCGATAAAAATGCCAAAAATACTCATTGGAGAAGAGACAGCCTCTTCAACAAATGGTGTTTTGAAAACTGGATAAATATCTGCAGAAGGATGAAAATAGATTCTTCTCTCTCGCCATGCACAAGAATTAAGTCCAAATGGATTAAAGACCTTAACATCAGACCGGAAACTTTGAAACTGCTAGAGGAAAAAGTAGGGGAAACCCTCCAACATATTGGTCTTGGCAAAGACTTTCTAAATACAACCCCAATTGCTCAGGCAATAAAACCACAGATTAACCACTGGGACCTAATGAAATTACAAAGATTTTGCACCGCAAAGGACACAGTGAAAAAAGCAAAGAGGCAACCTACAGAATGGGAAAAAATCTTCGCCAGCTATATATCTGATAAAGGATTAATATCTAGGATATACAAAGAACTCAAAAAGTTAACTAATAAGGAATCAAACAGGCCAATCAAAAAATGGGCTAAGGAGCTAAATAGAGAGTTCTCAAAGGAAGAAATACGAATGGCATATAAGCACCTAAAAAAATGTTCTACGTCACTAGTCATCAGGGAAATGCAGATTAAAACTACATTGAGATTCCATCTCACTCCTGTCAGATTGGCCACCATCATGAAAACAAATGATCATAAATGTTGGCGGGGATGTGGAAAAAAAGGAACCCTTCTGCACTGCTGGTGGGAATGCAATCTGGTCCAGCCATTGTGGAAATCAGTGTGGAGGTTCCTAAAGCAGCTAGAGATTGATCTACCATATGACCCAGCTATAGCACTCCTAGGCATATATCCGAAGGACTCATCTCATTTCCTTAGAAGTACATGCTCAACCATGTTTATTGCTGCTCAATTTATAATAGCTGGGAAATGGAACCAGCCTAGATGTCCCTCAACAGATGAGTGGATAATGAAGATGTGGTACATTTATACAATGGAGTTCTACTCAGCGGTAAAGAAAAATGAAGTTATGAAATTTGCAGAAAAATGGATGGACCTGGAAAGTATTATACTAAGTCAGGTAACCCAGGCCCAGAAAGCCAAGCGCCACATGTTCTCCCTCATATGGGGATCCTAGCTACAGATGACTGGGCTTCTGTGTGAGAATGAAAATACTTAGTAGCAGAGGCCAGTAAGTTGAAAAGGAGACATAAAGGGTGGAGAAAGGAAGGGAGGAGGATACTTAATAGGTTGATATTGTATATATGTAATTACAATGATTGTAATGGGGAGGTAATATGATTGAGAATGGAATTTCAAACGGGAAAGTGTGGGGGTGGGGAGGGAGGGAATTACCATGGGATATATTTTATAATCATGGAAAATGTTAATAAAAATTAAAAAAAAAAAAAAAAAAAAAAAAACATAGTGGTCCTTTATCAAGGATTATCTTTAACTACTGGGAGCAAGGCATGGCAAAACTCACAAACAGCCAGGTTACAATTCAGTCCTTGAAAAAGGAAAAGCAGATGAACCTCCAATCATAGCTCCTGGTCGTCAAGTTACCTTTCCCAGGAACTCAGAATACTGTGCACAAGGTAAATGTGACTGCTTATAGGCCCTGAATTCCGTAAGATCTGACCAGAACTGATGTCTATTACTTACTTCCATCTTCATTTCCTGAACTTGTTTTACTTGTGTTCTCCCATTTACCTATAATACACATAAGTGCACGTGAGTCAATAAAGTGGTTCACCCACTCCTGCATACACTAGATACAGTCACATTAACTCATAGACAATGAGCAACAGGTTTCCATAGGCTATTCATACAGCCTTCATGGAAGGCACATTTCATCTTACCCACACCCTACACCCAAAACTCATTTCTAGAAGGAACACATATTCAGGAATTTAAGAACTGAAACCCAAAGATATTTCCTCAATAAAGGAATAGCTTTAGCATACATACTCGACGATGTGCTACAGGAATCCTGCAATTATAGAAAAGAAAACACTGTGAGAAGCAGGCAATACCATAAGCAAGGCATTCTTTATCTTAATTTGGCCATGAGGGAACATTGAGTTAATTCAAAGTGGTCACAAACCAACAGTTTTCACAAAGGACAACAGCAGAACTGTCAAGAACATTGCATGCACAAGTATGTTTACATTGTGAAGTACACAATCCTTAGTATAAGGAGATAAATCATTTGCATTGGAAATTGTTCTCCTATTCGGGATTCACATCAACTGTCCATGGGAGGGAGGAATTGATTGGTCAAAGATTCTCATTCAACTCCACTGCACCCAGAAACATGTCTGCACAAGTATTCTGCACATTGAAAGAACATAAAGTAAACACTGTTACATGTCAGAAAAAGATTCACTTACATCACTGGGTGTTCCTTCTTCCAATATTGTGGAGATGGAAACTGACAGAAAAGAAAGCAATGGTTAGCATTTGGTTAACTAGGAGCTATAGTCTCTTGGGGAGCTTGCTCTATGTTATAAAGATTATATCTTAATAAATGGTTAGCAAGTGTGCATTGAACTGTGGCTGATTCACCTTTCTGGCTAAAGGAGGATGGGAAAGGAGCAGAAAGAAATGATACATAGAAGCCTTGACTTTTCAAATATGGTCACTGTAAACGATGCACAATAACCAAGCTCTGCTAGATGTTGTAGCACATACCTGTAAGCTTAGCACTTAGCAAGTGGAGGAAATTGAATTTGAGTCCAATATCAGGGACACAAAAAAACATCAGAAGTCACTGGGCTAGAGGAGGTCCTTTCTCCTAATTAACAAAAATTGACACTCAGGGGACTTTGACTGCACAGTGACATTCAAACAAAGACTCTTCTCATGCTTTCTCCATGTTTGTACAGTTATCTGATTTCCTAATGTCCACATGACATTGCAAGACCTTTTTCAACATATTGGCATCCATGACAGTAGCCTATGCTACCTTTTTTTATTGGATACAGAAATTTGATTCAAAGAAAGTTTGGATTCTCTCATAGAAAATACATTATGTCATATTTATAACTAGTTTTTAGGCTCTCCAAATAAACATATCTCAAATTAAAATGCAAACATTTCATAATAGTACAAAATTGTCAATGTCCCTTTTCATAAGCCTTGTGCACAAATATTGTTTCCCTGTAATCAGGCAGTCATAGATTGTTTTGTTACTGTGGTAGTTTGGATAGATGGCCCCAACATATTTAGTGTTTTATTAGTTTGTAGTTTGGACCTGTAGCCACCTGCCTGTAGTCAATGTCACTGGGCAGATCTTAAGGTGTGGTGGTGAGTTTGAGATTTCAATGTAAGGATATGCAAAGCGTGCCTACCTGGAGTTCCTGAACTGTGCTGTGCTGTGCTGTGTGGCTTGTGATGTTTGGCTTGTGCTTCTCTGTGTGTGTTTGGTCCTGTGAAAGCAGGCCACCTTCTTCTGTCATTATGGAACTTCCCCGGGATCTGTAAACTTCAATAAATGCCTTCCTCCACAACTGTGCCTGGTCTGGAAGTTCATCTCAGTAAACCTGAAGCTGTCTGCTACAGTTACCCCCTAGAGATCTGGCAGTAACCTCATGGTTCCAGTTCACAGAGCCTTCTGTACCAATAGTGCATGAAGCTAAGAAATGTGATTAAGAAAACTCAGCAAAGGGAGGCGAAGAAGAGCTAATGTTCACATTTTCAAAGACACGTTTAAAAAGGATATTAAGATGAACAGGAACAGTTATTTGCTGATGAATATGGGATCTTTAAATGTAATGAATTGTGTTTTACCACTTATTCCTAGTCAATGCACAAAATGATTGCTAAGGCTTTACAGAATTTAACTTACATGAGTCATGACCATTCTCTGTGGCTTCATAGCTGCTTTTTTAAAAAAGGCATGCTGACCTGGAGAGATGGCTTGTCAGATAAGCCACTTGCCTGTGAAGCCTAAAGACTGAGGTTTGATTTGCCAGTACCCATGTAAGCCAGATACACATGGTGATGCATGCATCTGGAGTTCATCTGCAGTGGTTAGAGGCCCTGCATTCCATCTCTATCACTCTATCTGCCTCTTTCTCTCTTTCTCAAATAAATAAATGAATAAAATGGAAGTATTAAACAAAACACCAAAGATCTCTCTCTCTCTCTTTCTATCTATCTATCTCCATATCTATATAAAGGCATGTCTGTTGAAGCTTATAATTGGTGCTAGAATGAAGGAGGCAGAACCAGAGGATATTCAACACCTACCAATACAGAGATACATGGACTTCCAAGAGCTCATATCTGAATTCGATTTAAAAATCACCCACCACACCTCAGGAGATTTTTCAGAATGGGCAGAAAGATTGTAAGAGCCACAGGTTGCAACATGACCAGATGCATTCCTTCCCACCAAAAAATAACTCACTGCTGCTCCCACAATGCATAAGTCACAACAATATGGGAAATACCTGCAACTCCACTGGGAAGTGTCCCCAACAGAATGGCAGCATGGATGAAAGAAAAGAGGGTACCAACACATGATGTGTCCATAGAAAATATGTTGTTAAAAAATCAAATGAAAATAAATGCTAGCGAGGATGTGGAGAAGCAGGAACACTCATTCACTGTTGGTGGGAATGTAGGATGGTCCAACCACTTTGGAATGCAGTATGGAGAACTGAAAAAGCTGACTATGTAGAGATACCAATAGACCCAGTTATACCCTTACTGGGCATCTACCCTAAAACCTTTAAACCACAGGCCAGAGAGATTTGTTCAACCATGTTTGTACCAGCTCAATTCGTAATAGCTAAAAGCTGGAATCAACCCAGATGTTCATTACTACAAGAATGGATAACTAAGATGTGGTGTATCTACACAATGGAATTCTATATAGCAGTAAGAAAAAATGACACAAAGAAATTTGAGGAAAAATGGTTGAACCTGAAACAGATCATTCTCAGTGAACTTACCCAATCACAGAAAAAAAATCGACACATAGTCTCACTCATCTACAACACCTAACCTGAATCTACCCAAGATACCTTACATACCCAGCAGGCACCTCATGGACTAGACACTAGGATGGATAGGGTGGGAGGGGAGGAGATCGAAGAGGTGGGAAACACTAATCTGGACCCAAACGGCAATGGTACTATAAAATTCTACTTCCTAAAAGGCAGACCAAATGGCTGAACTTTCACTAGACCCTTACAGGAAACACCTGAACCACAAGACACTGGAGAGGGTAGGATCAAGTCTAACCTAAATCTTCTACATCTTCCCTCCCTCCCTCTCCCCCTGCCCCCTGCTCTCTAACTCTTGTATATTAGTTATTTTTTTCCTCATTTTCTTAGTGGGCACTGACCTGTAACCCCCACTACCAGCATGGGGCTATCATCCACAATGAGATTTTGATCAGAGAAACCTAGGTTTCCTAAAAGCATGACACACTTCTGTCAGAGTACTTGATGACCCACCAAAGGTCAGTGGTAAGACCCTATTGCTGAAGACTCCATACACAGCTGACATGTAAAATGGAATGGCATGGCTAGTAGCCAGGAGAGAATCAGTCCCCAGACAGTCAGTGTGTCTAGTGGCAGAAGGTGCTACATGGGCGACTGGGGGAAATGACCAATATCTGTCCCAGCAACTCATGGTCTAACCTACTTAGCAACAAATAACCTGGTGTGATGCCCAACACGTGCAATAGTGGCACACAAGCATGGTGGGAACCAACTGCTCTTGATTTGGCTAACTGATCCCCTCAGAGGTATGGGACCCATAGTTGGAGCCGGGAAACAAGTGAGAACCATATCCAAACATAAGCCCACTCTCCAATATCAAGCTAACATCAATCATGGGGTACAAGAGGGCCTACACCTATTAAACTCTGTATCAAAAAAGTAAGTGTTATCTCAATTTTCTGGGTGCTAACTTACTCTCCGTTGGAGAATCTGCTTCTCTTTTTCAGATAGATGCAGACTCTAAGGAGAATGCTGCCCCATCATACCTCAAAAGGGGCCCGAATGAAACTAAGGAAAATTGGCGAAACAAGCAAGGGTGCTGTTTTCCTGATGAACTGGATACCAGCACAAAGGGGAGGGAGACCAACACAGAGAAAAATCAATTCCTACCAAATCACTGAGCCAGAGCCTCAGAGGCCCCCAACACCTCAGCACTGAAGCAGACCAAAAATGAACCCAACATGGCTCAGGGAAATTTTGTGGAAGAAGGGGCAGAAAGAATGTCAGAGTCACATGTTGGGTCATGATATGCAGAAACATGTATCATACCAATAACTGTGGTCTAACTCCACAATGCACGACCCATTTACATCAACAAGGAGGGGCCATTGGGAGGGGGTTTGTCATGGATGAGCCTAAACAATGGTACCAAACTGCCTGAATTTACTGAAAAGAAAACTAATAAATTTAATAATAATAATAATAATAATAATAATAATAATAATAAACATAAAAGGCATTTCTAGTTGTATAAATGTTACTGCAAAGGTAGGACAGAGTGAATAACCGTTGATTTATTGAAAAAAGCTCAGTGCAGTGAGGAAGCAGGCATGTATGCTTATGTGTAAGTTTATGTTCAGTCTTTAGAACACACATCCGTGGGTTCTCTTTCCCAAATATCTGGAAGAAATCAGGAGAGGTCATGGCTTACCTACCCTGGCTACAGTGATGAAGCCACATTGGCTCACAGAAACAACCTCAGCTCTCATCTGATTCACAGATTTCCTAGATGACACCAAACTACAATTGAATCTTGGTCAGAGGAATATGATCATTTCATCCCACCTGAAACATAATATCTTCCCCTGTGGTGAGGGAATGGACAGGTCAAAGCCATAATGGAGATCCTGATTCCTTGGATTTATGTCTAGTTTCCACAGTATTTTATTTGACATTGCCATTCTATACAAGGCCCTCACAAATACTTTGATTCAGTGATAGTGTTTGCTCATTACTATAGCTCACTTCAAAGTTAAGTAAATGGTATGTTCATTACATGGCCCAGAGCCACCAGTTTCTCTTGTGGTGCTAATGCATTGCCCCATTCTGTACAATCCTTAGGGCTTTGACAGCCAACTTCTGTTGGGTTCCAAGGAAAATTCTCTGTTATGCTAATGGGTGTTTTGGAGGTTAGAAGTTTTGAAAACTATTTAACAGTTGACCATTCTAAAAGACAACTAATTAAACATGTATCCTTCCACACTTCATTTTCCATGTTTTACATTTCTATGGCACTGGCTACATAGCACAACTGTACCAGTCACCATTGACAGGTCCTTCATTGGGGTGGGGCACAGATTAGGTCCTGATGCTCTTAACACAGGAGCACATGAGAATGCACACCATTATGGTAAACAGACTGACTACCGCTCTCTGTTCTTCATGATAACTCCTGTAAGTTCTTCAGTCGACAAATATTTAAGTATTTCTTTGGTGCAGGTTGAATTTTTCAAGTGTACACAATTATTTACTCTATTTTTACATATAGGTCCAGTTTCTAAGACATGAACCCAGAATGTATAGACGTGGGTTACACTGTCCTACATAATGCTCCTACCATCAAAGATGTGTTCACTGAGCTAAAATGTTTATATTTGTGCTTGTCACATGGATAACTATGCCACACTTTGTCACCATCTTCCTATTTCTTGGGTAGTTTTGTGGTGACAGATTTTTGACAATCTCTGTAATTATGGTAGACCTACGAAATAGAGACTGGAGTACTTCAAGAGTCCACAGGCAGTCATGTATCTCTGCTCTCTGGTTATTGTTGGTATGACAATCTGAGAAAAATAGCAATGGTCCCAGTTCTGGACTCATGTTCCTCTTTGTTCACATTCCAACTGAGAGCTAAGATTGCTCATTTTGGTCCTGCAGTAGACATGATAGGACACCAAGCCCAGGTATAAACTTAGTGTCACTGCCCACATCAATTTATTTAATGGTCATGTAATATACATGTTTGTCAGAGATTTTTAAGAGAGAATGGGAGTAACTATGATCTAAGCTACAAATATTTCTGACAAAAGAAAGCCCCAGGCAGAATCATATAGACATTCAAAATCACAACACACAGATGCACACCAGACTGCAGCATTCAACATGTACATGAGCCCACATAAACCTGAGCAGTGAGTGAAATTGCTGCCAACAACTAGAAAAAGGCTTTCCAACAAGTTTTAACTGAGATAATCAGAATAATTTCAAGTTCTTTCCTGCCATTTCAAACTCGACAAATCTACAACTAGGGTCACTGTTTAAGGAAAATCTAGGAAAATGTTACAATTTCTCTGTAAGAAAAATTATAAAATATTAACCTTTCTCAGGATCTTCAAAGTCAATCTGCAATTATAAAAACAAATACATTGTAAGAAGTAAATCATACAACTTATGGACACATGGATTTATTTCTCACTCTCACCATAAAAAATTGTCAATCCTCTAAAATAGAAAAACAAAAACACTTCTATAAAGAAGCTAGAGAAATGGCTCAGTGGTTAAGGTGCTTGCCTGCGAAGCCCAAGACCCATGTTCTAATCTCCATATCGCAAGTTAGCCAGAGGCACAAAGTTGAGGCAATAATAAGGTTGGACATGCCCACTAAGTGGCATAAGCATCAGGAGTTCAATTGCAGTCACTGAGGCCATGACCCGCCAATCCCCCCCTCCAAACATAAAAATATAAAATTTTTTAAAAAAATTGTCACTCAATTTCATAGGCTTAAAACATAGGATGAGTTTCATACTGGAAATCTAGTGATTGTTCACTGCAGGATGTCTCTCTGACTCTCATGACCTCATGAAATACACAGAAAACCAAGGAGGACCCATTGCTTAAAAGCAGGTGAAGACCTAATGTATAATGTATAACCTGAACATGTATATGCAGGTGCATATTTTGCATGAGTTAACAGAATAGAAGTTATTATTCTGCTATGATTCCAGGGGGGAAAAGTGAAAATCAATCATTATATATAATTCACTTGTCATGTTTATGGAAAACCATCTAAATAAAGAAGAAATTAGAAAAAGCAGCATTTTTATTTCAGGCTAAGAAAAGTAACCTTACATTTTCCTTTTCTTCAAGGATTTTGTCCTCTTCCGTACATTCTTGCTGAAGAAGGATAATTTCCTTAACTAAAAGAGAGAGAGAAACTGTTAGTCTTTGGTGTTCTGGTTGGGGTTTCACTCAGAGAGCTCTTCTTAGCCACAACAAAGGCCGGTGTGTATGGCTGTGCACTAAACATCAGAATCAATGCTGCTTCAGCAGCCTCTTCAAGTGAAAACAGACACCAGTCAAAAAGCAGTGGAGTAAAAGCTACTGTCTGAGCCCGTGGAAGTCTGATCATGGCAATGGAAGACAAAAGAAAAGAGTCTTTAAATAGAACTATAGTCCTATAACTCACAGTGATTTCTTGGAAACCTAGACATGTGAAATTCTAAAAGCATGGAAAGTTATATTTCATAAGTGCTTTAGAATACAAAATCTTAGAAGAAATATTCTCATAGATCTTAAGCAATGGTCCAAGGTAATTTTGAAAATATTTTTCAGTAGTGACATCAGAGAACATGAAAACATAAATACGGCCAAGACCTCTCCCATTCTAAATGTATCTTAGGTTCTTTAATGTGTTCTTTAAGCCAAGACTATATGAAGGCAGACATGAACATGAAGGTACTGGTGAAGGTCCGGAAGGCACACTGGGAGAGGACCAGCTTTTCCATTTGACTGACTCTTAGAACTTATGTCAAAGTTCATGTGTGTGCCTGTGAAGGCTTTACCTAACCACATTCAAAATGTCACATGTTAATTCTGAAACCAAGCACAACACTCCTACTTGGGCACAACTGCTAAAAACAGGTACCAGAGGCATGGAGGTTTGTCAGGGCAAGAAGCAGAGAAATGGTTCACAAGGAAAGATTAACTATACATACCATAAATAAGCAAGACAAAGCACAACTCACAGACCGAAGAGCTTAAAAATTATCCCCTGAGCAGGAAAAGCATAGGAACCTCCACACATAAGTCCCAGTTCTCATGTTACCATTCCCCAGGACCTCAGACTACACAGCATAAAGTGAAATATGATTGCTCCTGGAGGCCTATTTCATTAGACCTGACCAGGAATGACGTCTGATATGTACTTTGATCTTCCCTCTCCAAGGTGGTTATACTTAGGTGCTCCCATTTACCAATAAAAAACACATGAGTGTATATTAAACAATAAGGTGTTTCACCCAATTTGCATACACTAGGTACAGTCACATTAAGTCATAGAATATGAGCCTCACATTTCCATAAACTTTCCATACAGCCTTCATGAAAGACTCATTTCATGTTATGCACATCCTACACCCAAACCTCATTCCTACAAGGAACATAGATGCAGGGATTTAAGAACTGAAACCCAAAGATAGTTCCTCAATAAAGTAATAGCTTTAGAATACATACCTGGTGATATGTTACAGGAGTCCTGCAATTAGAGACAAGAAAACACTGTGAGAAGCTGGTAATACCATAGGAACGACTTTCTTTGTATTACTTTGGAAATGCAGGAACACTAAGTTAAGCTAAATTTGTCACAAACCAACAAAGTTTTCACAAAGGAGAACAGCAGAACTGTCAAGAACGTTTCATGCACAGGTACGTTTACACTGTGAAGTACACAATCCTTAGTATAAGTAGAGAAATCACTTGCATTGGAAATTGTTCTAACATTCAAGAGTCACATGAACTATCCATGGTGTGATGAAATGATTTGTAGAAGATCCTTATTCAACTCCACCACATCCTGAAACATGTCTGCACAAGAATTATGCACATTGAAAGAACATAAATTGATGATTTTACAAAAGTCCCCCCAAAAGATTCTCTTACATCATCCAGTGGTCCGTTTTCCAATATTGTGGAAAGGAAACCTGACAGGAAAGAAAGCAATGGTCAGCATGTTGTTAACTAGGAGATATAATCCCTCACAGAGCTTTCTCCACGTCATCAAGACTAAATTTTGTTGAATGATTAGATAGTGTGGACCAAGAAGTGACTGACTTGTCCTTCTGGCTGGGAGAAGGAAGAGAAAGGAGCAGAAACATAGAAGCCTTTTTCCTGCAAATATAGTCACTGTAAGTGGTACACAATTATCAAGCTCTGCTGAAATTTGAAGCACGTGCCACTAACTTCAGCACAGCAGGAGGAAGCACATGAGTTTGAGTCCAATCTCAGGTACACACTGAACTTCAGGAATCTTTTGCCCAGAGGAACTCTGGTCTCATAACTAAGAAAAACTAACATGAGATGACTCATATTGCACAGTGACATTCAATGGCACACTCCTGTCATTCTTCCTTCTTCATGTATCAAAAGCCGTCTGAACTACTAAGGCCTTCATGACATTTTCAAATATCATGAGTTTCATGATGCAGGTATATGCTGCCATGTTTTTTACAGGATAATGAATGTTGATTCAAAGACAGTGGGATTCTAAAATAGAAAATGCATTATGTCATATTAATAACTAGTGTCTGTGCAACAGATCACCAAATTGTACAGGTTAATTTAAAGTACAAGCATTTCATAATTTTACACTGCCAATATCACATCGTTTGCATATTTCTTTGTGCCCACAGTGTTGTTAACGTGTTCAGACAGTCATGGTATATTTTTTTTTTTCACTCTGTGAAGGTGGTACCCTTGAGCTGCGGCATTATCTTCATGGTTCAAGTTCACAGTGCCTTCTATACCAATGATGCCTGAATCTAAGAAATATGATTGACAACAGACAGCCGAAGAAGGAGAAGGACAGCTGATATTGGCATTATGGAAGCAAAGAAGAAGCATTCATAAAAGGTATTAAGATGATCAGTAACAGTTGTTTGCTGATGAAAACATGATCTGTAAATCAAATGAATAAATGGATTCCCACTTATTTCCAAGCAATGACACAAAATAATTACTAAATCTTCACAGAATTCAGTTTCCCTAGCTCATGTTCATTCTCTGTGATATATCAGCTGTTGAAAAAGCATGTCTGGATTATGTAAATGGCTCAATAATAGGGAGCACAGTGCAATCAATTTACTGATTAAAGCTCAGTACAGTGAGGAAACAGGTATATATGCTTATGTGTAAGTTTATGTTTATTTGTTACAATACTCACACCGATGTGCTCTCTTTCACTAACATGTAGAAGTCAGGAGAGCTTGTGGCTCACCTCTTCCTGACTACAATGAAGGCACAGTGGCTTACACAAGACCAAGTTCATCTTTCTCCTTTTTCACTCAGAGATTTTATAGATAGCACCAAAGTACAACTGAATCATAGTCACATGAATATGGTGCTTTCATCCCACCTGAAAGGTGATACCTTCCTAAGTTGTGAAAGGATGGGCAGGATGAAGCCATAAAAGAGAATCTGAGTCTTTAAATATATTTCTGGATTTCTCAGTATTTCACATGAGCTGTTTAGTCTATACAAGGCACTGACTATATACTGTGACTTAGTAGCAGGGTATGGTCATTACCTCTTCCCATTATGAAGTTAAATATATGTCACTGTCCTTTGCCTGTCCCAAAGCTACCAGTTCTCTCCTATGCTGCTACTGCCATGCCCTATTCTGTCCTATCCTTACAATTTTTAAAGCATTCTTTCTTGGACTCCACTGGAATTTCTGTATTATAACTAGAAATTCTGAGGTCAGAAATTAACACATACATATATATGTGGGGGTTGAACATTCTCAAAGACAACTCATAGAGTATGTTTCCTTCACTCCTTGTGTGTCTGTGTTCTGTCTTTCTATGGATTTAGTGGCTATACCCTATCAGTCACCATTGACACTGATCATCAAGGGGAAGGCCAGTGATTGGGTGCCCATGGTCTTAATGGTGGAGCACATGAGTATGCTCATAAATGTGGCAAACAGGATTGCTACCAATTTCAGTGTTTCACTCTAAGATCAGCAAGGTCTTAAGTAGACAAAGAGTTAAAAATTTCCTGTGTTCACTTTGAAATTATCAAGGGTTTTAAAGTAATTTATGAATTTTCACACTTGGGGCCAGTTTCTAAGACAGAAGCCCAGAAAATACAGAGGTGGGTCACACTGTTCCACTGATTACGTCTACCAGCAAATACCTGGAACTGATCTGAAACTGGTATATTTGTGCTGATCATATAAATGACTGTGCCCAAGATTTTTACCAACTTCCTATTCCTTGTGATATTTATATGAAGACAGTGAACCTTTCTAAGGGTGCTAGATCTAGGAACTGGAGACAGGAGCTCTTCCAGAGTCCACAGGCAGTTTTGTCTCTCTGCTCTCCTGTGGGTGTTGTCTGAATGACAGGCTGGGAGAAGCAGCAATGGCCCACAGGTCTGGGATCATGTTTCTTTGTCCACAAATTTGATAACTAACATTCCTCATTATGTTCTCACATTACAGGGGATATGAAATCTACCCCAGGTATAAATATAGTATTGTTTTAGGTAGTAATTTACATAATGTTCATTTAATGTACATATTGGTCACAGTATTTTTCATGAAGAGGTTGAGGGTAATTGTGATGTGAGCTTAAAATATCTTCTGACAAAGAAAGCCCCAGGCAGAATCACTCATGTATTTAAAAATCACAAGACACCGATGCACACCAGGCCCAGCATTCCACATGTACATGAGCCCACATAAACCTGGCAGTGAATAAAATTGCACCCAGCAACTAGAGGAAACTTCCCAACAAGTTTTAACTGAGACTATCAGAATAATTGTAAGTTGTTTCCTGCCCTCTTAACCTGTAGAAATCTACAAACAGTGTCACTATTTAAGGGAAACATAGGAAAATATTACAATTTTTCTCAAAAAAGAATTCCAAAGTACTAACCTTTTTTAGGATCTTCAAGGTCAATCTGCAATTACACAAACAAACACATTGAAAGAAGTAATTCATACAAATTATTGGCACCTGGACTTATTTGTCATTCTGACCAGTAAAAAATTGTCAATCACAGGCAATGTCATAGGCTTACAACCCAGGATGACATGCTCACTGGATATCCAGTGATCATTTTGGAGAATTTCTCTCTGTCATTCCTTCATGAATTACAAAGAAAACCAAGGACAAAACTTTGCTTGCAAGTAAGTGGAGACCTAATATGTAATTTATAACCAGAGCATACATTTGCCAATATCCTTTTCTATGAATTAACAGTTTGTACGGATCTAATGAACTACTATTCCAGAAAAAATATATATAAATCAGTATATATAATCCCAGTTGTCATGTTTTATGGCAAAACTCTTCCAAAAGTAGGATTTTAAGACAGCAACATTTTTACTTAAGGCTAAGGAAAGTTGTCTTACATTTTCCTTTCTTTCAAGGACTTTATCCTCTTCTTCTTCCTGAGGACAGGTAATTTCCTCAACTAAAAAAAAGGAAAAACAAAAAATAGCGAGTCACTGTTAGTTGTTGGTATTGCAGTTAGGGTTTCACTGAGAGAGCACTGCTTAGTCACCACGGAGGCCTCTGTGTATGGCTGTGCTCTAAACATCAGAATCGGTGCTGCTACAGCAGCCATGTCAAGTGAAAGCAAACACTAGTCAAAGAGAGAAAGAGCAACTGTCTGAGCCCTTGGAAGTCTGATCATGGCAATGGAAGACAAACAAAAAGAGTTTTTAAATAGAACTATAGTCCTATAACCCAGAGTAGTTGCTTAGAATCCTAGACATGTGAAATTCTAAGAGCAAGAACCAGTGAGTTATATTTCTTAACTGGTGTAGAATACAAAATCTTAGAAGAAATGTTCTCATAGATCTTAAGTAATGGTCCAAGGTAATTCCAAAAATAGATTTTTAGTAGTGACATCAGAGAACATGAAAACATAAGTACTGCCAAGATTTCTCCCATTCTAAACATATCTTAGGTTCTTAATGTGTTCTTCAAGCCAAGACTATATGAAGGCACACATGAACATGAAGGTACTGGTGAAAATCCTGAAGACAGAGAGGGACAGGACCAGCGTTTCCATTAGACTGACTCTTAGACCTTATGTCAAAGTTCATGTGTGTACCCTGTGAGGATTGTACCTCACCATATTGCCCATATGTCAGTGCTCAAACCAAGCACAACACTACTATTTGGGCACAATTGCTAAGAACCAGAGGTATGGACTTTTGTCCATGCAAGAAGCAGGAGAAGTGGTTCACAATAAAGATCAACTTTAAATGTCAGGAAGAAGCAAGACACCGCATCAGTTACAGAGAGAACAGGTTAGAATTTAGCCCCTGAGAAGGAAAAGCATAGGAACCTCCACACATAATTCCTGATCATCATGTTGCCTTTCCCAGGATCTCAGACTGCTGAGCATAAGGTAAAATTTGTCTGCTCCTGGGGGCCTATTTGATTAGATCTGACCAGGAATGATGTCTGATACATGCGTTGTCTTTACTCCCCAAGCTTGTTATACTTAGGGGCTCCCATTTACCAATAATAAAGATATGAGTGCATGTTAGACAATAAAATGTTTCACCCATTCTTGCATATACAAAACATACTCACTTTAACTCATAGACAATGAACCTCAGGTTTCCATAGACTTTCCAGACAGTCTTCATAGAAGACTCATTTCATCTTACAACCAATACCCAGCCGTCATCTTAACAAGGAACATAGATGCCAGGATTTAAGTACTGAAACCCAAAGGCATTTCCTCAATAAAGAATAGCTTTAGGGCTGGAGAGATGACTTAGCGGTTAAGCGCTTGCCTGTGAAGCCTAAGGACCACAGTTCGAGGCTCGGTTCCCCAGGTCCCACGTTAGCCAGATGCACAAGGGGGCGCACGCGTCTGGAGTTCGTTTTCAGAAGCTGGAAGCCCTGGCAAGCCCATTCTCTCTCTCTCCCTCTATCTGTCTTTCTCTCTGTGTCTGTCGCTCTCAAATAAATAATTTTTAAAAAAATAAAAAATAAATAAAAAATAAAAAAGAATAGCTTTAGAATACATACCCAGTGACATCATACAGGATTCCTGCAATTAAAGAAAAGAAAACACGGTGAGAGGCAGGCAATACCATGGCAAGGCTTTCTTTGTATTACTTTGGGAAAGCAGGTATTCTGAGTTAAATGAAATTTTTCACAAACTAACAAAGATTTCACAAAGGCCAACAGCTGAACTGTCAAGAACATTTCATGCACAAGTACAGTTACACTTTGAAATACACAATCCTTATTGTAAGAAGATAAATCATTTGCCCTGGAATTGTTCTGCCATTTAGGAGTCATATTAACTATCCTTGGATGTGATGAATTGATTTGCAGGAGATTCTTATTCAACTCCACAACACCCAGAAATATGTCTGCACAAGAATTATGCACACTGAGAGAATATAAAGGGAAGATTCTACATAAGTCACAAAAAGATTCTCTTACATCATCTGATGGTCCTTTTTCCAAAATTGTTGGGAGTGAACCTAAGAGGAAAGAATACAACTGTCAGCATATCCTTAACTATGAGGTGTAATCCCTTGGGGAGCTTTCTGTATGTTGTTAAGTCTAGCTGCAGTGAATGACTAGCGATTGTGGACTGAGCTGTCACAGGCTCATGCTTCTGGCTAAAAGAAGAATGAGAAAAGAGCAGAAAGAAATGACACATGGGAGACTGGTCTTTGCAAATATATCCTTCATAGATGATACACAAATATCAAGCTCTGCTGAATATCATAGCACTTGCCAGTCATCTCAACACTGAGGAAGTGTAGGCAAGGGAATTTGAGTCCAATATCAGGTACACATTGATTTTCAGGAATCTCTGGGCTCTAAGAAATCCTGTATTTTAATCCTCATGACATTTCAGGTCATTTCAATATATGAGGATCAATAATGCTTGGATTTGCTGCTAATTTTTACTGGATTATGAAAGTTGATCAAAAACAGTTGGGAATCTGCTGTACAAATTGCATTATGTCACATTTATAACTAGTTTCTGTCCATATTATCACCAATAAATATTTCTCTATTTAAAGTACAAGCATTTCATAATAGTACACAACTGCCAATTTCACCCTGTTTTGCATAACTCTTTGAGCACAATATGTTTTTCCCCTGTGATCAAACAGTCATAGAATTTTTGACACTCTATGTGATGCTGGTACTCTTGAGATCTGGCAGTAACCTCATGGTCCAAGTCCATAGAACCTGGATCTAAGGAACATGATCATGATTGACAGAAGGCAGCAACAACTGAAGACAGCTGATATTGGCATTATGGAAGAAAGGCAGAAACATTCAAAAAATATATTAAGATGAACAGGAACAGGTGTTTGCTGATGAAACATGATCTTTAAATCTAACAAAGTGCTTTCTCATTTATTCCTATAATACAAAATTCCTATAATACAAAATGATTAAGTCTTCACAGAATTCAGCTTATATGTCTGATGTTCACTCTCTGTTATTTATTAGCTATTAAGAAAACATGTCTAGTTCATGACAATAGTTCCACAAAAAGGAGCACAGAGCAAATGATCATCCATTTTCTGATGAAAGCTCAGTACAGTGAGGAAACAGGTATTTTTGCTTGTGTGAGTTTCACTTCAGGCTTTACAATGCACACATCCAAATGTTCTCTGTCACTAACATCTGGAAGAAGTCAGCAGAGCTCGTGACTCTCCTACTCCTAACTACAACAATGAAGCTGCACTGGAACACACAACACCAACCTCAGTTTTCCCGTGGTTCACAGATTTTGTAGATGACACCAAAGTACAATTGACTCTTGGCCATGTGATTATGTTCATTTCATCCCACATGAAACATAATATCTTTCTAAGTGGTGAAAGGATGGACATAATCAAAGTCTGTCACTCCATTCCTATTTCTGGTACAGCTTAGGTGATGACAGAGGAGCCTCTCTAAGAATGGTTAGACCTGGGAACTAGAGACGTGAGTACTTGACGAGTCCACAGGCAGTGTTGTCTCTGCTCTCCTCTGGGTATTGTCTGCATAACAACCTGTGAGAAACAGCAATGGCCCCTATTTCTGGATTCATGTTCTTGTTTGTCCACATAGAAATTTGATAGCTAAGACTTCATTTTGTCCTGCATTAGAGGTGATACTACACCAACCCCAGGTATAAATATAGTGCACTGCATGCTTTAATTTACAGAATGTTCATGTAATGTACATGTTTGTCATAGACTTTTTTAAGGAAGAAGATGAGGGTAATTGTGACTAAACTTTCAAATATCTTGTGAGAAAACATGACCTCAGGGAAAATCACATATGTATTCAAATCACCAGATGCAGAAGCACACCAGATCCTATCATGGAGCAGTGAGTGAAATTGCCTCCACGAACTAGAGAAAACATTCCAAAAAGTTTTCACTTAGACCACTAGCTTTATTTTGAAGGTTTTTTCCTGCTCTTTCAACCTGTAAAACATTACAAACATCATCACTATTCTAAGAGAATCCAGTAAGGACTTACATATTTCCATAAATATTAATAATAGTATACTTACAATTTTTATCATCTTTTGTGGGTTCCATCTACAATGATAGAAGCAAACACAGTGTAAAAAGTCATGGGACTCACTGATACCTTGATTTATTTTTCATTCTGACTATTAAAAACTGTCAATCACTGGCAAGGTTACAAGCTTACAACACAAGAATGAGATGCACCATTCAAAACAGTGATTATTTCCAGGAAGAGCTCTTGATACCTGTCATTACCTCATGAATTACAGCAGATCCCCAGGAGAAGACTAGGCTTCCTTGCTGAAGAATGACCCCTCATACACCATTTCACCTGACCCTGCATAGGCAATTGTCCATTTGCAAAATGTAACAGTTGCTAAGAGGCTACCCTTCCACCATTCTGGAAAACAGAGTCTGAAATCTATTAGTATCTATACTACTCAGTGGCATGGTTTAATGGCCATGGATGACCTGAACTAAAAACAGGAAATTAAGAAAGCAACATAAAAGATGAAGAAAGATTGTTTTACCTTTTCACTGGATTCTGTGTCTTCATCTTTATTATTAAGACTGTTGTCATGAGTGGTAACAACCTCCACTAGGAAGACAACAGAGTAAGTGTTACTCAGAGGTGATGAGGCCCGTGCATTACTCAGAGAGCACAGCTTGTCCAACACAAAGGCCAGCATGTATGGCTGTGCTCTGAATACCAGAAGCAGCGCTGTTACAGCAGCATCCTCAAGTGACAGCAGAGACTAACCAAGAAGAATGGGGGGGGGGAGTGTGCTGGAGAGATGCCTCAATAGTTAAGACACTTACCTGCAAAACCTAAAGACCCAAGTTCAAGTCCTCAGTACCCATGTAGAGCCAGATGCACAGGTTGATTCATGCATCTGGAGTTAGTTTGTAATGGCTAGAGGCTATGGCATGCGCATTCTGTCTGTCTCTTTCTGCTGGTAGGCTAGAGTAAGTAACTACCTCATTAAAAAAAAAAAAAAAAAAGCCTGGAGAGAGAGAAGCAACACAACAGAAAATAGCAGCATTCAAATGGTACTAGTGAGTGTCCTCTCACTCACAGTGAGCATATTGAAACCTAGATAGATGGCATTCTAGTGCCAAGAAACCACTTTATAAGTTATAATGTGTGCTAATGAGCATTTAATATAAACTTTATAGGAAATATTCCTTGCAGTCTCATAGACAATGTTTCAAGAGAATTCAAAACATTAGGGTTTGGTGAGTGACATCTGAGAAATGAAGCCATAAATACTGTCAAAATTCTCCCCTCATCATACATTCGTTACTTCAGTGTGGCCTGTGAACCAGGATCCATGAGAGATGCACATGAAGGCACTGCTTTAATCCTGGATGAAAAGAGAGAGGATCTGCTTCTTCACTTACTCACTCTTAAGACTTTATGTCCATGTTCACGTGAGTGTCATGTGAGTCCTGTATCCCGCCACATTCCCTATATCATAGGTCAGTGCCCAAAACTCAATACAGGACTTTGTGGGCACAATTTCTCAGGAGAGCTGCCAAAGGCTTAGAAGTTTGGCAAAGGCAGAAACAGAAAGGAACAGGTTTGCTGGGAAAGATCTCTTTTAAATGACCACCCAACACAAGGTGAACCTTAGCTCCCAGGCACTACTGCATAGATTTATGCCTTTGAAAAAGAAAAAGCAGGCTGGAAAGATAGGTCAGTGATTACAGATGCTTTTTTCCCAAGGAAAATGGCCAGAGTTTGATTCTCATGTATAGCCACATGCACAGAGTGGCACATGCCTCTGGAGCTTATTTACATTGGCAGAGTACCCTCGTGTGCCCCTTCTCTCTCTCTCTCACTCTCTCTCTCTCTCTCTCTCTCTCTCTCTCTCTCTCTCTCTCACTGTGAGTGTGTGTGTGTGTGTGTGTGTGTTTCATAACTTAGTAAAAAGACACATGAACAAAGAAATATTAACCAAAAAAGGGAAAGGAAAAGCAAAGGATCTCTTCCCCCAATATATATACTTGTCCTCTGAATACCTTTCTCACCACCACAGCCTTACCAGCAAAAGGTAAGTTTTCTTCAGTACTGGCACTTGGGAAACTGAAGTAAAAGCATCACTGTTAGATGCAGACCTGCTTGGGAAGCAAAGTGATTTCCTGTTCAGCCAGGGCTAGGCCTCCACACCTCCTCAAAATTAACAAACCCAGCCTGGAGAGATGGCTTACCAGTTAAAGTGCTTGCCTGCATAGCCGAAGGACTCAGGTCTGAATCCTCAGGAAAAAGAGACCAAGCAAGTGAGTGAGTGAGAGAGAGAGAGAGAGAAACTGTGTGTGTGTGAGAGAGAGAAAGAGAACAGAATGGGCAGACCAGGGCTTCAGGCTATCGCAAATGAAGTCCAAACACATGTTCCACTTTGTGCCTCTTGCTTTCATGGCTCCTGGAGAAATAAATCTAGGTCTTCTGGCTTTGTAGGCAAATGCCTGAACTGCTAAGCTATCTCTCCAGCCCAACATGTACTGTTTTAACCAATGAAACAGATTTAATACTAAGCAAAAAAAAAAAAATGTATTAACGGCTGCATGTGGTACTACACACAATACTATGGAGGCAGAGATAGAAGGGTCTCCATGAGTTTGAAGCAGACCTGAGACTACATAGTGAATTCCAGGTCATCCTGGGCTACAGTGAGACCCTTTCTTGAAAATACAAACAATGATACATAGTGAAATTCACCCTCTTTTCTAGAATGAATGATTCTACAATAGACACACTGAATCATTTGTTTAGAAGCACTATTTTATGTAAATGTAAATTTTTATGTAAATATTTACTAATTCTTTTTGGTCAATAGATTTTAAACTAATTCTAGCAAGAAACTAATGCAGTTAGCTTATTTTATGTTTCACTTAAGATAAGGCAGGGGACCTTAGCTAAAGGACTGTTTATTTGTTACTTTAATACTACAAGGGAAGTGCAAAGGTAAAGCATAGTCTAAAATGGTGCATATAGGAAGCAGCATCTTAGCAGCAGTGCAGTCCTTCAAGATTTTCATTGTCATGCTAACCTGAACAAGATGGGATGGCTCAACATGAAGAGAGTTTGGGTAATAATATTATGTATTTTAATGTGGAAACAAGCTTTGCAGAAATTACCTTTTGGATTTGTAGATTCTTTGTCCTTCTTTGAGGTATTTTTGGATATGATTAATTGAATTGGCTTAATATGGTGACATAATAAATCACCAAATTTTAAACATCAAGTGAAAACTTAGAAAAGCCATTGTTCTATATGCCCTATAAATTACTCTATCAGAATACATGCTAAGCTACATGTAATGGTTCAGCTTCTGTTGTTTTGTTCATAGTCTTCTAGGAAACAGGTAAACCTGAATGTTCAATTCATTAGTAGTTTTTTTCCTTTAATGTAGGCCTTTTGGCCTACTTTTGAAAAACTGCTTTATTCCTAAGACCATGATTCTGAATGGTCATCAACCTTACCAACCCTTCCAGGTTCAGACCTAACCTCCTACTTCGTTACTGTTCACTGAATTTTCCTTTTCTGTTTAGCCCAGTGTTACTAAGATAAACAAGGGCAATGAAGTTTGCCAACTTTACAATGCATTTGAGGACATTGTGGCAGCTTTAGAAGGCTTTCCTGATTTCTATTCCTCAGACAGGAGACCCACAACCAGTTTCGGATACAAGAAAAAGTCATGGGCTTGCACAGCTGTCATATTAGAAAGCTCTGATATGAATTCAAATGTGGCCTCTGTTACTTAAAAGCCAACAATTTTAAGGAATTAGTTTTACTGGCCACTTGAATTCTTTGTATAGTGTCAGTTTGCTAAAAAAAAAAAAAAAAAAAAAAAAAAAAAACTCCAATAAAAAAAGATATTAAATTTTAAGACGTCCAAATCAGAGGAGCACTTCAAATTATTTTGTTTGGATTAGTTTTTAGTGTAAAGCAGAGAGTCATTGGCTAGATCTTTTGTTATCATTTCCATACCTGAGAGCTGTGCCTATTTGCCATTATGTCTATTGATAGGACAGTGACAAAGAAAAATTCTTCAGTGAATACCTAACTTAGAACTGTTAATATTAATGCTCAATAAACAAATTCCCTGAAAAAAAAAAATCACCTCTTGGCCTTGCATGAAGGCTGGTGGGCTCCAGGGCTGATGGAGGCGGTGCATGGCTGCCTCACCCCCACCTCCACAGGGGCCCGCCTCCGCCTGCCGCCCCTCCCTGCAGCCCTTGGCTGGTATGAAATCTTAGCCGCCTTCCCAACAAGCAGCTGGGTCTGCTAAGCTGCTGGTGGCTCTCCTTTCTCAGGCTCTCCAAGCAGCCACTGCCCCACCCAAGGGTACCTCCTCTGCTGAGCCCCCACCCTGGCCCCGCTCCGCCCCGCCTGCGCGGGGTCCCTCCTCCCATGCGCCACCGCCTCCGCCTCCGCCTCCGCCTCCGCCCTGCCTCTGCAGGCCCTGACTGGATTGAGATCTTGGCCGCCTTCCCCAACAAGCAGCTAGGCCTGCTAAGCCCCGCCCACTTCCGCCCCGCCCCTGCCTCAGCTCCGCCCCCTTCCGCCCCTCCCCCGCCTCCTCTGGAGCCCCCACACTGGCCACGCTCTGCCCACCGCCCCGCCTCCACCAGCCCAGACTGGTATGACATCCTAGCCACCTTCCCCAACAAGCAGCCTGGCCTGCTAAGCTGCTGGCGGCTCCACTTTCTGAGGCTCTCTGAGCAGCCATGGCCCCACCCAAGGGTCTGGGAAGGCAGCAGGCTATGACCGGGTTTGCCTATGATTACAAGGTGTCGCCTATGGAGAAAGCCATTGTCAAGACAGACATTCAGATAGCTGCTCCCCCTGGATGCTATGGAAGAGTAGCTCCACACTCTGCCTTGGCTGTCTGTAAAACATGTCATCCATGTAGAAGCTGGTCTTATAGGTGAAGATTATGATGGAAATGTTGATAGTGTACTTTTTGATTTTGGGAAAGAGAAGTTTGAAGTAAAAAAAAAGGGGGGGGGGTGATCTAATTCCACAGCTTATTTGTGGACAGACTTTTTTTTTTTTATCCAGAAACAGAAGTTCAAATGTTGAATGACACTGAACAGGGTTCGGTAGGTTTTAGTTCCACTGGAAAGAAAAGTTTCATCAAGAACAGAAAAGGAAAAAGAAATACATAGCTTTCCCTTAAACAGGAAGAGAGTTTGTTTGAAGTGTTAAGGTGTTTTAACATTTTGAAATATAATAGCCTAACTTGATTTTGTCTGGTGAAGAAAAGAATACTTTGTTAGGATCATAGAAACAACTTTGTGCTTTCTATAATTGGCAGCTGCATATAAATCTGTTGTGATGTATGGGCTGGAGAGATGGCTTAGCAGTTAAGAGCTTGCCTGTGAAGCCTAAGGACCCCAGTTCGAGGCTCGGTTCCCCAGGTCCCACGTTAGCCAGATGCACAAGGGGGCGCACGGGTCTGGAGTTCGTTTGCAGAGGCTGGTAGCCCTGGCGCGCCCATTCTCTCTCTCCCTCTATCTGTCTTTCTCTCTGTCGCTCTCGAATAAGTAAATTAAAAAAAAAATTTAAAAAAATCTGTTGTGATGTAATGCTAACTTTCTTAATATTTAAAGTAATGCTTTCAAATGCAAATTTTTAAACCAAAAAATTTCTAGTACCTGTGAAAGCCCACAATCTTACTTGATTAAGTCCTCATAGATATGAGGGCCTCTACTTTCAGCCCATTGCCAAACCAAGGGGAAGCCCAGAGTTGAACTTTTTGACAGACCTCATACTGGTAAGGAGAACTAAGCCACTAATACATGACAACAGGATTAGCACTTCCCACAACTTTATATCTACAAGTAGATATCTGTAATGGATATGTCTTGCATTCTGTATAACCCACAATACATAAGGTAAAAATATGTTCAGTTCAATGGCCCAAAAGCAATACATATCTTTATAAACTTTCATATAAATATAAGCAGTATATATGTAATTTAGTGAATGAAATTATAGCATAAACAGAATTATCTGTATATTCATGAAGAATGAATTATATAAAATATTTTAACATTTACTATCCAGTCTACTTGAAGGGAAAGCATTCAATGGCCAGTCAACATACCTTTAGATGAACAACAGCCCATAGTTAAATATCATTAAAAAATAACGCTACTAACACTCTCGGCAGAAATCTGACTTTATGGCTCAGTGCCTAGACACATACTGGCAGAATTCAGCACTGAGAGGGTAGATATCACAATAGCCCATAGAACTTTCAGTGGGTTCTCAATCGCTACTATGACAACCACCTCTGATATTAGCCAAGTGTGCTTCTGTCAGTTTAAGACATCCTATAGGTTACTTTATGTGTGGGTGCATGTAATATTCCCTCCCTAAGACTATAACTACCAAAGTAGATGTATTCTTCTCATATGTTTAAATTATTATGAAGTTTCTTATCTCTAAATGTGTAACTGCACTGAAAAATATTCACATCACTATGTAGTTAAATGATAGGATAGTCAGTGAGTAATATAGACAAAATATTATTCTAAGAACATCTTTGTGTGGATATAAATATCTTAGGCATAAATACATAATTATACTATTCAATATAAATTTTCAAATAAACATGTAAAATTAAGTATACTATAGCAATAAAGGCTATTCATGTAATATATTCTCATGATGTGCTCATGAAAACAAGCTATGAAAAGAAACATAACCTATCCCCAAATAAATGAAACAAGCTACTTTCCTGAGGAAATGTTGTACATTGAATTTGAAAAGCCATCAGCATATTAACAAAATTAAACCTGTCTTTGTTTTTTTTTTTTTTTTTTTGAAGTAAGGTGTCACATTAGCTCAGTGTGACCTGGATCTCACTCTTTACTCCCAGGCTGGCCTTGAACTCACAGTGATCCTACTACTTCCAAGCCTTCCAAGTGCTGGGATTAACGTGTGTGCCACTATGCCCTGCAAACCTGTACTTTAACAGATCATATGTAAAACATATTTTTAGGTGTATTTTGTTCTAGAGAATGCTACGAAGGTTTAGAGGCCTACTGAATATACAAAATCAATTGCGGAAAAAATCCCAGAAGGAACTGTCCTCAGCCTGGGAGATTGTGAACAAGCCCAAAGCTTCTTGGCTTAATTTGACAAGTTTGACTGCCTCAATTTTCTGCTGCTTTTGCTGAGAAGATGCTCTCACCATGAGCGGGGACTGTGTTAGTCTGCACACACGTTCACTTCTGCCCAGCTAAGTCACTTTGCTTTCCCTTTAGAGTCCTGGGAATGTCTTGTTTTCCATTAGCGCTTCGGGGCCATTCTAAATAGATGCTTTCTCTGCTAAGCCACTGAGACTGTTCCACATCTATGTTTGTGAGGCAAACCTACAAGGTGATATGGTTATTTTACAAGGCATTTACACTGGTGGAGAAGAGCAAGCTAATAAGCATGGTCACATGAGGTGACAGCTATGTGAGTTTTCCTCACAATTTTCCTGAAGTGTGCTTTGGAACTTAAAACTTGCTTTTAGTTTTCTGAGTTCAAATACCTTCGTATTTATTAAGTTACATTTATTGTTAGTTTACTGGTGCCATGCTGAAGAGAAAGACATAAGTGATAACATGAATGAGGTCTTAAAATACAAAATTATTTTTGCTTCTAGTGTCTAAAAACAGACTACATTGTGCATCTTTTGTAACACTGTCTGTCCTCATGATAAACGCTGAAATAGCATGATAAACAGTCCTATCCTTCAGTATAATCAGTTGGGGAAAACTAGCCTTCCCCCCACCCCGGATTGTTTCTTAAAAGGTAAATTGCTAATTTATACTGTGTGATTCTGTTCTTCATAAAACAGGTTTCATTAATCTTTTTTTCTCAGAACAAATCACTTATTGTTAGAAACTACTACATGGTATAAAGTAAAATCTACCATTTTTTTTAGTATTGTGAAAAACTCACATTGCTTGTCTCCTAAGGCCCTCAGAGTAGGCATGGTAGTCCAGTGTCTTCTACTGACAAGTGTAATTATCCACCTGGGGCCCCAGAAAGACTCCTGCTCTAACATGACTTTGAAGCAAACCAAAATCAGGCTTGTTAAGGCAAAGGTTCTCTCTTCAGAGCCAGACTCACATCCGGGGATGGGTCACAAAGCTGAGGAACTTCCCTGGCACCCCGCTCCCCACCTGGCCCAGCTGCCTGCTCTGTGGATATCAACCTGCAGGGTAGGGGGGAGTCATAGTTGACAACCAGCTCCACATCGGTGCTGACCAGGCCACGGGAAGCTGTGTCTGCAAATAAGGATGTCTTGGGAGCCCTTCGAGAAGCACTGGAAAACCCCTGCCCTCATGAAGGCTGGCATGTGCCCTGCAGCCTTAGTTGTAGGATCTCTGGGTCCTCCTGAACACATGCTAGCCAGTTCCCAGGGCCGGAGCTGTCGCAGAACACCAGGACGTCCCCAGGGTCCAGTCTCATGTGCTCATCATGCTGCTTGAGGATCTGTTCAACTCTGTCACCTTCTCTTCCCCTTTTAGCGTCACAGATGTCTGTGGGACATGAGGCTCCAAGCTGATCAGCTAATTTTCAGAGCCTTCCACAGATCTCCTGGAGAGTCCCCGCAGCGTGCTGACTGCTGTCTGGAAGCTGCAGCCTAATCCTGTACATGCCACACCTCCCGCTGTCTGCGCACCTGCAAGCCCAAGGACGTGCCCAGTGACCCGGCCACAGCTTGCACCTGCCAGGCTAACTCTCAGGAAGGCACCAGCGGGACCAAACTCAGTGGCCTTCAGCTGTAGACACGCGGGCCGGAGGAAGCACAGAGTCTGGCCACTGCTGGTTTCCACGCAGATGTCGCAGTGGCCGCCAAGTGCTGGGGGAAGGTTCTGGACTGCACCGTGGGATGAGCCACTGGGCACAGCTTCCTCAAGGGCACCCAGGACTGGGTGTGCCAAGCTACCCCAGGACGACCCAGAGGTAGGTGGAGGGTGGTGGCTCCTGTCGCTCGCGCCCCAGCGATAGGGCAGAGCCTCCAGCCTGGCACGGCCAGAGACGCGCTGCCAATGGCTCAGGGCTGGGCACGCGGGTCGCTTCCACCCCCGCGGTGCCCACAAGCGGGGCTCCAGGACGCACCACCACTGGCCACCAGCGTCTCCAGGAAGTGGAAGAGCCGTTTCACTATTCTTATTAAAACTGTTGGTGAGAAAATGATCTGCTGTTCAAGTAAGTTTGTTTGACATTTTTCTTAAAAATATTTCAATATGCATTATTTATTGTTATAACAAATGAGCTAATAAAGATGAATTTTCATTTTGTGACAGATCTAATAAACTTGCCTAACTAATCTTTAGTATGGGATGATTTTCATGCTATCTTTGGAGCTTTGCACTGAATATTAAAAATTATACTGGCACAGTGTATTCAAATAAAATAAGTAGTACTTGGCTTAATTGTTAATATTTGGGATACTTTTAAAATCACTGCTTCAATTAGACTCAAAATTCTATTTTTTATTCACTTTTTAAAGGAAACATCTGTCAAAGTAGTATTTATTCATTCCAAACTAATGTTTGTGTGAATTATATCTATATTTTCATGATATAAGAATAAAGTTTCTTTGAAGTAAGGAGGGAAAAATCTGGACTCATTGATTTTGCTGAGGTGACGTGTCCAGTGTAAGAATGATCCATGTGTGAGTTTCCACAAGAAACTTCTTGGTATTTCAAGAAGCTTTAAGTAGGGGGTACTGATAACTGCTACTCTGTCAGTCCGCTGTCTCCATATGCAGTGAAGTTTTATGATCCCTTTATCATGAAATGTAAGAAATCACAACCGTTCTTGAACAGAAAAGGCTTCCATGCTTTATGATTTTGTTATTATTATAGCATACCTGTTTGCTCTTAAACTCTAGGATGTATGGCAATCTTTCCTCTGCTTTCCACTACCTTTTCCTCTGAAGTAGATAAATCTATGCTCTCCCATACAGTGTATTTAATTTTTGGAAAATATATGCTATACATCAAGTGTGTGTTAATTAAGCCACTTTGATCTTTTATGTTTCTACAGTTCCTATTTTCCTCAGAAAATTGTGGAACAAGTAATTACCAATTATAATGATGATAAGCCCATTGTCCTCTGCTGTAGAAAAGAAGTCTGAATAGGAACTCTGCATGTTTTGATGTCCATGAACTTGAGCTGCTCATGTGCAATTATGTGTAAGGGAATGGAGTACTGTTCATGAGTTGTATCTACATCATCATATGGATGTATACTTATTAATAAAGTTACTACTTTAAAACCAAAAAAATAGAATAACTAAAATATTAGAGCCATGCATGGTGGCACACACCTTGAATCCCAGCACTCAGGAGTCAGAGATAGGAGGATCAAAATAAGTTTCAGGGCACCATGAGACTACATAGTGAATCCCAGGACAGCCTTGACTAGGGTGAGACCCTCCCTCCAAAAACCAAAAGAAGAACAGTGTTAGTGCTGTGAATATAGGTCAATTGATAGACTGCTTGCCTAACATAAACATAGTCCTAGGCTTGATCTACAGTCCCACAGAAGGCAGGCATGCTGGGGCAGACCTATAACTGCTGCATTTGGGAGGTGGATGCACAAAGATCAGAAATTCAGGGTCATTCTCTGCTGCAAATAAAATTCAAGGCCAGTCTGGACTATGTGAGATTATCTCAATGACAATCCCAAACAACATTACTGAAGTAAACAACCATATCAGTTGTCCAGATTTAAAAAGCAGTACATTATAATAGAATCTCCTTACATGAGCTTTCATTAGAGTAGGAAATATTTTCTCCAGTAATTGGTTTATATATATATATATATATATATATATATATATATATATATATATATATATATATATACATGTCTGTGGTTGTCTCTATATAAACTGAGGTTTTGTGAGGTTTCTTTTTTTTTTTTTTTTTTTTTTTGAGGTAGGCTCTCACTCTAGCCCAGGCTGACCTGGAAGTCCTCATGCAGTCTCAGGGTGGCCTCCAACTCATGGGGATCCTCCTACCACTGCCTCCCAAGTGCTGGGATTAAATGCATGTGCCACCACCACCAGTTCATAAATTGAGTTTAGAAAAGTAGGTAATTTTTTTCACTAAATTCACATAGCCTTGGAAATCAAAGAACCATTTGATTTGAGTACCTGGGATGATGATGGTAGGAAGTTAATGTCTTTTCCCTTTGACCACAGTAGACATTTTTAATGAGTCAAAGACTACCTGGTGGTGGTAATGTCAGCAGCTCTTTGTCAGGTGTCATACAGGCCTGAGGAGTATAGGGAAAAGAATAATAATCATTTGCAGTACCTGAACGCCAAAGGACCTGGCATGCGCACATCCTCCCTCCCTCCCTCCCTCCCTCCTTCCCTTCCTCTCTAAATTAATAAATAAAAACACTAGCCAGGTGTGGTGGTACTTGACTTCAGTCCCAGCACTTGGGAGGTTGAAGTACAAGGATCATCATGAGTTCAGGGTAACCTGGCCTAGAGTGAGACCCTATCTTGGAAGGGAGGGGGGGGGCAACGACTACATGACGGGATGTGGATATGGCTTAGCAGTTAAAGGCACTTGATGGCAAAGTAGTCCCACATTGCCTATAACAATGGGAGTGTTATTTTGCAGTCATGACAGTTTTGCAGCTAGAGACCCTGTCTCAAACGAGGTGGAGCACATACACCTCAGACTTTTCCTCTGACTTCTCATGCATGCCGGGACATGTGTACCCCACCCACAAAGTAAATAACTGCTTTTTATTGCACTGAATGGCTATCCAGATTAACATCGAAAAGTCTACCTCTGCCCCCTAAGTGCTGGGATTAAAGATGTGCTTCTCCACACCAGGCTCTAGTTTGCCTCTTAAATGACAGGACCCTCCAGGAGAAGGACATAGACTGGTATACGTAAGACCGACTATCAGTAGTGAAGAGACACAGTTGTAATAGTCTAGTTACCTAAGAGGAACAGATGGGCTTCCTCCACCAGAGGCATTTGCTGCCCACATGGCAGTGAAGAGTCCTGGTTAATTCAGCCCCTGGACTTCCTGTACAGCAATACTGATGTCCCAGTAGTATGGTTCATAAAGTGTGTGTCCTTCCCCTGAAGGAGAGTGGCATAGGAACTTTGAATTTTACCCTTCTTTGTTATGGGTTGAGCATTAGTTAGCAAGGAAGATGTGGGAATGCAGTCTGGGCTTCTCTGCCCTTGTGGCCTATTTCTTGTGCATTTTGGCTTTACATACACTCTTGTAAGCAATGGGAACACTTTTTCCACAGTGAAAACCAGCACCTTGTCAGCCCTGAGGCCTTGGATTTTCTAGGCAAACTGCTGTGATATGACCACCAGTCACAGCTTACTGCAGGAGAGGCCATGAACATGGCTATTTCTGTGAGTTCATTCGTGTAGCTCAGCAGACTCTGAGGCAGGGGAAACTTCCATTGATTTCACTTAGTCTTGGGTCTGGAGAGATGGCTCAGTGGTTAAAGATGATTGCTTGCAAAACCTGATTGCCCAGATTCAATACCCAGTACCCACATAAAGTCGGATGCACAAAGTGGCAAGTATATCTTGCATCTGGTGTTGCAGAGGCAGTAGGCCCTGGCAAGCCAACCTCCCCCCCCCCATACAAACACACCGTCCCTCCAGTTCCCTCCCTCTGTCTCCTCTCTCTCTTGCTCTCAAATAAGTATTTAAAAAAGACAAACATGGGGGCTGGAGAGATTGCTTAGTGGTTAAGACACTTGCCTATGAAACCTATGGACCCAGGTTCAATTATACAGTACCCATGTAAGCCAGATGCACAGGGTCGTGCAAGTGTCTGGAGTTCATTTGCAGTGGTTAGAGCCCCTGGTGCAACCATTCTCTCCATCTGCCAAATATTTTTAATTTCTTTTATTTATTTATAAATGATGTGAAGAGGGAATGGGTGTTCTAGGACCTCTAGCCCTGCAAACCAACACCAGATGCCTCTGGATTACATATGTTCTGGAGCATTGAACCTGGGTTATTAGGCTTCCCATGCTAGGGAAGGGGTCAGTGAGGAAGGGAAGGGGGAAGTGAGAGAGAAAGAGAGAATGGGTGCATCGGGCTTATGTGGAGTATGGGGGGGGATCGAACCAAGATCCTGTGGCTTTGCAGTCAAGCACCTTAAGCACTAAACCACCTCTCCAGCTCAATAAATATACTTTTTAATAAACGTGGTTACCACCATTGTACTGGAAAGTTTTTTCTGTTTCACAGTATTTGTCAGTTCCCAGTGATGTCAGTTGCTACCTTGCTGCCATAACTTCTAGGAGTCATAGAGCATAAATAAAAAGTGAAGATTGACAGGACCTTCTCTGTTCCTTCCCGAACTAACTTAATCACTTCTCCCTAAACAGAACCTAACCTTATTGTCTGTTTTCTAGACCAGACTCAAATGGGTTCATCTAGCATGTCAGGGGGCAGTACACCTGTCAGCAGCAGCAATATGATGTCAGGTCAGTTCATTGGGAAAGTATCTTTTTAGAAAATTTGTGAGTTCTATTCTTGGTTTTGTTTTCTCTTTTCTTTTCTTTCTTTTTTGTTTGTTTTTTCCTTCAGTTTTTGAGGTAGGATCTCATTCTAGCTCAGGCTGATCTGGAATTCACTGTGTAGGCTCAGGGTGGTCTCGAACTCACAGTGATCCTCCTACCTCTGCCTTCCCAGTGCTGCAATTAAAGGTGTGTGCCACCACATCTAGCATGTTTGTTTGTTTTTGAGGTAGTGTCTTGCTCTAGCCCAGGTTTACGTGGAATTTTTTTGTAGTCTCAGGCTGACCTTCACAACTTATCAGTGATCTTTCTCACCTCTTCCTCCTGAATGCTTGGATTAAATGCGTCTACCACCATGCCTGGCCAGGCTGGTTTTAAAATTATTGTTTATTTAAATAAGGTATCATGCTGGTCTTGAACTCGGTACTCAAAGGTGACCTTGAACTTCTGTTCTCCCTGCCTCCACCTCCTGAGTCCTGGGATTACAGGTGTGTACCATCACATACCCCCTTCTCGTGTTGGCCCAGGACTTGTTATGTAGACTAGCCTTGGTGTGAACATGTAGTGATTCTCTTGCCTTTCCTGCCTCCACCTCACTAGAGCTGGATTTGGATTATAGGCATACCACCTACCCATCTCCCCACTCCCTTTTTTTTTTTTTTTTTTTCCCATGGTAAGTGTTGCTCTATCTCAGGAGACTGACCTGGAATTCACTATGTAGTCTCAGGGTTGCCTCGAAGTCATGGCAATCCGCCTACCTCTACCTTCTGAGTGCTGGGATTAAAGGCATGCGCCTCTATGCCTGGCTTTTAAAATATTTTATTTACTTATTTGAGAGAGAAAGAGACAGGCCATAGTGATAAGAGTTCAGACATGAGTCAGAGACAAATGGTCAGGGTCCACAGGGCTCCCCAGGGCTTGGAGGTCTCCAATGCTTCCTCCTATCAGGAGCCAGTTTCTGGGCTCACAACAGTGATCTCCCCACCAGCCAATGTCACAGCCAGGCTCCTGGGCCACCATCCCTGCCTTTGGTAGGAAATTGCTGGATTAGCTCAAGGGCTCAAAGGGAAGTTTTCCTTTTTGGGAAAGGGAAGGGAGGCGAGGATGGGCAGCATCTCCCACAGAGACAGCCGCTCTGGGGCTAAACCCCAGCAGCCACATCCTTCCATCCAGTCTCGTCCTGGGCACAGGAAAGAGTCATTTTACAAACTGGGTGGTGGAAATGATACACCTCTCGCCTCAGTGAGTTTGTCCTTCCTGAACTTGTGAAGAAAAGAAACAGCGCGGGTTTAAAAGAAAGAGGCAGGTGGGCGAAGCACAAGTTTTTTGTTATTGTTGTGTTGTTTTTTACACACCTTCGCGCTCCACTGGCTGGACATTGGCCCGCTGGTCCTGGTTGGTTGGCAGAGGCGACAGCCCTTTCCCTCAGCATCCATAGCCCAGTCTCGGTCTCCTCTTCTCCGGGTGCCTTTAATTCCCGAACTGGCTTCAGTGCTTGGCCTTGCCCTGCAAGATGTGGTCGGAGAGGAAGCCAAGGCAGCGCGGCAGCAGCTGGGCATGCTGGTCAGAGAGCGCAGCCAGCTCGGGGAAGCGGGGCTCATGGTGCCGCTAGAGGCGCAGCAGCCTGGCCACTGCCCTGCAGGCGGTGCAGCTCCAGGACCCTCCTTGCCGTCAGCTCACGGAACATGCACACAAACTGCAACAGCAGCTCCGCATTCTTGTCCCACATACCCGCCACAGATAGCGTTGCACCAAGCCGCCCTCACCGTCCAGAAACACCGGCGCCCCACCCGGTCCTCGGTGCACATTGCTGGTGGCGTGCTGCAGGACTCGCGGGTCCCATTGCAAGCAGAAGAGGTTGCTGACGAGCCTGTCAAAGTTGGCCATCAGGTGGTTGAACAAGATCAGGTCGGTCTATTGCACCAGATCCACCAGCTCCGCCTGGCTGAGGTTGGCCAGCTGGCGGAGGGCACCGCGCAGGGGCCGCAGACGGCTGTCCTCCAAGCGCCAGAGCTTGGGCACCAAGACTTCCGTGAGGTTGGGCAGCTTGCGCATACAGGTCACCACGCAGCCCTAGGTCCCAAGCGGCGAGCAGCTCCTTCTGTACCTGCACCCACTGTGTGCCCTGGGCCTCCACCCGGGCCAGTGCCAGGGGCTGCACGTGGCGCTGGAGGCCCAGGTAGGCGTGCCAGGTAGTAGGACAGAGCCTCAGGGGGTCCATGCCATAGCGCATGCAGGCTTGGGTACCATGGACACAGCGAGCCAGGCGGTTGGAGCTGCGCTTGCAGCCTCCGCGCTCCAGGGCCACCACCCGGGCGCCCTGCTCAGTCTCCAACCACGCCGTGGCTCGCGCCCCCAAAAAGCCTCGGGGTACTCCTTCCTCCAGGATGTGTCCCCAGAAGATGCCCCCGTGCACCGCGGAGCTCTCAGCCGCTGGCTGGGCTGGTCGGCGGGCACGTGCTCCGGGCGATTGTCCGTGCTGTCCCTCAGGGTGAGCAGCACACAGATAGTTTTCAGGGAGCCGCCGCAGACGTCTGATGCCAGGGGCGGGGACAGAGGGAACCCTTCGTGGCGGCGGGCCTGGGATCGGAGAGATCCTGTGGGCGGGCGGCGTGGAATCCTCAGCAGCGGAAGCCTGGCCCACAGTGCCAGCAGCAAGTTCAGCGCCAGCAGCCAGAGCCCCGCCGCCCACAACCCCCTTTCCCAGGCTCTTGTCCGCTCTCAAGGGCCACCGCCATGGCTTTCTTTCAAGCCGAGCCCCATCTCGGCAGCGGAGCGCTGGGAACTCGCCTCGCTGCAGCAGCTTCCCAGCTGCTTATATACTTCACTGTGTGACCCTCCCAAGGTATGATTCTTACCTACAGAGTCTCATCAAATAACCTTTGGAAGAAAACCTCAGAAACTGTACCCTGAGTTACAGATAACTATGGCAAGAGGGTATTTCACAGACATTTTTTTTTCTACCCTTCCAAATTCAGTTCGTCATCACTAAAGAACTCAGCAATCCTCTTACCTCTGCCTACCAAGTGCTTTTTCTGTTTTGAAACAGGCTAGTCTAGGACTCACTGCATAGCTCAGCTGACCTCAAACTTAGGGCAGTCTTGGCATCCTGAGTACTTGGGTTGCAGGTGTGAGCCTCCACGCCTGGCCTCTGGTGTTCCTCTCTATGTAGGGTTCCCTTCAGCAAGGGTTGTAGAATCTGTAAGCTGGTCCTGTGCTCAATCAAGTAAGAAACAAGCTGTGTGGAAGTATATGTTGTCAGAAAAGCACATAGTGAAACCCAAATTTTATTTAAAAAAAAGTGACAAACTATGTTGTGTGTGTGTAATTATAGGCTGTAATTGCATCTGACAACGGTAAAGGTGTTGCAGAAAAACACCACTAGGAAAGAACCCGGGGTGCCCAGAGCCACATGCAGGTTCAGAACTGTCTACACCCTGCTTGTTTATGCTTCCTAAGCAGCTTTTGCACAACTGTCTGACTTTCTCCTCTCTAGTACGTGTGTTGAGGTCAGATGACAGCCTTGGTGTTATGCCCTCAGGAACACCATCTATTTTATTTTATTTTATTTTTTTCAATTTTTCGAGGTAGGGTCTCCCTCTAACTCAGGCTTAAATTGAATTCGCTCTGTAGTCACAGGGTGGCCTCAGTCACCATGACCCTCTTACCTCTGCTTCCTGAGTGCTGGGATTAAAGGTGTGCACCACCACTCCTGGCTCCCCATTTACCTTAAAAAAAAAAAAAAAAAACTATTTCAGAAAGAGAAAGAGGATGGGCGCATCAGGGCCTTAGATTTAGACACTGTAAGCATCATCTCTAAGCCATCTCTCCACCTTGCTCCCCCCTCTTTTTTTTTTTTTTTTAAATAATCATAGGCCTGTAGCCCAACAGTTAGGCCAGATGGGGCTGGCCAGCAAGACCCAGGATCTGCCTTCTCCACCTCCACAGCACGAGGATTACAGGCACACACCATGTTGGTTCCAAGGACTGAACTCGGCTCCTCGTGCTTGTACAGCAAGCACTTAAGCTTGTGCTTTTGTTGCCACTCTGGTCTTGTCCTCACATGGCTTTCTAGGTCCACTTCCTTAGACTGTGCTTCAGGGTTAGGATCAGCTGAACTGGGAAGCTCCTTGTGGGCTGGATTCACATTTGTACCATGTGGTTCCTTTTAGGTCACATGCTGAAGCACACAGGTCACATGAAATCGTATAAGCACTTAACTAGCACCTAGTGCAGTCACAGGTGCTGTCACATTGCCCTGTACAGCAAGCTATATGGCCACAGCCCTCATCCCAGCCACCCTCCGATTGCCTGAATTATCACAGCAGATAGCTGTTTTTTTAATGCCTTCCTGCTTCCTACACCAACCATCAGAAACATATCCTTCACCTCACTTTTCAAGTTCATCAGACTCTCCAGTTACAGCACTTTTGATATTTCTCCTTTTCTCTTTGTTGACAGTGTCCCAATATAGGTGCAGGCAGGATGTCCAGCTTTTCCCACTTGAGTAATTGTGACTGAGGGGTGGGCCCATGAGAGGATTTCTGGAATGCTGAGGTCAAAGGGCAATCAACTGGTTCCAAATCTAGGAAGAGACAAGTGTGAGATGGAAGGGGCTTCCTGGTGTAACACGAGTGAAAACTGGTGAGGGCACACCTAGTCACTGCAAAGGTCTTCTCCTCCCATATGAAGTTACCACCAGGAACGCAAAGTGTCTCCTTACAAAATCCTGTAGAAGGAGCTGGAGAGATAGCTTAGCAGTTAAGGCACTAGCCTGTGAGGCCTGAGGACTCAAGTTCAGTTTCCCAGTACCCATGTAAGCCAGATGCACAAGGTGGCACATGCATCTGGAGATTGTTTGCAGTAGAGGCCCTGGCATGTCCATGTCCATTCTCTCTCTGTGTCTGTCACACACACACATACATAAATACCCTATTTTTTAAAAACCTGGAGAAAAGCAGCATCTACTGGGAAAGGGTCACTTCCTGTTCCTTCTCCCCCAGCACACAAAAGCCCAAAACTGGGGTAGGGTGCCACACACTATTACTGTCTTGGTGAAGCCCTCTTGCACTGAGAAAAATGAAAACAAAGTACAAACAAAACAACCCCTGAACAGAGACCAAACTAGTGATAGGACACAAAACAACCTCCACCCCTCTTCCATGCTGTGCATATGAACATTAAAATGATGCTGAAACAGACAGGAGCATGGGAAGAAAATCAGCTCCAAGGCATCACACAGAAGGAAGCTCTAAAACCAAGAGTGGGATGCACTCTGGGAAAGCACTCTGCAACCTAAGCCCATGGGGTAGGAGGAATTTAAACCTGTGACACCCTGGGGCTGATCAAAGTAACACAGCCCCCACACTATAGGCCTCCCAGAAGAGGAAATGTTATAGCCATGTGTACACCTAAAACTACCCTTTCCTTTGCACCTCTGTCCCACACAAGATGTCTGACAGATGTGTGACCCACTTTAAGAAATGACGCAATCTTCAGAACAAGGCATCAGAACGAACATACTAGAACCGCTGGATAAAGTTTTAAGTATAAAGGAGCTGGGGAGATCGCTCAGTGGTTATAGACACTCACTTTCAAAGCCTGTGATCCTGGGTTCATTTCCCTAGCACCCACCATCATAAGGCCAGATGGAAAAAAGTGGCACATGTGTCTGGTGTTCACTTGCAGCTGCAGGCCACTCTGCACACCTATACATAAGTATAAACCAGGCAGGGTTGCACACCGCATTCATCCCAGCCCTCAGGATGCTGAGGTAGGGGAATCGCCTTGCGTTCAAGGTCAGTCTGGGCCTAGAGTACTTCCAGGTCAGCCTGGGATGGTGGGGGGCTGGGGTGTAGGGAAGTATAGGAGCTAACCAACTGCAGAATAAAAAGTATAGTCAGGGTGATCCTAGATCAGTGGTAGGAACCAGTTGCCTTCTTTTGTTTACTTGTTTTTTGAATTAGAGTTTCACTCTAGACCAGGTTGATCTGGAATTCACTATGTAGTCTCAGGTTGGCCCAAACTCTAGTTTCTTTCTTTCTTTCACCTTTTCTTTTCTTTTCCATTTTCTTTTTATTTTTTTATTTTTATTTTTTTTTTTTTGAGGTAGAGTCTCACTCTGGTCCACTCTGACCTGTAATTCACTATTTAGTCTCATGGTGGCCTTGAAATCACAGTGATTTTCCTACCTCTGCCTCCTGAGTGCTGGGATTAAAGGTGTGCACCACCACACCCGACTCCCCATTTTCATTTTCATTTTTGACCCATGGCTGCCTGAACTAAAATAGATGCTCAGATTGTAAGGTTTACAGAAAGGAGGCCAGAATAATGGTTCATCAGTTGAAGAGTGGAGTGTTGCTTTTTAAGACTGTATAAACTCAGGCTGGCCTTGAATTTGGTGTGATCCTTTTATCATAATCTCAGAGTACTGGGATTATCGATGTGTGCCACTGCCCCTGGCTATATTCTACTTTGGATATATTTTTATTTATTATTTGCAAGGAGAGATGATGAAAAGGAAGGAATGGGTGTGCCGGGGTCTCTAGCCACTGCAAACACACTCCATATACATGTGCCACCTCGTGTATCTTGCTTTATGTGAGTACTGGGGAATCAACTTGGGCCATAAGGCTTTGCAAGCAAGCACCTTTAACTGCTGCACCATTTTTTCAGCCCTACTTTTGATTTTTCAGGAATTGAAAAACAAAATCTTTCTTAGTTCATGAGCCATGCAAAAGGAGGCCATGGCTAGCTGGAGGCTCTATTGAGGTGAGTCTTTGTCCTTGCCAGCTCCTGGTCTGAAGCCACACTTAGCATGAAGCACATGTTTATTACAACAACTGGTAAAGAGTTAGCTTGGGTTACTTTTTTTTTTTTTTTTTTTTGGTTTTTGAGGTAGGGTCTCACTCTGGTCCAGACTGACCTGGAAATAACTCTGTCATCTCAGGGTGGCCTTGAACTCCTGGCAGTCCTCCTACCTGTGCCTACAGAGTGCTGGGATTAAAGGTGTGCACCACCATGCCCAGCTGCTTGGGTTACTTTTGAAGAGGATCTCTGCTACCTACACTAGACCTACATAATAGGTGGCGCAAAATGACATCAAGCCAGGTGTAGCATACTCCTTTAATCCCAGCACTCAGGAAGCAAATGGAGGAGGATTGCCAGGCGTTCAAGCCCAGCCTGAGACTACAAAGTGAATTCCATGTCACACTGGACTAGAGTGAGACCCTACCTCCAAAAAAAAAAAAAAAAAAAAAAAAAAGACATTAAAATAGACTAGCTAACCTGGAATTCACTATGTAGTCTCAATGTGGTCAAACTCAAGGTGATCATCCTACCTGTGCCTCCTGAGTGCTGGGATTAAAGGTGTGTGCCACCACACCCAGCAAAAGATGGCTTCTTTTTTTTTTTTTTTTTTTTTTTACATACTGGAAAACTTTAATACAATATGGGCAAGCCCAATATTCAAATACTAAACTTGTCAAGCACATGGAGATCGTCTGCTGAAAGTCAGACAGGGCTTCACTTTGCAGCGATCTCTGAGTAACGAAGCCGGCTTTCCCTCCGCAGGTCCGACAGCGATCTCGATGCTTGTTAGAGGTTCCATGTAAGAAATGACCACATGTAGGAAGTGTTGGGCACTGTGAGGTCATGGATATCCAGGCCATTTTGTCTCTGGAGGAGCATGTCCTATGCAAGACCAAAAAGATGGCTTCGTAACAGTTCAGGTGCTTTGTGGAAAAGCCAAAGGATCCAGGTTCAATTGCACTACATAAAGCCAGATGCACAAGGTGGCACATGTGTCTGGAGTTTGTTTGTAATGACTAGAGGCCGTAGTGCACCCATATTCATTTTCCCTCCCTCCCTCCCTCCCTCCCCCCCTCTCTCTCACACACACACAAATAAATTAAATTAAAAAAATTTTAAATAGACTACTTGGGCTGGGCATGGTGTTGCATGCCTGTAATCCCAGCACTCTGGAGGCTGAAATAGTAAGTTCATTGTTCAGGTCAGCCTGGGACTACAGAATGAGCTCCAGGTCAACTTGCTCTACAGTGAGAACCTGCCTTGAGGGACGAAAAAAGGACTAGTTGGAAAGAAGGTTTTGGTTGGGGAGGAATTTGGTAGGAGGAAAAGGTAGGGAAATAAAGGGGGATTATGACCATAGTATATTGTTTTTATTTATGGGACTTGCAAATATTAAAAAAATTAATTTTGTTTTCTTTTTTTCCTTTCTTTTTTTTTTTTTGGTGTTTTGAGGAATGATCTCACTGTAGCTCAGGATGACTTGGGATCCACTATGTAATCTCAAGGTGGCTTTGAACTCATGGCAATTCTCCTACCTCTGCCTCCCAAGTGCTAGGATCAAAGGCATGCACCACTACATCGAAAACAAAAATCTTTTTTGTATCTGGTTTATGTGTGGTATGGAGAGTCTAAGATGGGTCCTTAGGCTTTGCAGGGAAGCACCCTCACCACAAAGCCATCTGTGAGGCTCTTTCTGACTGGACTAGTGAATGGTGTGACTGATATGTGGTGGGAATGGGTGTTAGAAAGAAAGGATGGCGTGGGCTTCCAAGTAATGAGAAACTCAACTACATGACACAGCGCTATTTTTGGACAAGAGACAGTTTGCACAACACTGTGCAGGGCTGCTGATCTCTTACAATCAATGAACAACGCCTCTCATCATAGTGCAGTGCTCCACCTGGGGGGCCATGTGCCATGATCCCACCAAACTGAAATAGCCAAATATGACAGGGGTTTGTGTGGGAAAGTAAGAAAGGAGATAAAATCCTCAGTAAGGCGATGTCAAGGCTCCTACTTAGGGTAGATACAGCGTCTCTCGCTTGCCTGATAGCATGCAACCGTGTGACTTCATTACTTTTATTTTTTTCTTCAAATTTTTATTAACAACTTCCATGATTATAAAAAACATCCCATGGTAATACTCTCTCTCCTCCCACTTTCCCATTTGAAACTCCATTCTCCATCACATCCTCTCCCCATCTCAATCAGCCTCTCTTTTATTTTGATGTCATGATCTTTTCCTCCTATTATGATGGTCTTGTGTAGATAGTGTCAGGCACTGTGAGGTCATGGATATCCAGACCATTTTGTGTCTGGGGGAAGCACGTTGTAAGGAGTCCTACTCTTCCTCTGGCTCTTACATTCTTTCCGCCACCTCTTCCGCAATAGCCCCTGAGCCTTGGAAGATGTGATAGAGATAGTACTGAGCACTGTGGTCACTTCTTTCCAGCACCATGATACCTTCTGAGTCATCCCAAGGTCACTGCCATCTGAAAAGAGAAGATTCTCTACCAAAAGTGAGAGCAGCATAAATAGAAGATTATGAACATTGAGAAGTGCTTACTAGACAGCAGCAGATATTACACCCCAAGCCACATGATTCCCTGTTTCAACTTTTTATTTATTTATTTATTTATTTTGTTTTTTTTAGGTAGGGTCTCACTCTGGTCCAGGCTGACCTGGAATTAACTCTGTAGTCTCAGGGTGGCCTTGAACTCACGGCGATCCTCCTACCTCTGCCTCCCAAGTGCTGGGATTAAAGGCGTGCGCCACCACGCCCGGCTTGTTTTAACTTTTTAGTATCAGGGATGTATTCCCCCCTAGGAGCAGGCCATCAGTCCAATTAGAGGGCATTTGGTTTCCACCATGACAGACGAGCCACTATTGCACCGGTTGTCCCATTTGGCCTGGCTGGCCAAATATAAGGCTTGCAGTGTCCACTGTTGAATATCTTCACTGGTGATTTCTCTTTCTCCCATTGAACTGCATGCAGAATGGCTTCTTCCAGCTTTCTGTCAACTGGTCTACAAGGACTTTTATTATCACTATACTATTCCACAGGTAAGAAAAGTAAACCAAGGGGCTGGAGAGATGGCTCAGAGGCTAAGGCACATGCCTGCAAAGACTAATGACCCAGGTTTGATTTTCCAGGATCCACACAAAGCCAGGTGCAAAGAGTGGCACCTGCGTGTGGAATGTATTAGCAGTCAGGACACCCTGACACACCCATTCTCTCTCTCTCCCTCCCTCCCTCCTCTCCCCCTGCCTCTCTATCTTTCTGCTTGCAAATAAATGGGCTGGGCATGGTAGCTCAGGACTTTATTCCCAGCACTTGGGAGGCCAAGGTAGGAGGACAGCTGATAGTTTGAGCCACCCTGAGACTATATAATGAGTTCCAGGTCAGCATGGACTAACATGAGTCCCTATGTGGAAGCCCTCCCCCCACAAAAAAATAAAATAAAAAATAAAAATAAACACTGGCATAGTACCGCAGGTCTTTAATCCCAGACTCAGGAGGAGGAAAAGGGAGGAGAATTGCCCTGAATTCCAGGTCATCCTGAGACTATATAGTGAATTCCAGGTCAGCCTAAGCTACAGTGAGACCCTACCTGTAAAAAACATACATATATTTACATATTATAAGCAGTGCTCAGATCAGGTCTAGAAAACACTAGCTGATGTCTTTAATCCCAGCACTCAGGTAGGCAAAGGTAAAAGGAGTACCATGAGTTTGAGGCCAGTCTGAGACTACATAGTGAATTCTAGGTCAGCCTGGGCTAGAGTGAAACCCTACCTCCCAAAACAAAACAAAAAACCAAGACTGCCACTCTGCAGGGATCACAGGCAGCCAAGCACACTACAGCCCTGGTCCTTTTCTCTGGCTACTGAAGCAGCACGCGCATGCGTCCAGTTATCACCCCCCCCACCTCCACGTAGGGTCACGTGCGGGCGTGGTGGGCGTGTCTTCGTGCGCGCCTGCGCCGGGCTGACGGGGAAAGCCCTCCCTGCTGTGGCGGAGGTGAGGGTGAGTCTCTGGGAGCCGCGTCTTCGGGACCCCGTAAGCAGCCGGCGCTTGGGACGCGACCCTCGGGCGTGAGTCGAGCGACTTCGCCGAGAAGCAGGAAGGTACGGGGGCGGGCCGGGGTCGGCGGCGGCCTGCGCGGATAGCCGGAGGCGCCGAGGCCCAGGTGGGGACCGCGGCGGCCCGGGGCCGGACTGTGGTCGGGCGGCTTCACGCGTGACGGGGAGGGCAGCGGGCCTGCGGTGGGGACCGGGGTGCCGGGCCGACGGAGGGGAACCCCGGCAGGCAGGCAGGGTCCCGTCCCGGAGGAAGGGGCGGGCGGAGCAGAGGCTTTGCGCCGAGGCATCCTCCGCCCGGAGCCAACGACTGGGTTCGGGAACCATGGCCTCCCCTGCCCGCGGCGCCCGCGGCTTCAGGGCCGCCTTCCTTCGAGTCTGACGGCTCCCGCGCCGCCGCGCTGCCGGCCGTTAGTTTAACGGACCGGCTCTGGCCCTCGGCAGTCACAGAACTGTGCACCCGCTGCCGCTGTCCAATTCCGGGACACTCATTCCGGAAAAGAAACTCCCTAGAGTGTCCTCTCTCCTAGAGAGAGAATGGGCGCGCCAGGGCCTCCAGCCACTGCAAAGGGAACTCAGGATGCCTGCGCCCCCTGGTGCATGTGGCTAACGTGGGTCCTGGGGAATCGAACCTGGGTCCTTTGGCTTCGCAGGCCAACACCTTAATCGATAAGCCATCCCTCCAGCCCATTTTTTTTTTCTTGTTTTAAAAATACGATTTATTTATTTGCGCGCGAGAGAATGAGAGAATGGGTGCACCATGGCCTCCAGCACTGCAAAAGAACTCCAGATGCATGCGCCCCTTTGTACATCTGGCTTATGTGGGTCCTGGAGAATTGAACACCTTAACCACTAAGCCATGTCTCCAGTCCCCCTCCTTTTAAAAATTTTTTTTAAATTTATTAGTGTTGGTGGTATAGTGGTGAGCATAGCTGCCTTCCTCCTCCTTTCTTTTAAAGCTTGCTGGTGCAGGTTTGATTCCTCAGTAATCACGTAAAGCCAGATGTAGAAAGTGCATGTGGAGTTTGTAGTAGCAGAAGGGCCTGACACACCCATATTCTCTCTTTTTCTCTCACATACACACACTGGCCTTCTCTCTCTTCAATAAATAAATAAATAAATAAAATTTTAAAAAGCATTTAATAAGAGTTGGGCATGGTACCTCACTTTTAATTCCAGCACTCAAGAGGCAGAGGTAGGGGAACCACTGTGAGTTCCAGGCCAGTCTGGAACTACACAGTGAGTTCCAAGTCAGCCTGGGCTTGAAAACTGCCTCTCCCCAAATTAAAAAAATCATAGTTAAAAAACTGCAAGGTGTTTAACTCATTACCTTGTCACTAGTAATGAATATGGCTGAGAAACAGTTGTTTCATGAGGAATATCATGGTCTCCCTAATGACAGCCATGTTGAAAACACACACATTCCCTTTGACATTCCGCTTGTGTGTGTGTATGTGCATGTGGAGTCAAGAGGACAGTTTTGATGTCATTCCTCAGAAACCATCCACCTTCTTGAGACACAATCTCTCACTGGCCTGGAGCTTGACAAGTAGGCTAGCCTGGGTGGCTGGCAAGCCCCAGGGATCCACCTGTGTCCAGCTCCCAAGCTTTGGGATAACAAGTGTACACCACTCACTATGCTTGACTTTATTTTGCTTTTTCTTTTCTTTTCCTCCCCCCCTTCTCTCTTTCTTTTTTTTTGAGGTAGGGTCTCACTCTACCTCAGGCTGACCTGGAATTCACTATATAGTCTCAGGGTGGCTTCTCACGGTGATCACTCCTGCCTCTACCTCCCAAGGGCTGGTATTAAAGGCTTGTGCCACCATGCCTGGCTGAAAAATTATTTTTTTTCCAATTCTGGTTATTGAACACAGGATCTCTCACCTGCTGGGTAAGTACTCTTCCATTGAGCCACATCCCCAGCCCAGCAAAATGCTTAACCTTGAAATACATGTGTTCCATAAAGCTTGTTGTTAAGAAAGAACATGAGCTGGTCATGGTGACCTATGCCTTTAGTCCCAGCACTTGGAGGGCAGAAGTAGGTGAATTGTTATGAGTTCGAGGCCAGCATGACTGTATAGTGAATTCCAGGTCAGTCTGGGCTAGAGCAAGACCCTACCTCAAAAAGAAGAGAGAGAGAACAGGAAAACATAAGTAGTAGTTGCTGTGCATGCCTGAATATACTCAACACTTATTATAATTGTAATTCCTTGCTTGTTACTTTCACAGGCTGTATCTGTAGTGTTTTACACATCATGTGGTTTTTTAAAAATCTCTATTGCCAGGCGTGGTGGTGCATGCCTTTAATCCCAGCACTTGGGAGGCAGAGGTAGGAAGATTGTCGTGAGGTGGAGGCCACCCGGAGAGGAGACTCAATAGTGAATGCCAGGTCAGCTTGGGCTAGAGTGAGACCCTACCTCGAAAAACACAACACAACAAAACAAAATCTCTGCTGTTTGAGAGTGATAGGGGAACTAATTAATAAACATCGCCAGAGGCTGGAGAGCAGGCTCAGCGGTTAAAGGTGCTTGCTTGCAAAGCCTGACAGCCTGTGTTCCATTATTCAGTACCCATGTAAAACCATATGAACAAGTAGCGCATATGTCTGGAGTTCATTTACAGAGGCAGGAGACCATGGCATGCCCATACTCACTCTACCTCTCTTTCTGTCACTTTCTCTTTGTCTCTCTCTCTCTCTCAAATAAATAAATCTAAAATAAATGTCAACTACGTACCAGCTCTCTCTCTCAAATAAATAAATCTAAAATAAATGTCAACTATGTACCAGTGATGGTCCTGACAGGAAGGTGTTAGTCTTGCAGCCTAGAGAAGTGATTTGTCTGAGGTTCTAGAACCAGATAAGTGTTGGAAGCCACAATCTTCCTTAGGTTCACACATCCTTTTTCACTTTTTTTTTTTTTTTTTTTTTTTTGGTTTTTCCAGGTAGGTCTCTCTAGTCCAGGATGACCTGGAATTCACTATGGAGTCTCAGGGTGGCCTCAAACTCACGGTGATCCTCATACCTCTGCCTCCCGAGTGCTGGTATTACAGGCGTGCGCCACCATGCCCTGCTTTTCACTTTATTTTTTTTCCCCCTCTTTTTATTTTAGAGAGACTTTGAGAGAGGGGAGAGAATTGTCAATTGGTCCAAGGCCTCAGCCCCTGCCATCAACTCTAGGTGCTTGTGCCACCTAGTGGGCATCTGCAGCTTTGCACTTGCCTCACCTTTGTGTCTGATGTGGGATCTGGAGAAATAAGTCGCTTAGTGGTGAAGGTTTTGTCTGTGAAACTGAATGACCAGGTTTGATTCCCCAGTACCCACAAAAGCCTGATGCAAAAGGTGACATGTGTCTGGAGTTGGTTAGCAGTGGCTAGAGGCCCTGGTGCACCCATTCTCTCTCTCCCTTCCTCCTCCTCCAAATAAATAAGCTTTAAAAAAAAAACATGGTTAAGCTGGGCATGGTGCTGCACGCCTTTTATCCCAGCACTCGGGTGGCCGGGGTAGGAGGATCGCTGAGAGTTCGAGGCCACCCTGAGAATACATAGTGAATTCCAGGTCAGCCTGAGCTAGAGTAAGACCCTACCTTAGGGGAAAAAAAAAAAAAAACAAAAAACACGGATCTTCTGCATTGTGCCTGTGATCACTGGCTCATACTTACAACGAGTGTTCATCTTTTTTTGTTGTTTGTTTCTAGCCCAGGCTGACCTGGAAAATACTATGTAGTTTTAGGGTGGCCTCAAACTCATGGTGATCCTCCTACCTCTGCCTCCAGAGTGTTGGGATTAAATGTGTGCATCACCATGCCTGGCTAACAGTTCATTTTAAAAAAAAAAAAAAATTTATTTATTTATTTATTTGAGACAGAGAAAGAGTGGGCGCTCCAGAGACTCCACCCACTGCAAACAAACTCCAGACACATGCTGCACCCCCTTGTGCATCTGGCTTATGTGGGTTCTGGAAAGTTGTACCAGGACCCTTTGACTTTGTGGGCCAACGGCTCAACCGCTAAGCCATCTCACCAGTCCCAGTTCATCTTTTTAACAAGTAGGCAACTTTGGCTGGAGAGTTGACTCAGCACTCCAGGGCCTCCATGCACTGCAAACAAACTCCAGACACATGCGCCACATTGTGCATCTGACTTAAGTGGGTTCTGAGGGCTCGATCCTGTGTCCCTTGACTTCACAGGCAAACACCTTAATCACTAAGCCACCTCTCCAGTCCTTGTTTTTCATTGTTATGGATAGCAAAACAACTCTTATGTTATCCTCTGGCGTAGCTGTCAGCAGGATCAAGCAGGACATACTTCATGTTCTATGGGCATTACATGGACTTTTGTAGCAACCATTCCAGCATGAAAGCCACCTGAGAACCCCTATGCATGTGTGTTCTAATAAAACTTATTTCCAAGCCGGGCGTGGTGGTGTATGCCTTTAATCCCAGCACTGGTGCTCCTATTCTCTCTGTCTCTGCCTCTTTCCCTCTCTTAAATAAATAAGTAAATAAAAATGAAAAAAAGTGGCTGTATTTGGTCCACATGATATAGGTGACCAACCCTTGCCTTGGAGCAATGTTGAGTAGTAGAACTTTTTTTGTTGTTTTTTGAGGTAGGGTTTCTCTGGAATTCAGGCTGATGTGGAGTTCACTGTGTAGTCTCAGGGTGACCTTCAGCTCACAAGGGTCCTCCTACCTGTGCCTCCCAGAGTGCTCAGATTAAAGGTGTGTGCCACCACACCAGGATTTAGTAATAGAACTTTCTGAAATGATGGAAATGGTCTACCTCTGCGATCTGGTGTGGTTACCATAGTCACATTCAACTTTTTTCCTTTAATTTGACAGAAATAGGGGGTGGGTGAGAATGAGCATGGGCAGCACGCTAGGGCCTGTAGCCACTGCAAACAAATTCCAGACACACATGCCCCCTTGAGCATTTGGCTAATGTGGGTCCTGGGGAATTGAACCTGGTTCCTTTGGCTTTGCAGGCAAACCCCTTAACCGCTAAGCCTTCCCTCCCGCCCACATTTGACTTTTAAGTACTTGAGATCTGAATTTTTCTGTGTCATCATATTTTAATGTTGTATAGCCACATATGCTTAGTAACCTTCATATTAGTGAAGCTATAGAGGCGGAGGCTGGACATGTAATTCAGTTGGTGGGGTTCTTGCTTGCTTAGCATGTGCAGAGCCTGGCTTTGATTCATAGCACTGCAAACTGGATGTGGTATCCCATGCCCATAATCCCAGCACTCAGGAAGAGGAGGCAGGAGGGTCAGAAGTTCATAAGGTTTCTTGGTTACACAGGGGTTTGTGGTCAGCCAAGGATACATTACTCCTTGTCTCAAAAAAAAAAAAAAAAAAATCCTCAGGCACTTGATAGTGTTACTTATGGTTAAATCAAAAATTGAACATATCTCATGTTTCTTTCTTTCTTTCTTTCTTTCTTTCCTCGCATTATTGTTAGGACAAAATGATGACAGAGAGAAGCCCATTGAAGGAGCGTTACCAAGAAGTCCTGGACAAGCAGAGGCAGGTGGAAAACCAACTCCAAGCGCAATTGAAGCAACTTCAGCAAAGGAGAGAAGAAGAAATGAAGAATCACCAGGTATTGTACTTCCTTCATTGAAGTTTTTGAGATGGGATGCTTAATGACTTGCATTCAATTCCCAGGGCCATAGAGAGAGAGAGACAGAGATACAGAAGTTGCACCCAGTGGAAAATTCACCAAATGTTTTTTCTCATATGTGGAACCTTCTGTTTTTCTCCTTTCACTGGTGGTTGAAGTCTGAAGTCCATTATTAGTAAAAGCAGATCACAACTCCAGAACAAAGCCTCCTCCCTCCCGTGTTGTTCTTCCATGTCATTTGTAATTTTCCTGTCTTTTTATCCTGCCTCAACACTCGGCTCCATAGTTTGCTGTGAGGCCAGGGGGGGATACATGAGATCCTGTCTCAAAAGAAATTTAAAATATGCAGATACTTTTATTCTAGCAGTCATATTATTAGGAGTCCATTCTGGAGATAATGTTTGTATCAAAGTGTTAACATGGAGAATATTAATTGTATATTGTAGTATTGTTTTAAAAATTACATGAGCGCCGGGCATGGAGGCACACGCCTTTAATCACAGCACTCAGGAGGCAGAGGTAGGAGCATCTCTGTGAGTTCAAGGCCACCCTAAGAACTACAGAGTGAGTTCCAGGTCAGCCTGGGCCAGAGTGAGACCCTATCTCAAAAAGCCAAAAAACAAAAAGATTAGACTAGACCCACTTGCATACGCTATACATAGCATGCACCTTATCACACCCATACTCTACATGTACCTATACAACACCCAGAAAAAATTAGATGTGGCAGTTTAAACAGATGTTGAACTTTAAGCAGAATGATTAGACAGCTTAGAGATATCCATATGATGGTATAGTGTGCAGTGATTTTTTTAGTTATGTCCACAGTTATTGATATATAGTATGCTCATGAAAAGTGATAAAAACCAACATGCAAATTAAATACAAAATGATTTCATTAAAACAGGAAAAATGGTGCCAGGCAGGATGGCACACACCTTTAATCCCAGACTTGGGAGGCAGAGGTAGGAGGATCACCATGAGTTCAAGGGCACCCTGAGACCCTTCCTCAGTAACAGTAACAGTAATAAAGGCAGACGTGGTGATGCACACGTTTTATCCTAGCAATCCGGAGGGAGAGAGGTAGGAGGATCACCATGAGTTTGAGGCTACCCTGTGACTATATAGTCAATTCCTGGTCAGCCTGGGCTAGAATGAAACCCTACCTTGAAAACAACAACAATAATAATAATAAAATAGAGTAAAATGGAAAAATAAGAGGCCAGGTAGATGCTGTAAAGCAGTAAAAGATGCTTGCAAACCTGCTGGTCAAAGTTCAACTCCCCATCAACCACATAAAGCTGGATTTAAAATGGCACACATATCTGTGAGCTCAAGTTGCCTATGGCAAGGGGAGACAGAGCCAAGAGAAATTTGAAGCTTATGGGCCAGGTACACTGCCACATATACATATATACACATATCTCATATCCACCCACACATACATACAGGTACACAGAAATTTTTAAAGCTTTTGATGTGTTTTTTTTGTTTTTTGTTTTTTGTGACCTTGAACTCACAGAGATCCTCCTACCTCTGCCTCCTGAGTACTGGGATTAGAGGTGTGCACCACCACACCCAGCAAGTTTTTGTTTCTTTATTTGCAAACACTGCTACTGGAAAGGCAAACCCAGGTTGTTAGGCTTTGCAGGCAATCACCTTAACTGTGAAGCCATCACTCCAGTCCCAGATACACAGAAATTAACAAAATTCATTTATTTATTTTGCAATGGTGGTATGCACCTTTTTAAAATTTTTGTTTATGAGAGAGAGAGAGAATGTGCATTCCGGGGCCTCTAGCCAGTGCAAATGAACCCCAGATGCATGTGTCACCTTGTACATCTGGCTTATGTGGGTCCTGGGGAATAGAACCTGGGTCTTTAGGCGTTCCGGGCAATTGCTTTAATGGCTAAGCCATTTCTCCGCCCCATAATTTTTTTAAAAGGATGAAACGGCTGGGCATGGTGGTGCATGTCTTTAATCCCAGCACTGAGGAGGCATAGGTAGAAGGATCATTTTAAGTTCAAGGCCACCCTGAGACTGCATAGTGAATTTCAGGTCAGCTTGGCTAGAGTGAGACTCTCCCTTGGACAAAAAGATAAAATGAAGTATGGGTAGAGCTTAGTAATAGGACGGGTGCTTTTCATGTTCCTGGCCCTGGGTTTCATCCCTTGACAAAACAAGTTTTAAAACAAGCCAATACATCAGCAACCAAAACAGGCAACAAAATACATGGAGTCCGGGGCAATTAAAGGTGCTTGCCTGATGGTCGGGGTTTGGTTCCCCAGCACCCACACAAAGCCAGGTGCCAAGAGGCTCAGGCATCTGTGTCCCCAGTGCACCTGCAACAGTGGGAGGCTGAGCCAGGAGAACCTAAAGCTTACTTGTTGTGGCAAGGGACTCTCTCTCAAGAGCAGGTGGAACAGACACCTTGACGTTGTCTGCTGATCTCCACACATGCACTGTGGCATGGGCACACCCAGATACATACCCATACATGCATGCACAGGTAACTTTTTAAAAACACATATATAAATCTAGACATGTTTGTGTGAGAGTAGATAAATCATGAAGTTGCACATTGGTTACCTTATGAGCTGGTGGTATGGAGCTGGGGTAATTGTGAGTTCTGTCACCTTTGTGGTGTTTGGCTTCTTACTACAAATATATGTGCATATATATTTATTTGTTTATCTTCTTACACAGAAAAAAAGAAAACATTAATCCCCTCCATATAATAAGCAGAACCATAGCAAAACGAGATCCTATCTGTTGGATCCAGCGGTTGCTAGAATGCCATTCCTGGTACTGTTGGCAATATTTAAACATCGGTCGGCACAATCCAATTTTGAACAGTGACCATTAGGACTTTCTCCTGGTGAGTTAAGTTAGTATTCCTCTAACTTTTTTCCAGAGGTCTGGTTACTTTTGGATGATCACATCAGATTCTTTCAGTTCAGTTTGAGCCCATAAAGGCAGTATGTAATTAATAGTTAGGTTTGGACTGGTGGGTCATGAATCACTTGAGAAGCTGAGGCAGGAGGGTTGCCGTAAGTTTGAGGTCAGTCTGGGTGACATTGAGTTCAAGGGCAGCCTGGGATAGATCCTGAAACCCTGTCTCAAAAACAAATAAACAGCTTCCAGTTGTGATGGCAGCATAGGTACCACACCAAAGCAGCCTGGGGGGTGGGGAGGAAGCCAATAAAAACTCAGCAAAATACACACTTTTTCTAAAAAGTGAGGTGGGAGGATTTCTGTGAGTTTGAGGCCAACCTGAGACTCCATTGTAAACACAGGTCAGCCTGGGCTAGAGTGAGACCCTACCTTGAAAAGCCCCCCCCCCCAAAAAAAAAAACAAAAAATGAATAAAAGAAAAACAAAAGTACCATTAGAGCTGGCTGTGGTGTAGTTTAGTGGTAGAGTTTCTCTAGCATGTATGAGGCGCTGGGCTTAAACTCCAGCATCACAAAAAAAATTCAAAGTAAAAACATTTTCATAATTAAAGAACTAACTTCTTTCCTCCTCTATTTTTGTGTGGCTGTGGGATTTAGGAGATACTCAAGGCTATTCAGGATGTGACCATAAAGTGGGAAGAAACCAAGCAGAAAATAGAGACAGAAAAGAAGGAGTTTTTGCAAAAGGAGCAGGACCTGAAAACTGAAATTGAGAACCTGTGTGAGAAAGGCAGAAGGTAAATAAATGATGCTTTAAAAATAAAACCCTGCAATGGACGTGTGTTTTTGGATGTAAGGGGCCGATGTATTCTGTGGTGCTTTTTTAATTTTATCTTATTTTATTATTTTTGGTTCATTTTGTTTGATTTTGAGATAGGGCCTCACTTTATCCTAGGCTGCCTTTGGAACTTACTCTGTAGCCTAGGTTGGCCTTGAATTCCCGGTGATCCTTCTACCTCAGTGGAGATTAAATGCATAAGCCATAAAACTAAATCAATCCATTCTTTTTATTTGAAAAAGAAGCACACAAGTAATGATTTTCCAGTGGCTTGGTATTCTCAGTACCCTACGTTACACTTAATAAAGAAAAGTTCCAAAAGACAGTATCTGGAAATATTAAGGGGTTAGGGTTATAGCTCAGTGGTGGAAAACCCAAGAATACATTAGGACTGGGGTTAGTCCTTGATAGTCCCCCCACCTCCAAAAAGTCTTATAGATAATGAGTTGGGGTGCAAGTATAATTAAGATTAGGGGGGTCGCTGGAGGGATGGCTTAACAGTTAAGGAGTTGGCCTGCAAAGGCAAAGGACCCAGGTTTGATTTCCCCAGGATGTAAGCAAAATGCACAAGGTGGCACATGCATCTGGAGTTCGTTTGCAGTGGCTGGAAGCCCTGGTGTGGCCGTTTTCTCCCTCTCTCTCTCTCTCTCTCTCTCTCTCTCTCTTCCTATCTCTCTGTCTCCCTCCCTCCCTTTCCTCTTTCCCTCTGACAAATAAATAAAAATAAATTTTTTTTAAATGATTTTTTTTTCAAGGTAGGGTCTCACTCTAGCCTAGACTTAGAATTCACTATGTAGTCTCAGGGTGGACTTAAACTCAAGGCAGTCTTCCTATGTTGTCCTCCAGAGTGCTGGGATTAAAGGTGTGTGCCACCACACCTACCCATATTCAGGAGTTTGATGTGGGCCAGATGTGGTGTTCACAGCTTTAGTCCCACTGCTGGGGAGGCTGAGGTAGGAGGATTATGAGTTTCAGGCCACTGATGTGGTACAGAGTGAGCTTTAGGTCAGCGTGGGCTAGAGTGAGAGACCCTGTCTTTAAAAAAAAAAAAACAGAAGAAGAAGAAAGAAAAGAAAAGAAGATTTTGATGTGCATTTAACACTTAATGCACTTGCTTTATAACATGAAGAGTTTTTTGTTTGTTTTTTGTTTTTCAAGGTAGGGTCTCACTCTGGCTGAGGCTGACTAGAATTAACAATTAACTATGTAGTTTCAGGGTTGCCTTTTTTGTTTTGTTGTTTGAGGTATGGTCTCACTCTAGCTCAGGCTGACCTGCAATTCACTGTGTAGTTTAAAGATAGCCTTGAAATCATGGGTATCCTTCTACCGCTGCCTCCCAAGTGCTGGGATAAATGCATGCACCACCACACCTGGCTGTAAAGAGAGAGAGAGAGAAAACAAAACAGGCAGAGAGAGAGAGAGAAAGAATGGTGGCACCAGAACCTTTGTAAATGAACTGCAGGTGCATGCACTACTTTGTGTATCTGGTTTACATAGATCCTGGGGAATCAAATCTGTGTCCTTTGGCTTCACAGACAAGTGCCTTAACTGCTAAGCCATCTCTCTAGCCTGAAGGGGTTGTTTTTTGTTTGTTTGTTTTTTCAGGTAGGGTCTCACTCTAGCCCAGGCTGACCTGGAATTTACTATGTAGTCTCAGGGTGGCTTTGAACTCAGTGCTCCTCTTACCTCTGCCTCCCAAGTGCTGGGATTAAAGGTGTGTGCCACCACACTCGGACAAGGTTGTTTTTTGTTTTTTAATTGACAACTTCCATAATTATATACAATATCCCATAGTAATTCCTTCCCCCCCATCCCTGCTTTCCCCTCTCCATCATATCCCCTTCCCCTCTCAATAAGTCTCACTTTTTATTTTGATGTCATGATAGTTTTCTCACATTATGATGGTCTTGTGTATGTAGTGTCAGGCACTGTGAGGTCATGGATATCCAGGCCATTTTATGTCTGGGGGAACACTTTTTAAGGAGTCCTACACTTCTTTGGCTCTCACATTCTTCCCGCCAGTTCTTCTGCAATGGACCCTGAGCCCCTGAAGGTGTGATTGAGATTCAGTGCTGAGCACTCCTCTGTCATATCTTCTCAGCACCGTGGTGCCTTTTGAGTCATCCCAAGGTCACTGCCCTCTGAAAAGAGAATGTTCTCTAACCAAAAGTGAGAGTAGCATTAATATATAGGTCTGAACATTAAGAGAAGTGCTTACAGGGCAGTTTGGTGAGCATAGTATATACATGTAGCCAGACAGCAGCAGACATTACACCCCTAGGACTCATGACTTACCCCTGTTGTAGGTTTTCAGTTTCAGGGATATAGTCCTTCCCATGGAGTGTGCCTCCAGTCAAATTAAAGGGCAGTTGATTTTCCCCATAACAGATATTCCACTATTGCACCCATTGGCTCATTTGGCCTGGATGGCCAAATATAAGGCTGGCAGTGTCCACTGTTGAGTATCTCAACTGTTGATTTGTTTCCCATGGAACTGCATGCAGCATAGCTTTCTCCAGCTTTCTTTCTTTTTTTTTTTTTTCTATTTTTATTTATTTTATTTATTTTTTTTGTTTATAGAGGTAGGGTCTCACTCTGGTCCAGGCTGACCTGGAATTAACTCTGTAGTCTCAGGGTGGCCTTGAACTCGTGGCGATCCTCCTACCTCTGCCTCCTGAGTGCTCTCCAGCTTTCTTTCAGCTGGTCTACATAGAGATGGTTTTTAGCTCAGCTCCAGCAGATTTTTCAGTGACCTTGCAGCCCAAGTATGTGGAGTCTTCAGCAATAGGGTCTTGCCATTTATTTCTTTTGGGAAGCCAAGGGCCTCTGCAATGGCCTGTAATGTTTTGGGGGGATCAGGGGCCTCCCTGGCCAACAACTCTCAGAAAGGTATCCCATCCCTGGCACTGCAAATTTACTACTATTAATCTATGGCTTCTGAGTGTTCTGTTGTCCCAAAAAGTAGGCTGGCCTCCATATGACTTAATTTATATCCTCTTAGATTTTGATTAGACCTCGCTAAAGGTTTTGGTTTTTGTTTGTTTTTGTGTTTTTCGAGGTAGGGTCTCACTCTAGCCCAGGCTGACCTGGAATTCACTATGTAGTCTTAGGCTATCCTTGAACTTACAGTGATCTTCCTATCTCTGTCTCCCGAGAGCTGAGAGTTAAGGCATGTACCACCATGCCCAGCTACATACTTATTTATTGAGATCTCAGCTGTTGAAAATAGCTAAGAATACTGAGTGAAAGTAACAAGCTTACTTGCTGAGTCATTCTCCAAATATGAAAGAAATTAACTGTGGAACCTCCACATTACTGAAGGACGACTGAGCCTGAGGAGGCTGAATGAGGAGGACGTGGGTCAGTTTTCCATGGTGAGCATTTCCCAGCAGTTACGTATAGTTGCAGCTGTATGTTGTTGTGTCTGATGCTGACAAAGATCAGAACAACTTCATCTTCCACGCAGCGTTGACTTTTGCTTTTGTCTTCGCAGCTGACACGGGAAGCTGAAGCAGAGACATGGGAATGTAGCCATTTAGCACAAGCCACTTTAAAGAGACGCCTTAAGAACAGATCTGTCATTTTGTCTAATCCCTGTGACAGGTTGTGTTCCGTACCTCACTCTGTAGCTCAACCCCTCCTTGAATTTTTGGCCATTACCCTACCTCAACATGATGAGAGTGAAGGCATGTGCCACCATGCCTGTTCATAGTGTGCTCTTTTCACTCTTTACATACCTCTGACTATCTGATAGAATAGCTACAAGTGATGATTGATGCATTTTTAAGTTTTAATTGACAGCTTCCATAATCAAAGACAATAAATCATAATTCCCTCCCTACCCCCACTTGGAACCTCACAGATGTACCCTCCATCTTATCTCTCCCTATTTCAAGTAGTCTTTTATTTTGATGTCATCATCTTTTCCAATTATGAAGGTCTTGTGCAGGTAGTGCCAGGCACAGCAAGGTCCGGGATGTCCAGGCCATTTTGTATCTGGAAGATTGCATTGTAATCAGTCCTACCCTTCTTTGGCTCTTGCATTCTTTCTGCCACCTCACCTGCAATGGATCTTGAGCCTTGGAAGGTGTGACTGAGATGTATCAGTGCTCAATGAAGAGCATTCCACTGTCACTTCTTCTCAGGACTATGGTGACTTTTGAGTCATGCCAGTGGTTACTGCTACAAGGAAAGCTTCTCTAGCCAAAAGTGAGAGTAGTGTTAATATATGTGTATCAACATTAAGGAGGCTGAAGAGATGGCTTAGCAGTTAAGGCGCTTTCCTGCACAGCGAAGGACCCAGGTTCGACTCTCCAGGACCCACATAAGTGAGATGCACGATGGGGCGCACACATCGGGAGTTCATTTGCAGTGGCTGGAGGCCCTGGTTCGCCCATTCTCTATCTCTCCCTGCCTGTTTCTGTCTGTCTGTCTCTCTCTCTCTCTCTCTCTCTCTCTCAAATAAAACAAAATACTTTTTAACATTAAGAAAAGTGCTTATCAGGCCAGGTGTGGTGGCGCAGGCCTTTATTCCCAGCATGCGGGAGGCAGAGGTAGGAGGGTGACTGTGAGTTCGAGGCCACCCTGAGAGAACAGTGAATTCTAGGTCAGCCTTGACTAGAGTGAAACTCTACCTTGAAAAACTGAAAAATAAATAAATTTTAAAAAGAAAGAAAAAAGAAAAGTGCTTATAGGGTACTTTGGTGGGCATGATATATATATTTAGCCAGACAAAAGCAGGTGTTATTCCCCTAGGGCTCATCATGACCTCCCTAGCCTTAAGTTTTTGAATAGGTTTTCACTACCAGGCTTGTATTCCCTCCCATAGAGTGGGTCTCCAGTCCAATTAGAGAACAGTTGGCTTCCCCCATAATATGCGTGTACAAGCCGGTATTGCACCATTTGGCACAGGATCGATGTAATTATTATGATCTGTGGTCTTAAAGCTCCAATTGTTGTTTTTTTTTTTTTTTTTTTTTTTTTTTTCTGTCTGTTGCCTTTAGTTTCCTGTTTTGTTGAGAGGGGAGGTAGAGAGTAGTGGGAACCTGACATCCTGGTGTGGAGCAGGTGAGGTAGAATGGAATGGACAGGTTGTTCTTTCCTGAGCTTGGTCCCGCTGGGTAGAAGAGGAAGCCCTCCCTCAGAGGAAAGAGCAAGGCTGGGATTGAAAGAACAGGAGCTCCCTATAGGGAGGGGAGAGAGAGATGTAACTGGGCAGCAGGGTCCTCTGGATAAAAGTTCCATTTCAGGGCTGGGAGATAGCCAACTGGGTAAAGTACTTGAGGATCTGAGTTCAGTTCTGCAGAATGCACATAGAAAGACCTGGCACGGGCTCAACAGTTAAGGTGCTGTCTTCAAAACCAAAGGACCCAGGTTCGATTTCCCCAGTACCTACATAAGCCAGATGCACAAAGGGGCACATGTGTCTGGAGTTCATTTGCAGTAGCTAGAGGCCCAGGTGTTCCCATTCTCTCTCTCTCAAATAAATAAATATAATATTAAAGGAATACTTGGCATTGTGGCATGTGCTTGCTATCTTAGCACTAGGAAGATGGAGATGGAATCTCTGGCTCACTGGCTAGCTAATCTATCCAAATCAGTAGGGTCTAGATTTGGCAAGGACCCTGTTTCAGAGAATAAGTGCTATCAAGGAAGATACCCGATGTCTCCCTCTGGCTTCCACATGCACACACCCACCCACACACACACACACACACACACACAAGCCCCATTGGAGTGTGAAGCAGTGGCCCTGTTTGGTATGGACAACTGCATGCACACATGCTAGGTGGCCCCTCCTTGCACCTTGGCGAGACCGTACCAAAATAAACAACAACAAAAAAGAGACAGAGAATATTCCTTAGTGTTTTACAAGAAGGGAAGGAAAACAGTTCAAGCTGCTTTTATTTTTGATTAATTAATTATTATTATTATTATTATTTTTTAAAGGAAAGGTTTCACTGTAGCTCAGGCTGACCTGGAATTCACTGTGTAGTCTCAGGCTGTCCTTGAACTTTCGGTGATCCTCCTACCTCTGCCTGCTGAGTGCTGGGATAAAGGCGTGCGCCACCACACACAGCTCAAGCTTCTTGTAAATTACAAGGTGAAAGCCTGGAGAGGTGGCTGAGCAGTTAAGGTGCTTGCCTGCAAAGCCTCAAAACCCAGGTTTGATTTCCCTAGTACTCAGGTAATGCCAAACTTACAATGTGGCACATTTGTCTGGAGATTTGTTTGCAGTAGCTAGAAAACCTCTTGTACCCCTTCTCTATTTGCCTCTTTCTCTCTCTCAAATAAATAAATAAATAGAATATTTTTAAAAATTAAGTTACAGGTTGGAGAGATTGTTTAGTGGTAAAGCCAGAGGACCTCAATTCGAATCCCTAGGACCCATGTACGTCAGATTCACAAGGTGGCACGTGCATCCCGAGTTTGTTTGCAGTGGTTGTAGGCCCTGGTACACACATCCTCTCTCTCTAATAAATAAATAAAATAAAATATAAAGTTAAGTTACAGGGTGAGAAGAGGGACAAAGTGGAGGATGGTAGCAGCTGCACAGCCATGAGCACTGGTAGACACCTGTCTGTGTTCATGTAGCCAGAACTGGCTTAACAAGTTGGGTTTGACCATGGCATCACACTGGCCTCCTGGCTCCAGATTCTTTCTGAAAGTGGCACAAATAGGCCTAAGGCACTCAGACACAAGGGGAGCCACATCATGGCAGGGAGGATCACAAACACATACCTGGGCACCAACATGCCATCCTAGCTCCCACAGCTCTCCTTGCCATTGCCAGCTCCTAGAATTACCCCTGTTGGAGCTGAAGGGAATGGGCCAGGCTTCTTCCTGGAACCAATAGGAGAAGATGGGAAGTTGGAATGGATCAGCTATACCGAGAGCAGAGGCCATTTCGTGGCCACGAAGACTGGGAGACACACGTTCAAACAGGTGGCCCTGGTGACATAGAGAATGCTAGGCCTTACACAGCTAGAAGCAGAGGATCTGAGACTGTTGAGGTGTGATAGGACCCCAGGTTCTGTCTGTGGCCTTGGTCCTAGCTGTTGCCAGCTTGGCTAGTCTTATTCATGGAGAGTTCCCATGGCTGCAAGGTCACCGAGCCTGGGGTAACTATCTGCAACGTATTTTTTCTGTCTTTTCCTGGCAGCTTAACGTCCTGGTGGACACAGGAAGCAGTAACTTTGTGGTGGACGCTGCCCCCCACGTTTTCTGCATGGCTACCACCAGAGGCTGCTGTAAGTCCTGGGGAAAGCTGGGCATGGGAGACTTTCTTTTCTGAACAGAGTGAGAGGATGGAAAATAACTGCCTGCTGGGGAAGGGAAAGGAAAAGGAGTGGGTAGCTTGAAGCAGCATAATTGGCATATTATAGGAAAGGATAAGTAGAGGGGCAGTTAAAAAGTAGAAGGTTGCAGACCACTGACTCCCGGAGAGGGGCCAGGAGGCATTTCATTCTAACAGGCCTCAGTGGTTAGTTATCTCCTGTGCTGTGTTCTCACTCAGAGGCCACTCTGGGTGACTTTGCACGGATTAAACATTCGAAGGCCTGGGTGTGGTGGTACACACCTGCAATCCTAGTACTTGGGAGACTGAGGGCAAGATTGCTGAGGTTTCCTGGGCTGTCAGAAGACCCTATTTCAAAGAGCAGCCCCCCTCAAAAAAAAAAAGATGCAAAAGCTGGGCTGGAGAGATGGCTTAGACATTAAGGTGTTTGCCTGCAAAGCCAAAGGACCTTTGGTTCGATTTCCCAGGACCCACGTAAACCAGATGTACAAGGGGGTTCATGTGTCTGGAGTGGTTTTTTTTTTTTTTCCAGTGAATGGAGGCCCTGGTACATGCCCATTCTCTCTTTCTCTCTGCCTCTCTCTCTGTGTGCGTGTGTGTTTGCTTCTTTCCCTCTCTTAATGTCTCAAATAAAAAAATATTTTTTTGTTTACTTTTACTTAATTGAGAGTGACACAGAGAATGAGCACACCACGGCCTGCAACTACTGCATGTGAACTCCCGATGTATGCACCACCCTGAGCATCTGGCTTTTCTAAGCACTGGGGAATAGAGCCTTGAACTGGGGTTCTTAGGTTTCACAGGCAAGTGCATAAATGCTAGGCCATCTCTCTAGCCCCCAATTTAAAAAAAAATTTTTTTAAGATGCAAAGGAGGAATCTTCCATAGCCCTTACTTCTTGGACCTGTATCAGGGACCAAAGGCTAAACTGTCTCCTCCAGGTACAGCCCCAAGTCCTATTAGCTGGGTTCACCTTGGTGGTGGGGGAGCAGGGGTGACAATGATCTGGAGGGCTCCTTAGCAGTAAAAGCAGGGTGAGGTAGTGGTGAGTGGACATCTAATGCTGGAGGCATCTCCGTACGAAGACGTGAAGAAGGATGGAGCCTTAGACCCCAATCTTTAACTTCTAGGGGGGAAAAAGCCCACCTTCATATTTCCCCTTTCCCTGTCTAGGGACACAGGGAGGATGGCGTGGCCAAGATCAGTGAAAGGGATTCATTCCAGGTCTGTATCCATGCCCTGCATAGTGGCGTGGTTAAACACAGCCAGAGCATCTCATGTTAACAGGCATGTTTTACTTCTGGTGTTCAACACCTGCCTACTCAGATGGAAAAAGAGAATGGGCATGCCAGGGGCGCCTTTGTGCATCTGACCTATGTGGGTCCTGGGGAATAGATCCTCAAACCAGAGTCCTTAGGTTTCAAAGGCAAACGACTTAACCGCTAAGCCATTTCCCTAGGCCTTTTTTTGGTCTTATTTTCTCTTTGCTTTTTTCACTGTATCCTTTGCGGTGCAAAATCTTTGTAATTTCATTAGGTCCCAGTGGTTAATCTGTGGTTTTATTGCCTGGGCAATTGGGGTTGTATTCAGAAAGTCTTTGCCAAGACCAATATGTTGAAGGGTTTCCCCTACTTTTTCCTCTAGCAGTTTCAAAGTTTCCGGTCTGATGTTAAGGTCTTTAATCCATATGGACTTAATTCTTGTGCATGGCGAGAGAGAAGAATCTATTTTCATGCTTCTGCAGATATTTATCCAGTTTTCAAAACACCATTTGCTGAAGAGGCTGTCTCTTCTCCAATGAGTATTTTTGGCATTTTTATCGAATATCAGGTGGCTATAGCTACTTGGGCTTACATCTGGGTCCTCTATTCTGTTCCACTGATCTACATGTCTGTTTTTGTGCCACTACCATGCTGTTTTTGTTACTATGGCTCTGTAGTATATGTTAAAATCAGGTATGGTGATACCACCAGCCTCTTTTTTGTTGCTCAGTATTATTTTAGATATTCGAGGTTTTTTGTGATTCCAAATGAATTTTTGGATTGTTTTTTCTATTGCCATGAAGAAAGCCTTTGGAATTTTGATAGGGATTGCATTAAATGTGTAGATTGCTTTAGGTAAGATTGCCATTTTCACGATATTGATTCTTCCAATCCAGGAACAAGGGATGTTTCTCCACTTTCTAGTGTCTTCTGCAATTTCTCGCTTGAGTGTTTTAACGTTCTCATTGTATAGATTCTTTACTTCCTTGGTTAGGTTTATTCCAAGGTATTTTTTTTTTTTTTGATGCAATTTAGAATGGGAGCGATTCTCTGATTTCATCCTCTGTGTGTTTGTTGTTAGCATATATGAAGGCTACTGATTTCTGTGTATTTATTTTGTATCCTGCTACATTGCTGTAGGTTTTGATCAGCTCTAACAGCTTGCTAGTAGAGTCTCTAGGGTCCTTTATGTATAGAATCATGTCATCTGCAAATAATGATAACTTCATTTCTTCCTTTCCAATTTGTATCCCTTTTATGTGTGTCTCTTGCCTTATTGATGGGCTAAGACTTCCAAAACTATATTAAATAGAAGTGGGGACAGTGGACACCCTTGTCTTGTTCCTGATTTTAGTGGAAAAGCTTCCAGTTTTTCCCCATTTAGTAATATGTTGGCTGTAGGCTTGTCATAAATAGCCTTTATTATATTGAGATATGTTCCTTCTATTCCCAGTCTCTGTAGGACTTTTATCATGAAGGGATGTTGGATTTTGTCAAATGCTTTCTCTGCATCTAATGAGATGATCATGTGATTTTTGTCCTTCAACCCGTTTATGTAATGTATTACATTTATATATTTGCGTATGTTGAACCATCCCTGCATCTCTGGGATAAAGCCTACTTGGTCAGGGTGAATGATCTTTTTGATATACTCTTGTATTCTGTTTGGCAATATTTTGTTGAGAATTTTTGCATCTATGTTCATGAGGGAGATTGGTCTGTAATTTTCTTTTCTTGTTCTATCTTTGCCTGGTTTTGGTATCAGGGTGATGCTGGCCTCATAGAAGGAGTTTCGTAGAATTCCTTCTTTTTCTATTATCTGGAAAAGCTTAAGAAGCAATGGTGTTATCTCTTCCTTAAAAGTCTGGTAAAATTCAGCAGTGAATCCATCCGGGCCTGGGCTTTTTTTAGTTGGGAGATTATTGATAACTGCTCGGATATACATGTTTGTTATAGGTCTATTTAAGTGATTAATCTCATTTTGATTTAATTTGGGTAGGTCATATAAATCAAGGAAATCATCCATTTCTTTCAGATTTTCATACTTTGTGGAGTATATGCTTTTATAGTATGTCCCTATAATTTTTTGAATTTCTCTGGAATCTGTTGTGATGTTGCCTTGTTCATCTCTGATTTTATTAATTTGTGTCTCTTCTCTCTTTCTTTTGGTCAGATTTGCTAAGGGTTTATCAATCTTGTTTATCCTTTCAAAGAACCAACTCTTTGTTTCATTAATTCTTTGGATTGTTCTTTTTGTTTCTATTTCAGTAATTTCTGCCCTAATCTTTATTATTTCTTCCCGTCTACTACTTTTTGGTTTGCCTTGTTCTTCTTTTTCCAAGGCTTTAAGGCGAAGCATTAGGTCGTTTACTTGCGACCTTTCTAATTTCTTAATATAGGCACTTAAGGCTATAAATTTACCTCTTAGAACTGCCTTCATTGTGTCCCAGAGATTTTGGTATGTTGTGTTCTCTTTATCATTTGACTCTATAAATTTTTTGATTTCCTTTTTGATTTCTTCATTGACCCACTCATCATTTAGTAGTTTATTGTTTAGTTTCCATGATTTTGTGTATGCTCTATAGCCTTTCTTGCTACTGATTTGTAGTTTAATTCCATTGTGGTCAGATAGAATGCAAGGAATTATTTCAATTTTCCTGAATTTGTTAAGATTTGCTTTGTGTCCTAATATATGGTCTATTTTAGAGAATGTTCCATGTGCTGCTGAAAAGAATGTATATTCTGCAGCCTTTGGATGAAATGTCCTGTATATATCTGTTAGGTCCATTCCTTCTATGACCTCATTTAGTCCAGATGCCTCTCTGTTTATTCTTTCTCTGGATGACCTGTCAATTGATGAGAGTGTTAAAGTCACCCACCACCACTGTGTTTAGTGTTATCTGTGACCTTAGTTCTAATAATGTTTGTTTGACGAATTTGGGAGCCCCCATGTTAGGTGCATATATGTTTAGGATTGTAATGTCCTCCTGTTGGAGTGTGCCCTTAATCAATATAAAGTGACCTTCCTTATCTTTCTTGACTAACGTCGGACTAAAGTCTACCCTGTCTGATATTAGGATAGCAACCCCTGCTTGTTTTCTAGGCCCACTTGCTTGAAACACCGTCTTCCAACCTTTCACCCTAAGATAATGTCTATCCTTTGTAGAAAGGTGATTTTCTTGGAGACAACAAATTGTAGGATCCTGCTTTTTAACCCAGTCTGCAAATCTATGTCTTTTCGTTGGGGCATTGAGACCGTTGATATTAAGAGATATTATTGAAAGGTGTGTATTTATGTTTGCCATTTTTGTGTGTGTGTGTGTGTGTGTGTGTGTGTGTGTGTGTTACTGGTTCTACCTGTGCTCTCTTCTGTTAACTGGTATTTGAGTATAGCTTGTTTTTTCTAGGTTCCTTATATGTGTGCTTTTCCTTTTGTTCAGCATGGAGGATTCTATCAAGTATTTTCTGTAGAGCTGGTTTTGTCTTCAAATACTCCTTTAACCTGCTTTTGTCATGGAATGTCTTTATTTCTCCATCTATTTGAATGGATAACTTTGCAGGATAAAGTAACCTTGGTTGACAGTTGTTATCTTTCAGAACTTGGAATATATCACTCCAAGCCCTTCTGGCTCTAAAAGTTTGTGTTGAATAATCTGCTGTAATCCTGATGGGCTTGCTTTTGTAGGTAACTTGATTTTTCTCTCTAACTGCTTTCAATATTTTTTCTTTGGTTTGTGTGTTTGGAAGTTTGATTATAATATGTCGAGGAGAGGTCCTTTCTGGGTTTTGTCTGGCTGGGGTTCTAAAGGCTTCCTGTATCTGTATTGGCACCTCTTTCCCAATTTGGGGGAAATTTTCCTCTATGATTTTGTTGAAGATGCCTACTATGCCTCTGGAGTGGAGTTCTTCTCCTTCTACTATGCCCTGAATTCTTATATTGGATCTTTTCATAGTGTCCCGAATATCTTGAAATTCCCACTCATACTTTTCTATAAGTTTGTCTTTCTCTTTGTTGGACTACATTAGGTCTGCCACCTGGTCTTCTAGCTTAGATATTCTGTCCTCTCCCTCATCCATCCTACTGGTGAGATTTTCTACAGAGATTTTATTTCATTAACTGTGTTCTTTATTGCTAGTAATTCTGACTGGTTTTTCTTTATTATTTCTATTTCCCTATTTATGTCTTGTATTGCCTTCTTTATTTCATTAAATTGGTGTCCTGCCTCTTCTTTGATTCCTTTGATTTCCTCTTTGATTTCTTCCTTGATTGTTTTCATGTGTTCTTTGACCTATTTGAACATATTTATAATTATTCTTTTGAACTCTATCTCAGGCATTTCCTCTAACTCTTTCTCTCTGGAGGACATTTCTGATGCATTAATACTTTTAGGTGGATTTATATCATCTTGCTTTTTAGTGTTTTTGTGTTATAATGTATATATTTTTGCATCTTGGATTAAGTTTATGCTTGGATTTTCTAGCTAGCTGTGTATTCTTAGCTGTATCAATTGATTTGATGTAATATATTTTCAGGGTAGGACCTTAAGGTATTAGGTGTGGCTCTTAAGACTCTCAGAGTATCTACAAAGATGTTCTTAGGGGTTGAGATTCCCTGCTATAGGAGTACTCAAGCAGGCTGAATGGAATAAAATACAGGTAGATTCTAAAATTTAACTTAACACTGTACACATTCAATCAAAAACAGCCCCGAGTATGTATGCAAGAGTAGTTATTATAATGACCAGATCTTCTGTCAACAAAGAGGTTTAGATTTCTGGTCTGTTGAGGGATCCAAGTCAGCTTGTGACCAAGTGAGACCCTTCCCTGGTGCAATCCCAGTTACCTTGGGTGATTTTGGTCTCAGTCAAGTTGCTGCCTGGGTCGTCGGGCTGCTGTTCTGATTTCTGGACCTGGGAACTTGCTTTTCCTACGGGGCAAACCGAGCCGCTGCTGCTGCCTCTGCTGCTCCTATAGCTGCCACCACCGGAGCCACCACTGCCGCTGCCATGACCACCGCCGCTGCTCCCCCCGAAGCCGCTGCTGTGGGATCTGCCGCCACTGCCGCTCCTGGGTCCGCTGCTGCTGGGGCCGCTGGTACCGGTGCTGGAGCCGCTGATGTTGCTGCCGAACTCTGCTCCTGCTTGGGTCCCGCTGTCAGCCCAAGTTGGCGTGGCGGTCCCGGGCCGCTGCTGTGTTCACTGGAGCTGTGTTCAGGCGGTGGGGGAGGGGAGGGAGCCGCAGCTGCTCTGGTTGTCTCGCTGCTCCACGTGTTCTACCTCAAGGTCTTCTCCTCCCCTGCTCGCTGCCGCTCTCCCCTCACGTTTCCCGAGTTGCGGAGAGCGCGGTGTGAGGGGAAATTCCCGCACCTGGCTTTTCCTGTGGCTCAAGCTGGTCTGGCAGTTTTCTGCTGCGCCGCTGGTGCGGCGTTTGGCCGAGCTGCCTGAGCCGCTGGAGCCGCTTTTCCCGCCTGTGCAGGCTCTGGATGCTCTATAACTCTTCTACTTCTCCGCTGCCGCCTCAATTTCCTATACACCTCACTTTTTAGTAAAAGCGTGTATTTTGCTGAGTTTTTTTGGTCTTTTTCCCCCCTAGGCTGCTTTGGCGTGGTACCTACGCCGCCATCTTAACCGGAAGTCTCCTTGGTCTTATTTTCGAGGTAGAGTCTGGCAGCTAGCCTACAATTCACTATGTAGTCTCAGTGTGGCCTCAAACTCATGGCAGTCCTGTGCCTCCCAAGTGCTGGAATTAAAGGCATGTACCACCATGCCCAGCCTCATATTATTTATTTTTTTTATGTATTTTTTTTTTTTTTTTGGACAATGTTGAATGAATCTCCAGCAAGCAGAGAAATGAAACAGAAGCATATAACCAATTCATTCAACATTTATTGTGCTAGCTTGGTCTTAAATAACTTTCTACCCAAGCCTTTGTAATAAATAATCCTGGCTGTCTTCCCTTGAACATGTCTAAGAATTTAGAAATTCCCATGGGCCCTCATGGGATTAGAAGACATGGATGGGTCCAGTGTAGAGGGCCTTGCTACTGCAACCTTACTGCTTAGTTTTGAGTGGCCTGTTGGTCTGTTCTAGGACACAGATGCCTGCCTCTTTCTCTCTTAGATCATTGGGGGTATCGACCATTCACTGTACACAGGCAGTCTCTGGTACACACCCATCCGGCGGGAGTGGTATTATGAGGTGATCATTGTACGTGTGGAAATCAATGGACAAGATCTAAAAATGGATTGCAAGGAGGTAAGAAAACAGAAGGGGAGTCAAGTGGGGGAGAAGAGGCTGACCCATGGAGTGAGGGAGGACCTTGCAAAAGAGGTTGGGAGGACAGAGTCATGGGACCTGTGAAGAGCTGAGTTTGGGATTTAAAGTCAGAACCCTAATGATCACACTGAACAGGCCCTGAGGTGTAGGGCCAGGGTCTGACAGAGCATTTTCAGAGACCACAAAGCTTACATTTTAGAGATGAAAACAGCATGGAACTAATTCCTGTTGGCTCTAAATTACTGCCTTACTTCATAACGTTGGACACGTCATTTGTGGGCAACACCATAAGTCAGAGTGAAGTCCCCAAGATCTGGAATTGACTTTGGCTCTGTCATTTCTAGTATTATGTGTCTATTTCCTTTTGTACAGAACAGAGCTTGTCCACATTGTGGAGGTCATAAACCTTCCAAGGAGCTAATCTCTGGGGTTGGCAGTATATGACAAGTGCTAATCATTTGTCTCTTTCCCTAGATTCTATGCATGCTAAATTAGAACAAATTGAAAATTAAAGACATTATATTAAGGCATGTTTACTTTAGATTTGCAGAATACCTGCACACCAAAATGATAACAGTTAACATTTCCTGAGTATCTTTTATCTGCCTGGCACCATTCTTAATTATTTTCAATATGTTGATGTATTGAATCCTTATGATAACCTCAGAAGTAGGTGCCATTATCATCATTTTAGAGAGGTGGAGATTGATGTATAGAAGTAAAGTAACTTGCTCAAGGAAGCACGTGTACAAAGGGCCAAGCTGAGGTTTCAATCCCAGCAAGACCCGCAGCTGTTGGAGCCTGGCACCACCACAGCTCTTCTCATCCTTTCCTCCCCTTCCTAGTACATCTATGACAAGAGCATCGTGGACAGTGGCACCACCAACCTTCGTTTACCTAAGAAGTGTTTGAAGCTGCAGTCAAGTCCATCAAGGCAGGCTCCTCGGTCAGTGGACTAAGAATGACACAGTATCAGGAAATCAGTGAGACACACATTCTTCAGCAAGCCAAGATGTCTGCACTTCGACCTTCCACTCAGAGCTCTTAAAACCTGTGCTTTATTGATGTGTGGTTCACCATACAATCCCCCAGTGCAGCTTTTTTTTTTTTCTTTTGAGATAAGGAGGTCTCATTTTAGCTACAGATGATTGGGCTTCTGTGTGAGGAGGAAAAAACTCAGTAGCAGAGGCCAGTAAGCTAAATAGGAGATACAAAGGGAAGAGAAGGGAAGGGAGGAGGGTACTTAATAGGTTGGTATTGTATATATGTAAGTAGAAGAATAGATTAATGGGGGTGAAAAGGCCCAAAGTGAGGTCAGGGGAGGAGATTGAGTAAAGGAAATGTGGAGGAAGGGCTAGTCACAATCGGAGAGGATATAAATAAATCAAATGGTATCCTTCAGTTTTGGACAATGGAACGCTCAGGAGCCATATATTGTTGCTAGAAGATTTTCAGTGCCAGGGATGGGATACCTTCCAGTGAGATGTTGGCCAGGGAGGTCCCTGATGCCCCAAAAACATTATAGGTCATTGCCGAGGCCCTTGGTTTGCCACCAGGAATAGATGGTAAGACCCTGTTGCTGAAGACTCCACATACTTGGTCTGCAAGGCCACTGAGAAATCCTGCTGGAACTAAGCTGATAACCTCCTCCATGCAGACCAACTGACAGAAAGCTGGAAGAAGCCATTCTACCTGTAGTTCAATGGGAGAAAGAGATACCACCAGTGAAGATACTCAACAGTGGACACTGCAAGCCTTGTCATTGCCGAGCCAGACCAAATGAGCCAGTGGGTGCAATAGTGGCACGGCTGGCATGGTGGACACCAACTGCCCTCCAGTTGGACTGGAGGCCTGCTCCAAGGGAGGGAATACATCCCTGATACTGAAAACTTAAAACAGGGATAGTCATGAGCCCTAGGGTTGTAACATCTGCTGATGTCTGGATACGTGTATATACTGTGCATATCAAACTGCCCAGTAAGCACTTCTTCATATGCATACCCATATATTAATGCTACTCTCACTTTGGATAGAGAATCTTCTCTTTTCAGATGGCAGTGACCTTGGGACAACTCAGAAGGTATCATGGTGCTGGAAAGAAGTAACTAGAGTACAGAGTAACATCTCGATCACACCTTCCAAAGCTCAGGGTCTAATGCGGAAGAGGTGGCGGAAAGAATGTAAGAGCCAGAGGAAGGGTTCGACTCCTTACATCGTGCTCCCTCCAGACAAAAATTTGCCCTTGATATCCAAGACCTCATAGTGCCTGACCCTACCTACACAAGACCATCATAAGAGGAGGGAAGGATCATGGCATCCAAATACAGAAGAGACTTACTGAGATGGGGAGTGGATGTGATGGAGAGTGGAATTTCAAAGAGGAAAAGGGGGGAAGGGAGGCTATTACCATGGGATATTTTTAATTTTCATTTATTTATTTATTTGAGAGCGACAGACACAGAGAAAGATAGAGGGAGAGAGAGAGAATGGGCGCGCCAGGGCTTCCAGCCTCTGCAAACGAACTCCAGACGCATGCGCCCCCTTGTGCATCTGGCTAACATGGGACCTGGGGAACCCAGCCTTGAACCGGGGTCCTTAGGCTTTACAGGCAAGCGCTTAACCGCTAAGCCATGTCTCCAGCCATGGGATATTTTTTATAATCATGGAAAATGTTTAATAAAATTGAGAGAAAAGAAACAACCAAAAACAGTTGATAGGGGGAAAGGATTTACTTTGGCTTATCCTCTCTAGGGGAAGCTTCCTGACTGCAGGTGAAAGGTGATAGAGCAAAGGCTGACCATCACCTCCTTGGCAACAGCACCAGCAGGAGTGTGAGCTGACTAACTCTGTTAAGCTAGGGCCACAAACCTCAAGTTCCCAATGCAAACAGCTAATCCAGTCTCTCTTATTTTTTTTTCTTTTAAATTTTTGGTATGTTCTTCCTCTGCCCAGGATTCACTATGTAGTCTCAGCCTGGCCTAAAACTCACAGTGATCCTCCTACCTCTTCCTCCTGAGTGCTGGGATTAAAGGCATGTGCCACCAATCTTGGCTTTTTTTTTTTTTTTTAATAATCTTTTGGTAGGGTCTTGCTCTATCCCAGAATGACTAGGAATTCACTATGGAGTCTCAGGGTGGCCTCAAATAGCAATCCTAGACTTCCACCTCTTGAGTGCTGGGATTAAAGATGTGCACTACTACGCCCAGCCTGACCCAGCCTCCATAGTGGCAAGGGTTTCCAGCTAGATTGCCATGGTAATAGCTGAGTTTTGTTTGAATAAGGAGCTAGCTTTTTAATATAGTGTAATATTTTTGTTTATTTTCAAGGAGGGTGGGAGAGGAAGAGAATAGGCACACCAAAGCCTTTTGCTGCTGCAAAAAACCTAGATTTTAGTCAGGCTTGCTATAATGCTAGCTATCTGTAAAGTGTGGCTGGAGGATTTCAAGTTCAAGGCCTGCCTGAGCTATGAAATCAGCTTAAGCCAGTCTGATCAACACAGAGAGACCTTGTCTTGGAACTGAAGATACGGTTCAGTGGTAAAAAGCACTTGCTTGCAAAGACTAATGGCCCAGTTTCAATTCCTGAATACCCACATAAAATCAGATGTACAAAGAAGCACATGTGTCTGGAGTTCCTGGCATGTCTATTCTCTCTCAAATAAATGAATAAAGAAGAGATAACCCATCTCAAAATTAAGTAATAAGTTTGGGATATATGTCATCTGTATAGTACATGCTAGCATATGTGAGGCCCCAGGTTCAATCTCCAGTACACAAAAATACACTCTTAAAATTTAACAGATTTCAAGCAGGGCAGTGGCCCACACCTTTAAGCCCAGCACTCTGGGTGCAGATGTCAGAGGAGTGCCATGAGTTCAAGGCCACCCTGAGATTCCATAGTGAACTCCAGGTCAGCCTGGACTAGAATGAATCCCTATCTTGAAAAACAAAACAAAAAAAACAAAAAAAATTGAACAGATTTTAACATAGCAGCACAGAAAGTTCTTGTATGCTGTTTCCGATTCTACTATGTAACTAAGCCTTAAGAAACATCACTTGATAAGTTTTACAGAGGTATTTTCAAAAATCCATAGTACAGAATTAAATAGTTCAAAAACTATTAAAAAAAAACTACTCCCTACCTTTCTAATTTAGGTACTGTACTTTTCTTCATATACTTCATAAACTCTTTTGCAATTGGTTAAATGCAAAAGTAGGCAGGGAAAATTAAGGTCCATCCTTTAGAGATTTATAAACATCTAAACAGTGGGGGATAAGGACAGGTTCAGTGGCTAAAATACTCACTATTCAAGCCTGGGTACCCCAGTATGATCCTCAGACCCATGTACAAAGTCAGAAGCTGGTGTGTGGTCTTCTGTAGTCCTGGCATCCAAACTGAGCTGGGAAGTGAAGATAGAATTTTCTGTTAACTCTCAGGGAGCACAGCAGAAAGAACACAGCAAAGCAAGAGGAGAGAAATTCTTCCTCAAATGAGGTGGACTATTGAGAGCAGACACAGTTCTCCTCTGACCTCCAAACATGCACTGTGGCATGTGTGCTACACAACTGAACATCTGTACACAGGGTCATATATACACATACATTCCAATAAATAATTTTAAAAAGTCTAAACAGTGTTATTCTACTAAGTAAGTTGACTTAAAGATTGGAAAGTACTTTTTCATTAGGCTATGTTAACACAGCCAGGCATGGTATCACACACCTTTAATTCCAGCACTTGGGAGGCTGTGGTAGAGAGATCTCTGAGTTCCAGGCCACCCTGAGACTACATAGTGAATTCTAGGTCAGCTTGAGCTACAGTGGACACCCTACCTAGAAAAACCAGAAGGAAAAATGCATTAAAACATACATTGTAGTGTGTGTATGTGTATTACTGTTACTGAAAGGTCTCGCTCTACTCCATGCCGACCTGGAATACTCTATGTGGTCTCAAGGTGGCCTCAAACTTATCGCAATCTTCTTAGCTTTTTGTCTCTGCTGGGATTAAAGGAGTGTGTCACTACTCTCAGCCTTTTTTTTTAAAATTATTATTGTTTTAAACTTTATTTTTAATTATTTATTTGAGAGAGAAAGAGGCAGTGAGAGGGGGAGAGAAAAAGGGCACACCAGGGCCTCCAGCCACTGCAAACTTCAGACACATGCGCCTCCTTGTCAATCAAACCAGGGTCCTTTGGCTTTGCAGGCAAGTGCCTTAACCACAAGCCATCTCTCCAGACCTAGCTTCCTTTTTGAAATTTTCATTAATTGGGGGGAGAGGGACACAAGGCAGAGATAAAGGGCATGCCATCTAATCACTAATCTAATCTCTAATCGCTGCAAACAAAATCCAGACACATGCACCACCTTGTGCATCTGGATTACATGGGTACTAGGGAATCAACCTGGCTCTGTAGGCTTAGCAGGCAAGTGCTTTAACCATTAAGCCGTCTGCCCAACCCTGTATTCTAGATTTCTATGGGTCTTGGGGAACTGAACCTGGGCTGACAGCTTTTGCAAAGAAGAACCTTTAACCACTGTGCCATCTCCCCAGACCCAGTTTTTGTATGTATGTATGTATCTATCTATCTGTCATCCATCCATCCATCTATCTATCTATCTATCTATCTATCTACCTACCTACCTACCTACCTACCTACTTATTTATTTGAGACAGAGAGAAGGAGAGAGTGACAGAGAAAATGGGCACGCCAGGGCCTCCAGCCACTGCAAACTAACTTCAGATGCATGGGCCACCTTGTGTATCTGCCCTACATGTGACCTGGAGAATTGAACATGTATCCTTAGGCTTCACAGGCATGTGCCTTAACCACTAAGCCATCTCTCCAGACCTAGTTTATTTATTTAGAGAGGCTTTTATTTTGTTCTGGCCTCTAATTATTACAACAGTTTTTTTTTTTTCTGGTCCTGCTTTGAACTGCCTATGGAGTGCAGGCTTCTCTTGAACCCCTTGATTCTCCTGCCCCCCCTTCTCATGTACCATCACACCCAGCTTATTTTTGACTTTTTTTTTTTTCTTTTGAGGTAGGGTTTCAGGATAGTCCAGGCTAACCTGGAACTCACTATGCAGTATCAGGGTGGCCTTGAACTCATGCCTGTCTACCTACCTCTGCCTCCTAAGTGCTGGGATTAAAGGGGTGCACTACCATGGCTTTTTTTTGGTTGTTTGTTCTTTTGAGGTAGTATCTCACTCTAGCCCCAGCTGACCTGGAATTCATGATGTAATCTTAGGGTGTCCTTGACCTCATAGTGATCCTCCTACCTCTGCCTCCTGAGGGTTGGGAATACAAGCATGTGCCACCACACCCAGCCTTTTAAAAAAAAAAAAAAATTTTTTTTCCTAGGCTGGGGAAATGGCTTAGCAGTTAAGGAGTTTGCCTCTGAAGCCTAAGGACCATGGTCTGATTCCTCAGGATCCACGTAAGCCAGATGCACAAAGGTACAAATGCGTCTGGAATTTCTTTGCAGTGGCTTGAGGCCCTGACACGCCCATCCTCTCTTTCTATCTGCCTCTTTCACTCTCTCTCTCTTTCAAACAAATAAAAAAATAAATGTTACACTTTCCTTCTCAGTCTTTGGACTTTTGTTTTATTTGAGAGAAAGAGAGAATGGCCATGCTAGGGCCTGTAGCCTCTGTATATGAACTCTAGATGCGTTTGCCCCCTAGTGCATCTGGCGTACGTGGATCCTGAGGAATCATACCTGGGTCCTTTGGCTTTGGGTCTCAGTCTACTGCTCAGACGGGCTACAAACTCTTGTGCTCAAGTGATCCTCCTGCCTTAGCCTTCCAATAAGCTGGGACTACAGCGCACTGTGCCAGGTTTATAGCGTCTTTTGTGACTTCATCACCCGATTCATGACTATTAGCATTCTTCCTTCTTCCAAACCTTATTACTTACTAATCACTTAGCAGCACAGTCCCACCTTGCACCTAGATGGCCCAGTTTCCAAGACTCAAATTTTGCTCGTCTTTCACTCTTTTCCTTCTCTTCCTCCTTCCCCCCTCTTTTTTTTTTTTTTTCTACTTACTTTTTGAGACAGGGTCTTGTGTAGCTCAGGCTGGATTTGAACTTGCTATGTAGCTGATGAAGATCTTGAATTCCAGATCTTTAATCCTAAATGCTAGGATTAAAGACCTGCGCCATCACACCCAGTTTGTTCTGACTTCCTGACCACGACCTTCTTTCTGAATTCCAGTGCTTCACAAGGAATGCACTGATCCCATCCTATGATTCCCAGCTCAGCTTCCTTTTATTCTTCCTGTCTGTATTCTTTTATGCTTTTATGAGCATCCCATCATGTTGTTTGCTGCTAAGTAGGTTAGACCATGTGTTGTTTGGGCAGATATTGGTCATTATCCTCCAGTTGCTCAAGTTAGCACCTTTCAGCACTAGATGCACTGTCTGGGGATTGACTCTCTTCCAGCTTCCAGCAATGTCACTCCATGATACATACCAACAGTGTACGGTGTCTTCTGCAGTCGGGTCTTGCCACTAACATATGGTGTTCTGGCATATATCTATCTGTCTTTCTTTTGGGAGACCTTGTATGTCTCTGTGATCAAAAGCTCAATGTGTGTGATAACCTGCTGGTACCTGGGGTTACAGGACAGCGTCCAAGAAGAGAAGGAAGAAAAATATAAGTGATATAAAAGCGATAGATGAAAGAGAAGAGGGGGAGAGAGAGAGTAGCTGAAAGAGGAGGAGATAATGGTCAGTTTTTATTTAATTGAGAGATAGAGATATAGAGTCTAAGGCTGGTCAGACTGGGCTGTAACTCACTATGTAGAAGAAGCTAGCTTAGAACTCCAGACCCTCCTGCTTCACCTTATTAAAACATTTCATCAAGAGCAAAAACCTACCTTGAAACACGCCCCCCCCCAAAAAAAAGTCATTATTTGAGGGCTGGAGACATGGCTCAGCAGCTAAGGCACTTAGTTGCAAAGCCTGATGACCTTAGCGCGATTCTCTAGTACCCACATAAAGCCAGATGCATAGTGACACATGCATCTGATGTTTGTTTGCAGCACCTGGAGGCCCTCACATGCCCATTTTCTTTGCCTTCTTTTTCTCTACGTCTCTGCTTGAAAATAGATACATTCAGGTGGGGCAGAGAGTTCAGGGTAGGGTCTCACCCTGGACCAGGCTGACCTGGAATTTACTATGTCATTTCAGGGTGGCCTCGAACTCATGGTGATCCTCCTACCTCTGCCTCCCAAGTGCTGGGATTAAAGGCATGTGCCACCATGCCTGGCTAAATACTTTTTAAAATTCATTATTTGAATTAATAATGTATCCATCAATACAATAGGAATGAATAAAAAGCTTTTTTAAAAAAATTCTTATTAAATTTCAGTTGAATTTCTTATGCAGATTGAATTCATGTAGCAAATCTGTTGATTTATGACAGCATGCCTTTTGCAGAATTTTCTCTTTGATGAGTAACTGTAATTCTTCCCACACTTGTTTCTACTTGCGATACTTGAAAAACTCTCAGTCACTTTTGTGTTAAGCCTTCACTTGGATTGGACCCACCATTCATGTATTGGGTTTGCTTCTTGTGGCAAAGTAGCTTGTGATACCCCACCACCGCCCATTTTATGGTTTTCATGGGAGCAAATAGAAGTGACATTGGATTGATTTCAAAACCAAAGTCTTTTTATACATATGAAATTAGCATTGAATTTTCAAAGCGAAAGAAAAGACTGACTTTGGTTAAAGAATTAAAAATGAGTATTATTTTTGAACAGATGAAACTGTCACAAGGACATATTAACTTAAATGCAGCCAAAAGCGCTTGCCAACATAGTGGTTGTACTAGCTTAAATTCCCAACAATGAATGAGTGTTGCTATTTTTCCACATCCTTGCCAACATTTGTTTTCATTTAATTTTTTAATATTTGTTATCCTTACAAGGGCAAGGTGGAATCTCACAGTTGTTTTGTTGTTGTTGTTGTTGTTGTTTGGGGGAGTTGTTTTGTTTTTATTTATTATTTACTTTTTGGTTTTTTGGGGTAGGGTCTCACTCTAGCCCAGACTGACCTGGAATTCACTATGGAGTCTCAGGGTGGCCTCAAACTCATGGCAACCCTTCTACTTCTGCCTCTGTAGTGCTGGGATTAAAGGCATGCACCACCACACCCGGCTTCATAATTGTTTTAATTTGCATTTCCCTAATGGTTAGAGATACTGAACATTTTCTTCATTGTGTGTTAGCCATTTGTAATTCTTCCTCTGAGAACTCCCTACTTAGTCCTCTGCCCCACTTTTGGAGTGGGTTGTTTGATTTTTTATTGTTGAGTTTTTTGAGTTCTTTGTAGATTCTAGATATTAGGCTTCAGTCTGTGGTATAGTTAGCAAAGATTTTCTCCCATTTAGCAGGTAATCTATTGGCTCTGCTTATGGTATGTTGGATGTGCAAAAGCTTATTAGCTTCATGAGATCCCATTAGTTGAGTGCTTGTTTAATTTCCTGGGCTACTGGGGTTTTGTTGAGAAAGTCTATTCCCATTCCTATATCATGGAGAGTGCCTCCTATTTTTGTTTTGTTCTGCTTTCTTTTTTTGATGTAGGGTCTCACTCTACTTCAGGATGACCTGGAATTCACTATGTAGACTTAGGGTGGCCAGATTAGAAATAATGTGTACAGTGAACTCACCTACTCAATAAATTCAACAAGCATTGCTAAATAAAAATGGATGTGGGAAAATAAGTCAAAAATATTATAGAGAAATTGAGGGGTAACCCTTGAATCTTATTCATTAAAACTTTAATTTTTCTTTTTATTCACTTGTTTGAGAAAGAGACAGAGAGAGGGAAAGAGAGAATGGGCACATCAGGGCCTCTAGCCACTCCAAAGGAACTCCAGATGCATGCACCCCCTTGTTGTTCTGGTTTACGAGGGTCCTGGGGAATTGAACCAACGTCCTTTGGCTTTTCAGGCACATGCCTTAACCGCTAAGCCATCTTTCCAGCCCTGAGTCTTATTTTTAATTCCCTGCACCCTCCAAGCCAGGGTCTCATGTAACCTGGGATGGCCTCAAACTTGCTATATGGTCCAGGATGACCTTGAACTTCTGGTCTTTCCCTGACCCCACTTTCCAAGTGTGTATGACCACAGCTAACTTTTTGTGGCTCTATGCAGTGTTGGGGACCAAACTCAAGGTATTGTGCATGTTGGGCAAATACTGTAGCAACAAATGAGCTGGGCTCAACACAGGGAGTTAAACCAACTACTTGGAGGGCAAATTCAATCTAACACCAAGAGAAAAACAGCTCTTAATCCTAGACTGCCACCTGCTGGTTAGCAATGAACTAAAAATATCTGGGCGTTTTCATGTCTCCCATAATGGGGGGAAAACTGGTAGAAGTTTAAATTATCTCAAATAAATAACATTATAACAAATAACATTATAAATTTTGACTAACCCTCCTTCCACCCCTCTTCTCCATCATCCCTTCCTCTGACTACACTTTGTTTTCATGTATTTTAGACAGAAAATGGGCCTCCTGCTGCTGCAAGTGAACTCCAGACATGTACCACTATGTAGCTGGCTTTATATCAGCATTGGGAAATGGAACCCAGGGCAACAGACTTTGTAAGCAAATGCCTTTAACCATTAAGTAGACATGGTGCTCAATAGCTTTGTCCAGTTCTGGAGGGCATCCAGGACTTAGTATGTACTCATGCCAGGAATGGAAATATCACATTACAGAGTATTACCTCATAAAAGTACCTTTATTCAAGCCAGGGTTGGTGCTGCACACTTTTTAATCCCAGCACTTGGGATCCAGAGGTAGGAGGACCACTGTGAATTCGAGGCTCCCATGAGACTACATAGTGAATTCTAGGGCAGCCTGGGCTACAGTGAATCCCTACATTGAAAAACAAAACAAAACAAAAAGTGCCTTTCATAGCCATGCTAGCCAGGTATACATTGGCTTGGATACAAAAGAGTAGAATGAACAGACAGAGCTCATGGACAAATTCTATGATCAGTGCCTCCTATGTTTTACAAACCAGTGATTAGTATTAGTGCTATGCCACAGTGATAGTTCTCTAGAGAGAATGCTGTATTAATACCCTTCTGCTCCAAAATGAGTGTGTGCACAAGCACATGCACACACACGCACACTCTCTCACACGATTCCAGAATTTGCTAGTTCTTTGACAGGTGGTATCATTTGGTGGCTAAAGAATTAACCTTACTTCCATAATGACATGGTGTTGACATATCCTGCTCATGCTCCTTGTCAGTACCAGGTCCTGGGTGCTGAGTATTGCCACCTTTAGTAAAAGTGCCTATTCCTTGATTGAGATAGAGGTATTTGTCTGAGAAGGTTCCAGATCCAGTGGAGCTACTTAGTAAGCTACTGCTCATCCTGTCCTGGTTTGTAGTGGAGGCCTATGAAACCCAGCTGGGTCATCATTTTGTCCACTAGGTGTGCTGGGCATCAAAGTGAGGACATGCTGCTCTGGGACCCCAGTGGCAAGACTGCCCATAAGAAGCCCCTGTCTGACCGCATGACCATCGTGGAACCCACAGATGAGATCCTTCCCACAGCCCCCTTCTCAGCCATGTCTCAGCCAGTTCCTACATAATAGCAAGGTCTTGACCACTGCAGCTGGAGGCTGGATATTGCTCTGTAAAGACATTTAATAAAATCTTGCACAAAGAAAAGTAACTCTAGCATCAGAAAGTCTTAGGTTCCAACTGTACACTCATTTTTATTGTAATACTAGCCAAATTATAGAATTAGCCTGGGTGCCCAAAGATGGGAGTATGAATAATGAAAATGTGGTATGTATGTACAATGAAGTATTATTTAGCCATAAAGAAGAATAAAACCATGCTATTTACAGGGAAATGGATAGAACTGTAGATGATCATGTGCAGCAAAATAATCCAGCCCCCCTAAGACACATACTGAACATTTTCTCATACATGTAGAATCTAGATTAAAGAGGGACATGAAATTAGCTCTTTTTGTAGACAGTGTCTCATGTAGCCACACTAGTTGCAAATTTTTATGCAGCTGAAGATAACCTTGATACTACTGCATCCTCAGTGTTGGATTACAAGTGTTACTTGCTATTCTTAACATATACAGATTATAAACAACAAGAAACAGGGCTGGAGAGGTGGCTTAACAGTTCGGGTGCTTGCTTGTGAAGCCAAAGGACCCCGTTTCAATCCCCCATGATCCATGTAAGCCAGATGTACAAGGTGACACATCTGTCTGGAGTTCATTTACAGCAGCTGAAGGGCCTGGCATGTCCATTCTATCCTTATATGCCTCTCTTTCCCTTTCTTTCTCTCTCCCTCAAATGGAATAAAATAAAAAGCTAAAATAACAATAAACAAGTGGAGGTGTAGTAGGGACAATGGGCAGGAGGGTTAAGGGAAAGAGATGGAAGAACAAATAGTAAAAATGAAGCTTCCAAGCAACCCTTGCTCAGAAGAGGCTAGTTTTCTGACTAGTCATAAAGGCTTACAAAAACCTTCCAAAACTGAAGCTCAAAAGGTTGTTTGTTTGTTTTCTTTTAAATTTGAGGCAAGCCGACCTGAATGCCCTTTGTATGTGAGAGAGGAGGAGAGAGAGGTAGAGTTGATGTGCCAGGCCCTCCAGCCACTGCAATGAAACTCCAGATGTGTGCACCACCCTGTGTGCATGTGCAACCTTGCATGCTTGTGTGAATGTGCATTAGGAGTACATGGGACATGGAGAGTCAAACATGAGTCCTTGAGATCATATTTTTAAAAAATGAAGGTCAGTTAATTTGCACATCTGTGCAAGCATGCAGGCGTTAGGATGCCCAAGACAGCCAGAGTTGGACTCTCCAGACCCCATGTAAACAGGTGGACATAGTCATGCGCACCCGTAACCCATTCCCACAGAGGAGACCCAAGCATTGTCAAAGTGCTGCAAGTGTTGGAATCTGCAAGAAACTGGCTCAAAACATAGACTGGATAGACGTGTGCTGCAGAGCTGTTGCACTCCAGCCACTGCAGCAAGTGTCTCCTGACACAGGTGAGTGTGTGAGGTGCCACATGACAGTACACCCACACCATACCACATAAACACCACACACACAAAAGAAATATCACCATGTGTGATCTCTTTATATTTCTGCTCTGCAGCCTGGATAAACATATCTCCTTTTTTGTTTTTTATTTCTCTGAGTGGTTTATTCTTAGTGTTTTGAGAAAAGGTCTCATGTACCCAAGGCTGGCCTTGAACACTTGTTCCTCATGCCCCCACCTCCCAAGTGCTAGGACCACAAGTGTGTACTACCACACTCAGCACTTCCCCTTTTAAACAAATGTTGTTGCAGTCCGGTTCACATTGCTGGTAGAAATCACCCAACCAAGAATAGCTTCTGGGAAAAAGATTTATTTTGGCTTACAGGCTTGAGGGGAAGCTCCACGATGGCAGGGGAAACGATGGCATGAGCAGAGGGTGGACATCACCCCCTGGCCAACATAAGATGGACAATAGAAACAGGAGGGTGTGCCAAACACTGGCAAGGGGAAACTGGCTTTAATACCCATAAGCCGGCTCCCAACAATACACTCCCTCCAGGAGGCATTAATTCCCATATCTCCATCAGCTGGGAACCTAGCTTTCAGAACACCTAAGTTTATGGGGGACACCTGAATCAAACCACCACAAATGTAGTTACTTCTCTTTGTTCTCCTTTCTGCACAAGAAAAGCCTTTCCTTGACTCAGGAAAGCCAAGGTAGGAGGATTGCAGGTTAAAGCATATCCTGAGCTGCATAGCTAAACCCTATCTCAAAAAAGTTGTTGCTCCACACGAAGGCAAACCCTCCTGTGTGCATTTGTAATTTTATCCTTTTCTCTCTTAATCATTCTTCAAATTCTTAATCTTGCTATCCACATCTTCTTACCAAGATTTAAACATGTTCAAGCCTCTTGGATTAAAACAGATGGCCCTCTGCTCAAACTTACATTCTTCATAGCCCCTGATCCTTTCTATCCCTTCCAAAATCAACACAATAAAATTAGTATTATGAGTTTTTGTCAAAGAAAACTAGAATAATACAATGTATAAAGATACAGTGTATCCTTAAGACCAGTCACTCAGTCTCAAGATTCTGTCAAATGCCAAACAGGGTTCTAGAAAGTGAGTGGTGCTTACATTCCCTAGCCATAACCTAGAACGTGGGTGCCTTGCTCCCACTCCAGTGAGGCTTTCCCTCAGGGGCTTGCCTTGTCCTGATGGCTGAATGCAGCAGACACTTTTGACTTTGTAGTGGCCTCTTGGCTATGTTGCCCTTTGATTTCTCTTTCTTTTCTTTCTCGCTTTCCCTCTTACTTTTTTCTCTTTCTTTCTTTCTTTCTTTCTTTCTTTCTTTCTTTCTTTTCTTTTCTTTTCTTTTCTTTTCTTTTCTTTTCTTTTCTTTTTTTTGAGGTAGGGTCTCACTCTGGTCCAGGCTGAATTAGACTTACCTATGTAGCCCTCAGGTCAGCCTCAAACTCATGGTGATCCTCCTATCTCTGCCTCTGGAGTACTGGGATTAAACGTGTGTGCCACTATGCTTAGCTTGGTTTCTTTTGCTTGCTCATACATCCCATTTCCTCCTCAGTTGACAAAGTGTGGTGCTTTTAACTTGCCATGGCTGGCACTCAGCATGGTCATGCAAAGGAGGTCCATGGAAAGCAAGCCTTCCCCAGGAGCACCCACAATTTGATGCAAAAAATAAATTGGGGTCAATAACAAATGCAAAACTTTTCAACATTTAGTAAGAGGCTACAGTTTCATGGAAGCAACTGCCAAGAGCATGACCATGGGGCACCCGGTGCAGAAATCAGATGCAGGCTTGAAACCCTAGCTATTTAGGAGCTAAGGCAGGAGGGTCACAAGTTCAAGGCCTGCCAGACTGTAGCAATGATGAGCAGTTGTATGAAACCCAGGCATGTTCTGGCTTTGTTTGCCTGGCTTTGCCTTCAGCCATGCAGAACAGGGTCCATCTCTGCCACCTGCTATCAGGCTGCTGGGACAGTTTCACTGTGTGGTCATGCATTTGCAATCCCAGTCTACTTCAAATCTCTCTCATATGATTTAAAACTGCCCCGCCCCACTTATATTATGCTGAGAAAAATACAAGCACATTGAATACATCCTTTGAGGATACACTCAGTGAAATACAAACTGGAAAAAATGACCTAGAACAAGACACTATAGCAGCTCAAAGGCAGGAGAGAGAAGTACGGGTCATAGGTCTCAACCTGGAAGGTTGAGAGGTTGTCAAAGTCCAGGTTAATGCTTATAATGAGGCCAAGTATAAAATTAGGGGCACTCAGTGAAGGGCACAGAGACAAGGGGTTAAGTGCATTGCCCAGGCAGAGCAGGAAAGCCTTCTGTGTCCAAGACAATGGAGCTTCGCTTCACCCGGGTGCACATGTCCATGAAGAAGGCTCACTCATCTCCACTTCCCCACAGCAACTTGTGTTCCCCTTTCTCTCTGCACTCCTCTCCTCCTCCATGAGCTTCTGAGTACCCTGGTCAGATGCTGCCAGACATGCCACTTTTCATTGCTGAAGGTCCTTTCATGATCATCTCTCTTGTCACCGTTCTGTGCGGGGTACAGTCATGTCTTATAATCTTTTGCTTCTGCATTGTCTTCTTGTGAATCCATTGAAGACCATCTCTGATTTTCAGCTTAATCAGAAGGCTGGACCACATTCTTTAAAAAATATTTAATTATTTATCAGAAAAAGAGAGAGGGAAGAAAAAGGGGCATGCCAGGACCTCTAGGCACTGTAAACTAACTTCAGACACATGAGCCACCTTGTACATCTGGCTTTATGTGGGTACTTGGAATCAAACCTGTGTCTTTAGGCTTTTTAGGCAAGCATCTTAAGCCATGAGCCGCCACCTCCATTCCTGAACCCCATTCCTTTCTTCTTTTTCTTTTTTTCTTTTTCTTTTTCTTTTTAATTTTTTTTGGAGGTAGGGTCTCACTCTGGTCTAGGCTGGCCTGGAATTAACTCTGTAGTCTCAGGGTGGCCTTGGCTCATGGTGATCCTCTGACCTCTGCCTCCCGAGTGCTGGGATTAAAGGCGTGCACCACCACGCCTGGCACTTTTTCTTTTTCTTTTATTAGTTATGTATGCAGCGATGTTCATACCATCGTTAGCCTCCTCCCTGTCATTCCCACTCTATAGGGACCCTTCTTGCTGGGTTGTGTGGATCGTGCATTGTGGGGTTAGTCATCAGTTATGGGTAAGAGGCAATGTCTCTGTGCATAATATCCCAACATGTGGCTCTAACAATCTTTTCGCCCCCTCTTCCCCAAATTTCCCTGAGCCATGTTGGGTTCATTATAGGTCTACTTCAGTGATGAGGTCTTGGGAGCCTCTGTGTCTCTGGATATCTGGTTTGGTAGGAGTTGAATGTTCTGACTATCTCCTTCACCCTTATGCTTGCCCAAGTTCTCCAAGAAAGCAACACTCTTGCTCATTTTGCCAATTACTCTTGGGTTCAGCTGGGGCCTTGGTGAGGTGTGAAGTGCTGATTCTGTCCTCAGGATCTGCATCCATGTGAAAAAGACAAGTAAATTCTCCAATGGAGAGTGAAGTCAGCACCATATAAATGGGATAACCATTATGATTTTTAGAGAGAATTTAATAGGTGTAGGCCCTCTTGTAGCCACGATTGGTGGGAGCTTGGTAATGGAAAACAGGCTTGTTTGGGGAACATATTTCTAACTTGTTTCCCAGCTGCAGCTATGGGTTCCATTCCACTGAGCAGATCACTTAGCCAACTCGAGAGCAGTACATTACCCACCATGGCTGTGTGCCACTATTGCGCTTGTGTGAGCATCACGTCACGTTGGTTGCTGCTGAGTAGCTTAGACCATAAGTTGTTGGGAGAGATACTGGTCATTTTCTCCCAGTTGCTCATGTAGCACCTTCTGGCAATAGACAAGCTAACTGTCCAGAGACTGACTCTCTTCCAGATTCCAGCCAGGTCACTCCATGTTCCATACCAATAGCATGTAGCATGTTCAGCAGTAGGGTCTTACCACTAACCTTTGGTGGGTCATCAAGTACTCTGACAGAAATCGATCTGTTGGGAAACCTTGTCTGTCTCTCTGATCAATAGCTCATTATGGATATTAACCACATGCTATTCCTGGGAGTTACAGGTCAGCGCCAAGGAAGAGAAGGACAAAAAAAAATAGGTAATATAAAAGTGACAGAGAAAAGGAATAGAACAGGAGAGAGACAGAGAGAAATAGGAGAAGGCTAAGGTTACTCTTCATCATACTGTCTCTAGGGACCTGTGATTTCAGGTGTTCCCTCTAAGGACATGATGAAGGTTAAGCCATTTAGTCTGTCTTTTAGGACAGAGAATTATATGGTACTATTGCCATTTGGGCACAGTATTGTGTCCCTCACCCCAACACTTACCCTCCCCTCCAACTCCACCCTCCCTGCTGTTCAGTCCTAGGGTAACTTATTAGGTATGTCAGCATCTCAGGCAGATTCAGGTTAGGAGCCACAGATGAGTGAGACCCTGTGACAATTACCTTTCTATGATTTGGTGAGTTCACTGAGAATGATCTGTTCCAGGTCAACCATTTTTCTTCAAGTTTCATTGTGTCATTTATCCCTAGTGCTGTGTAGAATTCCATCATGTAGATGTATCACATCTTGGTTATCCATTTGTGTAATTATGGACATCTGGGTTGATTCAAGTTCTTAGCTATTATGAATTGAGCAGGTATAAACATAGTTGAGCAAATCTCTCTGAACTGAGGTGTGGAGCTTTTAGGGTAAATTCCCAATAAGGGAATAACTGGGTCGGTTGGAAACTCTATGGGCAACCATTTTAGTAGTCTTCTTACTGCTTTCCATAGTGGTTGTACCATGAAGCTGACCCCACTATTTTCTTCATCTATTGCATCATACTTAAGAACCTGAGAATAAATATCAGGATCTTTTAAATTTTATTTTTTTTATTAACACCTACCATGATTGTCAAAAACATCCCATGGTAATGCCCTCCCTCCCCCCACTTTGGAACTCCATTCTCCATCATATCCCCTCCCTCTCTCAATCAGTGTCTCTTTTCTATTGATATCTTGCTCTTTTCCTCTTATTATGATGGTCTTTTGTAGGTAGTCTAAAGCAGAATTCTTATGCTCACAGGGCTTCAGGGAGGAACAGTGCCACAACATAACCTGCAAGATCAGCCCTGTGTTCTTCCCCACTCTACACAACATCTGCCCCCAAATCAGGAGCTGCCACTTTTGCAACACCTTCTCTGTGCTTTATCTCTGGCCACGACAAGTCCCCACCTAAAACTCCCACTCCCTGGTATCTTCAAAAAGCTAGGGTTACTCTTTTTTTATTCTGGAGCTAGTAAGAGAGGGAGACAGAGAGAAAATTGGTGTGCCAGGGACTCAGGCATTGCAATCAAAATCCAGGCACTTGTGACATCTAATTTGCATGTGCAACCTTGCCTTTGCCTCACTTTTGTGCATCTGGCCAATGTGGAATCTGGAGAGTCAAATATGGGTCCTTAAGATTCATAGGCAAGCAACTTAACCACTAAGCCATCATCATGGGTAATACATTTTAGCATGTGTTCTCATTTTAGAAGGATACATCTCAAGTGCCATTGTATTTGAGTTTTGCTTCATAATGATAGGAGAAGGGGCTGAATGCCTAAGGAACTGGTGTGAGGTTGGAGGGAGGAGCTACTATTGTTGCAATGATTAACTTCTCCCAGGAGTGAAAAAGCAGACAATGTTAGACCTTGCTGAGGCCTAGGGGTCTACTGCCACTTCCCTATGGCCCATGGGAATCCTAGGCCATCCCAATCTGTATGTGGACATCAGGGACTCTTCTAGGGAGACATCCTTCAATGAGAACATTCTTTGGCTAATAGCTGGCCAACTGGGTCTTCTGCCTGGAGCCCTCAGGGCACCACCTTCGTGTAGCAACCACAATCTATGCCCTCAAGTTACCCCTCAGTGCATCTTCAGACCAGAAGGGTCTTATCCAAACTGCTTGCTTTGGCCCTGCAAGGCCCAGCCCCTCCTCCCTTCCCACTGCCCTCTCTACTCTTGCACTCTCATCATATTCCCAGTCTGCCCCTCCCAGGAACCTGGTGGCTTCCTCCAAACTCCATAACATCCATGTCCTCTGCCATTGCCCACCTTCCACTTGTTAATATTGATTGTCAACATCACTGGATTTAAAATCACCTTGGAGATACATTTCCAGGAATGTTTCTCTGGTGATGTTTTCAGAATTGTTTACTGTGGAGGAATGCCTCATCCTGACTACAGGTGGCACCATCTCATTGGCTGGTGTCCCCAAGTGAATAAAAGGAAAGGAAGCTAAACACCCACATTCATTTCTCTCTGCTCCTTGACTGCAGACACAATATGACCATCTGCCTCACTTCTGCCACAATGCCTGCCCCACCATGATGGACGATATTTGCATTTCTTTGGTCAAATATTTTGTCATAGCAATGAGAAATGTAATACACAGTTCTACATGCTAACACACAACTCATTCCACTTTCCACCTGATGCTTGCTTTTCAAGTCTTACCTTAGATTCTACTCATTCTAGGAAAAGGCCACTAAGTTCACTGAGGCAACCTTACTTCTGGTTGCCTAGATCTCCCTCCAAGGAAAGAGCTACGTGGGTGATTCATGAGCAAGTGCCACTCAGCTGTCAGCTCCATGTGCACAGACCTAGCAGGTGGGGGTAGGGATGCTTGGCAGTGTCAGGCTGACTCAGGAATTTGTCAGCCAGTCTGCTCTCCAGAGGACATTGTTTGGTCAAGAGTGAGAAGTTTATACATCCATTTAATGTCTTCCTCAACCAAATCCTGCTTCCCCCTCCTTTCATAGTGCGATCTCATAATCATCAAATGTCTGGCTCAGCATCCTCCTAAGGAGCTCAGCTGGAAATACTTTCCCATTCTCCCCTGCTTCTGGGACACCCTGGGAGGATTACTAGCTGACTTCATGGCTCCCAAGCATCTCTTCTATTTTACCATCACAACACACACACACACACACACAGGGTCTATGTAAGACTCTGTGTCCCACAAAGGACCCCAGACCCTGTGAGGCTGGATGTTCCTGTTCTTGCAGTTTTCAGCTAGGGGACAATAGTTGGCACATGACTGAGATCGAGTTCACCAATAGAATCTAGAGATAGGAAAGCACTACTAATGATACAGTGACCCACCCCATTTTGTTATCTTTTGACTCAGATTCCCCAAGTGTTCACTTGAGAACCCAAAGTTCATGAAGCCACAGCATCTTGCTATGCAAACAAACTCCAAATGCATGTGACGCTTTGTGTATCTGTCTTTATGTATTGGGGAATTGAACTCAGGCCAGCAGGCTTTGCAAGCATATGCCTTTACCTACTAAGCCAGGAACTTCTGAAACTGCTGGCAAGGTTTCTATAAACTCACTATAAAAATGCTTTCTGCGGGCTGGAGAGACGTCTTAGTGGTTAAGCACTTGCCTGTGAAGCCTAAGGACCCTGGTTCAAGGCTCAACTCCCCAGGACCCACGTTAGTCAGATGCACAAGGGAGTGCATGCGTCTGGAGTTCGTTTGCAGTGGCTGGAGGCCCTGGCATGCCCATTCTCTTTCCTCTACCTTTCTCTGTCTGTTGCTCTCAAATAGAGAAATAAAAATAAAATAAATATTTAAAAAATGCTTTCTGGAATTCCTTGGATATAAAGTCCTTACAAATTCTTTAAAATGAGGGTAGTTTCTTAAAGGCAGATACAGCAACTCACTTTAGAGACAGATCCTGAGCCTTGACATGGGCTCCTGGGGCGGGGTGAGATTGCAGGTGCTCAGCCCTTATGGGGAAACAGGACTAGAGGATTTATCACAGCACCCAGCATAGTCTGGTCAGCATTTGTACTTTAAATGCAAGTCTGTCTGCATTTTAGTGTTATGGAAATTGGGAGCCACAGAGCTTTTCTCAGATCTGGAAGATGTAGTTTAGGGTTACAACACTGGGCACTGTAATTCCAAAACCAAGCAGCACAAGCTCTTGAATTTTAACCAGTAAAAAATTCACAAGCATAGACACAAAAGGTAGAATATGAAAAATATTTACTCTGAGAGTAGAAAACAGTAGGTCGATCCACCTGGTGACTTGGATTGGATTTTCTTATCATCTTGGAGATGTGCTTAGTGCCCAGGGGGCTGGTGGTTTTCAGAGGGGATGGATGAGTTCCAAGTCAAGCACCTGAGTCTGAGATTGTGCCATGCGCTGGTGAGCTAGCTAACTCGCCTTAACATTTTGATATGGGATCTGAGTGATGGCACAATCCCACACACTTGTAAGAACATATCCATGAACAAACACCTTAGGATGGGCACAATTGTGAGGTCTTCCTCCTTGCGTGTGGGCTCCTGTATGGTCTCCTTCTTAGGGTGGGTATTACTGTGAGGTATTCCTCTTAGAGTGGGCATTATTGTGAGGTCTTCTTAGGGTGGGCATGACTGAGGTTTTCCTCATAGGATGGGCATTACTGTAGGGTCTTACTCCCTGGGTGTGGGTTCCTGCATGGTCTTCTTCTTAGGTTGGCTTTACTGTGAGGTTGTCTTTCTGAGGTGGGGCCTCCTCCATGGTCTTCTTCTTAGGTTGGACATTACTTTGTGGTCTTCTTCTGAGGGTGGGCATTACTGTGCGTTCTTCCTCCTATAGTGGGGGTACCCTCATGATCTTCTTCAGGTGGGCATTACTTTGAGTTCTTCCTTGGGTGGAGTTTTTGCATGATTTCTTAGGGTGGGCATTACTTTGAGGTCTTTCTCCTGGGGTGGAGGTTCTTGTATGGTCTTCTTAGGGTGGGCATTACTTTGAGGTCTTCCTCCTGGGGTGGACATTACTATAAGGTCTTCCTTCTAGGATGGAGGTTCTTGCATGGTCTTCTTAAGGTGGGCATTACTTTGATACTTTGAGGTCTTCCTCCTAGGGTGGAGGTTCTTGTATGGTCTTCTAAGGGTGGGCATTACTTTGAGGTCTTCCTCCTGGGGTAGACATTACTATGAGGTCTTCCTCCTAGGGTGGAGGTTCTTGCATGGTCTTCTTAAGGTGAGCATTACTTTGATACTTTGAGGTCTTCCTCCTGGGGTGGAGGTTCTTGTATGGTCTTCTTAGGGTGGGCATTACTTTGAGGACTTCCTCCTGGGGTGGACATTACTATGAGGTCTTCCTCCTAGGGTGGAGGTTCTTGCATGGTCCTCTTAGGTTGGGCATTACTTTGAGGTCTTTCTCCTAGGGTGGAGGTTCTTCCATGGTCTTCTTAGGATGGGCATTATATTAAGGTCTTCCTCCTGTGGTGGAAATTACCAAGATGTCTTCCTCCTGGGGTGCAGGTTCTTGCATGGTCTTTGTAGGGTGGGCATTACTGTGAGGCCTTCATCCTGGGGTGGAGTCTCCTGCACGGTCTTATTCTTAGGGTGGGCATCACTGTAAGGTCTTACTCCTGTGGTGGGGACACTTGCATGGTCTTCTTAGGCTGGGATTTACTGTGAGGTTTTCCTCCTGAGGTGGGGTTCCTCCATGGTCTCATTCTTACGTTGGGCATTACTTTGAGGTCTTTCTCCTGGGTGGGGGTTCTTGTATGGTCTTCCTATGGTGGGAATTACTGTGAGGTTTTCCTTCTGGAGTGGGGGCTTCTACACAGTTTTCTTGGGGTGGGCATTTTTGTGAGGTCTTCCTCCGGGAATTGGGGTTCCTGCATGGTCTTTCACCTGTGGTGGTGTCTCTGATGTGGCCTTCTTCTTCTGTAGGTGCCCCACAAGTTCTTACTCCTGACGTGGGTGCCCACAAGGCCTTCCACTTGTGGTCGGAGCATTGTGTGCTCTTCCTCTTGGGGAAAATGTCCTATGTGGTCTTCCTTCTATGGTGGGTGCCTGTGATATCTTCCTGAAAGGGTGTGAACCCTGCGTGGTCTGCCTGCTGGGGTGGATACCCAGCATTGTTGTTCTCTTGTTGCAGTGAACTTGGTTTGTCTTTCGTATCTGGTGGGGTCCACAGGTTGTCATCCTTTCTGTCTTTTCCATTTTTTCTCCCTTTTTCTTCCTTCTTCTTCAGATGGTGTTTGGGCTTACTATTCTGTAGTCACATTTTCATTGTTGGATCTCACAATATGTAGCTTCCTTTAAACATTATGGTTTTTTCTTCCATGAAAGCTTCAAATAATCAATGTATCTGTTAAATTGGTGCCTGTTGTCTTATAAGTTTGCTTTTTAGGTTGTTATCTATCAGAAAAATCTTCACTAAATCTTCTTCATTTATTTAGTTTACCATAATCTTTCTTATTTTCTGAGTAAAGATATTCATCCTTTAGTCCTAAAATAACCATAGTATGTTTGGGGGTTTGGTTTAGGTGGCTTTAATCTTCACCAGGAACTTCATCTATGTGAGCTGGCCATCAAGGATAAGATTTAATCCCAGTGAAGATGGAGTCACCAGCTTTGAAACTTTGTCATTTTGGGGGGGCGAAGCCAAGGTCCCCAACCACATGAGGTGGTGAGTCCTTGTGACCTAGAAAAAGAGCACACTCAAGTGATTTGGTCCATACCAAAGAGGTTAATAAACTCCTTTCTTCTGACACTTATATGACAAGTGTATGAATTGACTACAATAAATATAATCCATCAGCAAAATCTATAACACCTCAATAAATAAGATGTTTGGGTCTAATCAACCTTTCCATACATGTTCTAGGTTCCCAGGACATGTAATTACTTCTGGGGAATGTATGAATGATCAGCTTTCAGCACCACTGCTGTGCTCTAATGTATGTGTTGCTGGTTCATTGGTTCTTCCAGTGAAGCTGTCATTGGGGACAGAGGGCCGAAAAGGGTCAAGTTAGGGAAGAATTTTATTCAATTTTACATCACAATACTGAATGCTCCCTGGAGGAATTATGTTGGGCATCCAGGTAAGGGACTCTACCCTTTCACTCTAGCTGTCCCTAAGGTCTTAGAAAATTTTCTGCCACCTTTTGGTTCTCTTTCTGGGACTTGTCCCATCCTAGAGACAACTCTTCTGGGTGATGCTGGGGCATGGAGGCCTTCCCACCTGTTCAGTTCTCCTGCTTGCTTCAATGGGTCATCAGCAGCCTTTCACCTCTGTTCTCTGAGTAAAAGAACTAAATCCAATAAGGTTTTAAGACTCAATTGTCTTTTTAGACATGTTTTTCCTAAAAACTGGAATGCTCTGGGTTTTTGTTGTTGTTGATCTTCTGTTGTTTCCAATTCAATTTCTGTGTGTCTAGTAAGTTTTGTGAGAGAGGAAGGTGGGTCTATACCTTATATAGTGGGAAGAAAGGGACAGCAAGAGAGAAAATGGTGATAAAACAAAGGCCCATTCAGGAGAACTGTGTCTGGGGAACTCTATGTAAGAACGTTAGGCCAGGTTCTTTGGGTATATCCACCTAGCATCCATTATCAGGTCAAGAAGGAGTTGAAGGAATCCTAAAGTCTTTGTGGCTGGCCAGGCACAGTATCCAAAGGTACCAGGTCACTCAGGAAATAGGAGAAACATGGTGGAGAAACCTCTGGGTAAGAGGTAGTCATGAGAAGAGTGTTTGCAGGATATAGTCAGAGAGGTGGAACATAAGTCAATGCATGACACATTGCTTCTCCATAGGCTGACCCAAGAAGACCTTATCTCCAAGTTCACGTCATGCTATGTGAGAGCTGTGACCCACCACATTCCCTGTATCAGAGGTCAAGGCACAAAACTCAACACAACATGTCATGGGCACAATCTGAGAGCAAATAAGATAGGCTTGGAGGTTTGCCAATGGCAGGAGCAGGAAGATTAGGTCTTTTGGAAAAAAATCTTTAAATAGTAGCTTATACAGGGGCATCCTCAGCTTGAAGACACCACTGTCTCAATGATGTCTCTGAAAAGGTAAAAGCATTAGGCCTCTGCACATATTTCCATGTGCGCACTGATACCTTTTAGAGACTCTCTGTCACCTGAGCAGAAGGCATAATCTGACCACTTCTAGGACTCTCTCCCATTGGATCTGATTAGGAACATGATCATTTAATCCATCTTCACATTTGACAATCCCACCACTTATGAAATTCCATTGATCCACATTACTAACCTCGATAAGAAAGGCAGTAGAAAGAGTGGATCACTAAGCTTTCCGACCCTACCTGAGGGAATACTGACTTATTGAGCATCACCCTCAGTTTTACATTGATTGTCTTTACAGACTTCATGGAAGAATCATTTCATCTCAATGAAATCCTACACCAAACCCTCATTGCTATCAGGGATACAGGTCAGGGATCTTGGCATTGAAACAGTAGGATAGTTCCTAAACACATGACTCATTTAGAATACATACCAGGCTTCGCATTGGTAGAGTCCTGCAAGTATAGCAAAAGAAACAAGGTGACGATAAAGACATAACACTCACTTACTTACATTGGTTTGGATTTCCTTAGATCACTTAGGCAAACAAGTAGGGGAACAGTGGGTTGAGTCAATGGCCACGCAGCTAGAAACTCACAAAACACACCACTACAAAGCAAAATGCTTATCATGCACACTGTACTTCTCAAGAACATTTATACAGACAGTGCAAAATCCTTCCTATGAGAAAGAAAATCATTCCTGGGGGAAATCGTTCTACCATTCACTGAGCAGGACGTGGTGACATTAATTGTCTTAGCCATGAGTTGGTTTGTAGGAGAGTTCAATTCACCTCCACACCTCCAAGTAACAAATGTCTATGCAAGAATTATTCACATTGATGGAAACACAGAGCTGTATTTCTATAGAAGGTGAAGAACTGTGCTTTACCTCGTGCTGTGGTTCCTTTGGTGACTGTGCTGATGACATGCCTAGGATGAAACAGCAACTGTCAGTATGCTGGTAATTGATGGTTATAAATCACATTAGGAGCTTTAGATATGTGGACAAAGGTACAAGAAGGTGGAGGATTAGCAATTGTGAACTAAGCTGCTGGCTGGCTCTCCTCCAGGCTAGAAAAGTATGGGAAAGGAGCAGGAACGAATGACCTATAAAAACCTTGGCCTTACATTTACAAGCACTGTAAATTATACACTATCTTCACAGTGAACTGAACTGGGTGACAAATGTCTATGATATCAGCACTCAGAGAGTGGTGTCAGAAGTGTTTGAGGTAAATCATAGTGAATTTCATGAATCCCTGGGCTACAGAAATCTCTGTCTCACAAGTAAAACAAATAATGAGACTGTGATGACATAAACTGCACACTGACATTCAATGGAAGACTCTAGTCTTTCTTCCTTCACGTTTTTACCCATCTAAATTGGTAAGGTCCTCATGACATTTCCAAGGCCATTTCAATATACTTGGATCCGGAATGCTGGCCTAGGCTGCCATTTTGCACAGGGTATGTAGTTGATTAAATGCTAGTTTTGATGATGAAATGGTTTCCTTGCTAGCAACTGAATTATATATATTCCAAGAGTTTTGCTACATAATCCTCAAATATAGAAGTCTCAAGTTAATGTCCAACTATTCAACAATCCTACACTACCATTTCCAAGGTCATGTTGTCTTTATGAACTGTGGGCACATTGTTTTGTTTCACTAAGATCAGGATTGTCAGTAGATATTTTGTCACAATCTGTGAAACAGATCTTTGTGTTATCTTCCTTAAATCTCAGGGGTCTAGTTCACAGAGCCTTCTGTGTATGCCGCATGATGCTAAGAGACTTGATTCACAAAAATTGGCACAGGAAAAAAAATTACAATTTAAATTATCCTAAGATGAAACATTCAAATCTTTGCCGATAGCAAATGGAGTTTTCCCACTTATTTCTCGGCAATGGAAAATGGCTAAATCTTTACAGATTTGAGTTTATGTGACATATATTCATGCCGACTTACCAACTGTCTAAACTATCATCTCTAGATCATTTATTTAGCTTACAAAAAAGGCTACACAAAACAGTAACCAGTACTTACTAATGAAAGCAGGGTGCAGATAAAGTAACAGGTGAGAAGGAATGCTTCCCTGGGGCATCCTATATACTCAGCATTGCCCCTCCCTTTAGACTTTCTAGGTGATGACTAACTACATTAGACTCTTTGCCAGAAGAATGTAGTCATTTCTTTCATCCTGTATTATACTGTTTTCCTTGGTGGAAGAAGTATGGACAGAAGATCAAGCCTTAACTGTGGCAATAAGTCTCTGTATTTATGCTTAGAGTCCACAAAATGGTGGTATGAGATGGTCAATCTACCGAAGTCCTTAACTACAAACTATGATGTGGTGACACTCTGGTCACTTCTTCTTCCTATTTGGAAGTCAATGAAAATGTTATGTGGTCTTTACATGGACCAAAACTATCACATCTGCCTATGTTACTACTATAATGCACCATTCTATATAATTCCAATGACACTTTAAATAAACTTTTTTCAGGGTCCTGGAACTGATACTTGGAAACTTCATTGTACTAACTGATGACCCTCAGTTCACGAATATACAAAAAGTTACAAAAGTGTTAAAAATACTAACAAAGATTATCACAACTTTCCTTCGATTCTTCATTTCCCATGCCCTGTGTTTCTGTTGAGTAAGTGGCTACAGAGACCACACTAGACAGTAGTCTCCATAGCCTTGTTCATCTGGGGATTGGCATGGCTTGGGTCCTGATGCTCTTTACCCAGAAGCATAAGAGAATCTGAACCAATATGGCAACCAGGCAGACCACAATCTTTCAGTTCTTGTTTATGCCTCCTCTGAGGTCTTTAATAGACATTTTTTATATTAAGGTTAAATTGTCAAATACAAAAGATATTGAGGGCTGGACAGATGGCTAAGCGGTTAAGCGCTCGCCTGTGAAGCCTAAGGACCCCGGTTCGAGGCTCGGTTCCCCAGGTCCCACGTTAGCCAGATGCACAAGGGGGCGCACGCGTCTGGAGTTCGTTTGCAGAGGCTGGAAGCCCTGGCGCGCCCATTCTCTCTCTCTCCCTCTATCTGTCTTTCTCTCTGTCTCTGTCACTCTCAAATAAATAAATAAATAAATAATAAAAAAATTTAAAAAAAAAGATATTGAATAAATTTTATGTCTATGGCCAGTTTCTAAGACATATCCTAAGACTTTTTCAGAGGTAATTCATGTGGTTCTACTGATTGCTTTCACCTCAAACGTATGCACAAAGCTTAACCAGGCAATATTTGTGCTCATCACATGAAGGACTATGCCAAAGTCTGTGGAACACCTTTCGGTTGCTTGTATAGTTTAGGTGACAACTGAGGAACTCTATGGATAGATAGGGTCTATGAAGTAGAGCATGGAGTACTCAGGAATTTACAGGCTCTATAGACTCAGCTCTCAGGCTAGTGTCTCCCTGACAAGGCATAAGTATAATTGGGAATCAGAGAGGAGCAGATACTTCCACACATCTGGAGTCATGTTTCCACTTGTCCACATACAAAGTTGAGAGGTCAGGTCCTGTATCAGGTTGATATCACACCAATTTCAGTCATAAATATACTGAAGACTGGGTAAATAATTTATGTTGATTTCATTTCAAGTTTGTTTGCCATAGATTTGTTCAAGGAACTTGTTGAGGGCAATTGTGTTTAAAATTTCAAATATCTTCTGAGGAAAGAAAAACCTCAGACATAACCACACATGTATTCAAAATCAAAAGCCATATTAGCACACAAGGCCCAGCATTCGTCAAGTACACAAGCCCAAGCAATCCTAGCATGTGTGCAACTGCTTCCAGACACTGGTAGTTGAACAGAACTTATTTTGTTTTCCTCTCCAAAATTCTCAGTCCTTTCAACATCCCCAAAGTGAAAAATACAGCCTCTTTTCAAAGAGAATTCAGTAAGCATTCCAAACATCTACTTTTCCTTTTCAAAACAATTCTATAATACTTACCATTTGAATTTTCATCAGCATCTATCTGCAATTATACAATTAAAGACATTGTAAGAATCAAGTCATGAGACTTGTGGGCACATGGTATCACTTCCCTTCCTTATATAGAAGACATCCAAGAAGCAGTGAAAAAGTGAAAGCTTTACAAAACAAGGGTAAGATACAGCATCGGGGACCCATGATCTCTGCATGGAAAACATATCTCTAACTCTCTTTATGTCATGAATTCAAAATACCTCATCATAGGAGAAGACACAGATTCCAAATAGGAGGGCTACTGTACAGTGTGCAACCTGATGCTGCCATTTCCAAATGTCCTTTTGCATAAGAGAACACTTAGCATGGATTATTCCCTTATTCCACAAAATTTGATCTGCTATCTTGGAGTACCCATAATGCTAAGTGGCATATTTTTATGTCAACCTCAACCAAAAACAAGAAGTTAAGCAACCTTGTTATTTCAGGCAAGAAAATGTCACTTTACCTTCTCACTTACTTCTGTTGGGGTTTCCTTGTCTGTGTATTGCACTTCTGTAGAGCTGTCTGCTACATCTAGGAACACAACAGAGTAACTGTTAGTCATTGATGCAGTGGCTCACATTTTACTTGTAATACAATTGGAGGTTTGTGGTTGTGCAGTAGAGCTTCCATTGAGTAGTTAATCCAGCAACCTTGTCATTGAACTCACACACTAAACCAGAAGCAGCAAAGAAATGAGAAACTTATTCCTTGGCATTCAGCTATTGGCAAGGAAAGACAACAGAAAATAGTGTAAATGTCCTACACTCATAATGATCAGTTTTGAGCCACAATGGGTAATATTCTAAAGCCATGAAACAATGTGAATTATAAGTCATATTGTGTGACATCTAATCAGAAACTCTTTAGAATATTGTCACAAAGATTGTGATCTAAGGGTATTCAAGCAATATGGTTAATGCAGTGACATCTGTGAACATGAAAACAAAGACTGCCAAAAAGTCTCCCCTCCACAACACATCATAGATATTTGGGTATCCTGGAAAGTAACCAATTCTTACATACTGCAGGAAGAATGTTGGATGATGCTTGGTGGTAACTTACCATCTCCTGCACCATCCTGCACACACTAGGTCGAGAGTTGGACTAAACAGTAGCAGCCCCGTCGTGGAAAAATACAAACCTTGAAGACACGTGCACAGGAGAACTGTTATGTACTCCCTTCAGAGCTGATTTCCAGAAGAACTATCATTACTGGATCTGACTGACAGATGTCTCCCTATTACTGTCTATGTCTCAAATTTTTCAGAACTACCTCAAAACGATACAACAAGTACATTCTTATACAAGTGGACCAGTACAATACTGCCACATGAACTTATAGTATCAGTCCAATATGTGTCGTAATTAGAAATTGACAAGAGATGAAGATGAAACCTCCAAAACACTTACCAACTGAAATACACTGTCTAAAGAGACAGTCACAAAAGTTGAGAGATGAAATAACTCTGCGAATATATTGACCTGAAGGAAATAAGAATTGAGAATTAAGTGAATGCAATAAAAGCATTGCTGATATAGAAGTGTATAGAACTGAAAAATGCATTAAAATTGTACAATAGTTGCAGTTTAAGGATTTAATAAGGGAATATTAAAGTATAGAATAATTGAAACATAAAGAATTAAAAAATACTAGTTTTGAGGCAGTGCATTGGTGCATACCATTAATCCCAGCATTCAGAAAGAAGAGGTAGGAGGAATACCGAGTTCAAGGCCACCCTGAGACTACCGAATGAATTCCAGGTTGGCCTCGGCTAGGGTGGGAACCTACCTAGAAAACCAAATATAAATGTACATATACGTGTGTGTGTGTGTGTGTGTGTGTGTGTGTGTGTGTATAATTAGAAAATAAACATAATTAATAAAATAAAATCAGGCACTTATCCCCACTTCCAAATGCCACTGAAGGAAGACACATGTATTTTCCCACTGTCACAGGGAACATAAGGCCAGCACACTACAGAGCCTTGATACCCCTAGGCTCAAGAAACCTCAAGCATGCAGACACACTGGCCATCAGAGCTGACATCATGCCTATGGAGGGCATAAAAAGGCATAGTTTAAAGAGTTTTATAACCATATTATGTTTTGTTGTTTTGAGGTAGGGTCTCACTCTGGCCCTGGCTGACCTGGGATTAACTATGTATTCTCATGGTGGGTTTGAATTCATGGAGATCCTCCTACCTCTGCCTCTCAAGTGCTAAGATTAAAGACATGCACCACAATGCCTGGCTATAGCCATAATTTGACCTAGATGAGATGGACATACTTGAAGGACTTATTCCTACAAGGCTCACACAGGGGAAAATCTGCCTAAGCCCATCTATTTGAGCAAAATGAATGATATTTCTAAAAAGAAAGTGCCAGGTCCCAACAATGTCAGTGAAGGAACATAACAAATATTTCTAAACCCAAATATATTTGACCTATGGAATGCAATGTCAGTGATGTACATATTTGTCCAGTTGAGGTGAAGGGTTTTGTCCACAGAAACCATTCCTTTGTATGCAGACACCAACTGTGGAATTGAATGTAACATGCCTGCCAGATCTTCATATGTCTGTGATTAAGCCTCATCTTCCATGCTCAGTTGGTGGAGTCTCTGAGAGGTTGTAGACTTGGGGGAGGAACTGTGAAACTAGGAGCTGGACTTTGAGATTTACTATTCCAGCCGCTTAGTGATCAGAGCTAGGTCATTCTTTCTGCTCTCTTCCAGCTGATGTGACAGCATGTGATGCCCAGTGTCTGTTGTGTGATGCTTTCCCTACCATGATGATACTTTCCCTCAAAACTGTAAGCTTGAAACAAGCACCCTCCTCCCATGAGCTTATTTTTGTCAAGTGAGTCCCCCCTCTCCATGCCAACAAGAAGAAGCTAACAGCAATACCAGTGTTAACTTTGGTCACCCTAACTGAAATCAAACATGATTTCCTTGCTGTGGTAAATAGTTGAACAACTTTCAGTTCATATGCACTTATTAATGAGAAAGACAGTATCTTAAATATATATATATATATGGATAGGTAAAACAGACTATCAAGGAAAAGATGAACTTTGGTTCCCACTGACTGACATTATGAAAAAGACAAAAGTATATAAGGTCTTTCCAGGGCTTCTGAGCAACGGGGTAAAGATTGGTTATAGAAACATAGTGGTTGTTATGCTTTAAAAAGGACTAATGGGCTAGGGTGTTGGCGTAGCAGTTAATGCACTTGCCTATGTTGTCTAAGAACTCATTAGACTCTCCAGGTCTCACGAAAGCCAGATGTACAGTGAAACAAATGCACAAGTTCATACACGGGCACAAGGGCAGACACATCTGGAGTTCCATTGCAGTGGCTGGAGCCCCTGCAGTGCCAATTCTCTTTCTCCTTATCTTTCTCTGTTTCTCTTACTTTCACATAAAAAAATGCAGCGTATTTGGCTTGCCTCAAAAAAGGACTGATATTGTGATCCTAAAAAATAATCATTTGAATGTATAAATCTCAGAAATATACATTGCAAGGAATGAAGCAATGTAATAAGTTGAGCTGGGCTAAAAATTCACTATGACACATACCACCTTTTCATGTGGACTGTCTCCCATTTTCAGAAGCCATTAATAACCAGAAGAATCTGGGATATTATATCACTCACTTGGTAATGTCTGCAGGTGAATGCTATCTCACAAATTTTTTTTTTTTTTTCCCATTCAGTTTTTTGGAGATAGAGTCTCACTGTAGCTGATGTTGACCTGGAATTTGCTACACAGTCTCAGGCTGGCCTTGAACTCATGGTGATCCTCTAACCTCAGCCCCAACCAACCTCTGGTTGCCGGGAATAAATATGTGTGTCACCATACCTAGCTTCTCTCATGACCACTGAGGGAATCATGATAGTGTTTGGGATCTTTGTAAACTGGAATATCCCTGGTATGCATAAAACTACTACAATTTTTTTTCTATAATATTGGGAAGTGAAACATAATCTCCCTACATAGAAAATCAGTTCTCTACCAAATGTGCAATATAACCAACTCTTATGGGCTAGAACTCTTACACAGTGCCTACTAAACTTCTGGTGGGATAAACAGAGATGTACTTTAAGATCAATATTGGAACATGTGTTTGGAAATCTTTTGTGGCTTTTGTAACCCACAGTGTTGAGCCTGGTCACTAACCTCTGTGTATTGGTTTATCAAACTGTTGAAGGGTACACCGGGAAATAAAACTGCCATAAATGTATTTGATGAGGTTGGAAGGAATTAATGTAGGTTGATCTAGTGAATTTCTTTCTTTCTTGACAAATTGCCTTTGAAAATTAGGTTGAGTAATTGGGATAAAAATTCATGTCCTTAGGGGAAGAAAAAAAAAACCTACATATAGATACACAGGCACTCACAAAATCTGAAACCAAATATAGGAAAATCTGCTGAATCCAGGGACTGTACTCTCAATAGGCCTTCCCAACAGAAGGCACAGATCACAGTGGTGAACCAGCTAAAAGAACCAAAATTTACACCATTCTTATTTAAAACATGTCTTCAGAACGTGATTTCAGAATACATACACAATCTCCGGGTCCTTGATCCAACCTGTAATGCAGAGAGGAAGAAACAATCAGACTTCCAGATCAAGCTGTGTTCTCTTTGCTCAGATTCTTTAGATCTCCCAGTGACATGGGAAAATGGGATTCAGTATAGAAAAGAACATCCAGTCCAAGACTGTATTAGTCTCTTCTGTCTTGAAGCCAAAAGGTATGTGATGTGGGGTACTTTGTGAAAAAGAGTACTTTGAAACTTATGCTGTTTCCCAGCAGCAATTTGTCTGTTCAATCTTCACTGAGAGTTCCTAAGATATGTAGCTACATTATAGAGACAAATAGAAACATCTTGTTCTTGGGTGAGCTTCCTCAGTTCCAAAGGGAGGGTGAGGTATCTGTATGTTCCCACTGTCTACACTGAGTCTCATGACTGAAAGGTATTATCAATACAACATACTGGACATAAGAATCTTCCACTGCACTGACCTCAGGGAATACCCTTAACTCTATTCAAACCATAGAAGTTTCAGAAAACGGTACGTAGACAAAACATATATGCTGTTTTTGAACCTACATAATAAGCCTGTCCACATTTGAGTAAAAATAAGTCAAATTTTAATCTAAATAGAAATGCTCCAGACAAAGGAAGATAACAGAATATGCAGTGTGCAAGCTTCACTAGCATTTGCAAAGACTCTTCAATTCAAGGGTGAGTTGGTAAATTTCTATCACCCCATTCCTAGGCAAACACTCTAATAACTATAGTGTATATTACAAACCTCACTGTTCATATATGATACCCACCAAAATTATAGGAATTATGAATGTATACTTTGTAGCTTTGCAAAAGAAAAAGCTGTATTACCTGGACATAATGGGTTGGTGTATGGTCAGTTGTGGATGGAGTAATTTCATCCTCCTTTGGATCAGCTAGAAGGATACAAAATAACTCTCAACTGATGGTGCACTTATTACTGAATGATGGCTTCTTACTTGGTATGGTAAAATGTCAAGGGCTTAGTTATAATACAAGAACTCATGGATGTTCCTGATGAATAACCATTGTTGTCCTCTGACAGAAAAATACCAACCATGAGGAGCCTTAGAATTGAGAACAGTATTTTTTACTTTCTAGGTAATAGCCCGACATATAATGTGAAGCAGCCATTCTCCAATGGGATTAACGCTTTTAAACATGTTAGCATTAACTGTCAGTGTTCTATCACTTCTTCTGACCATCTTGAAACCCAGTGGAATGACACTAGTGTCTTCACATCTGTTAGTCATATTTTAAGCTGCTGATATTCATGATAAATGTTCTGTATTCATCTTCCACTGCATAAGGTTTTGTCATGGATAAGATACACATTATACTAGGGAAAAGAATTTAACACTTGTCACAAACTGTAATGATATATATTTATAAATCCTTTGTCTTACAATAATAAATGATTTTTTTTTTTTTTTTTGGTTTGTCGAGGTAGGGTCTCATTCTAGCTCAGGCTGACCTGGAATGCACTATGTAGTCTCAGGGTGGCCTCATACTCTCTGCGATCCTCCTACCTCTGCCTCCTGAGTGCTGGGATTAAAGGCGTGTGCCACCACACCGGGCTAATAATAAATGACTAAAGGGTGAGAGATATTGGCAACATTATGCTTTAATAAGATCCAGTAAATGTCCTTTGTGTGGGTGGGACACATTCTAGCACAGGATAACCTGGAATTCATTATGTATTCTCAGGCTGGCCCTGAACTCAGTAATTCTCTGATCAATGCCTTTAAATTTGTCAGTTGTGTAACATCTTTAATAAGCACAATTACGGCTTCCCCTACCCTACTTAGATCAGGGTGAAATTTTCAAGTGTATTGAAATATTTCTCTAATTTTCATGTTTGAGAGGAGATTATAAGACACAACCACAGGCCTCATGGTGTTGGATCATAGTGTCCTTTCAACTGATTCCATCTACAAAGACTTGCAAAATGACATAAAACATCAGGGCATATGTGAGCTTTTCACATAGTGACTATGCCAACGTCTGTGGAAATATGTTCCAAATGCTTCTTCACTGTATGTAAAAACTGAGGCAAGTCTCTATGGATGGGTCTCGTGTGTAAATTTGAGTTCTTTGGGACTGTAGAGAAATTGGAATCAGTCTGCCCTGGGACTCATGCCTCAATGATGGAGTCAAGGGAACTGCACTGGCATATTGTCCTGCAACATGATTTCAACTGTCCATGCACAATTTGACAGCAAACTCGGTGCATTTTGCTCTGCGGTTTTGTTTGGAAACAAGTCATCTGTAGGACTAAATGTTTGGAAGTCTGAATGACTTAATTTGTGTAACTCAATTAAAGGATGTGTTTGCAATGAATATTTTTTAGAAAGGCTGAGGGCACTTTGTGAGTATGAAATATCTTTTGAGCAACATAATACACCACATTTATTCAAATTAGGGCAAGATCCATACAGTATTCATGCATGCAGAGCCACATAATTGAAAAATGAGTGCAACTGCATGCAAGAAATGAAGAAAACTTGACTCTAAGTTCTTACCTAAACAATCACCATCTTTTTCAAACTACCCTCTACCCTTTCAACTCCAGCAACACAGAATTCCAGTTTCTCTCTAAAGAATACATAATAAAGATACAGCACATATCTTATGATTTAGTTTTTCTTCTTCAAGGAATTCTAGGTTACTTACAGTTTTCACTTTCAACAGCAGCCATCTGCAATTAGAGAAGCAAAGGCATTATAATAACTATGTTATGGGAGTTGTTGATAATGATATTGTTTCTCTTCCTAATGTTGGTGACATACTAGAAACATTACCAAAGTCAAAGATTTACGAACAATGCTTAGGTACATCATTGAAAAGCCATGATGTTTTCCTAGGAATGTATCTGTAAGGCTCTGTAGATAATGCATTATAAATCATTGAACACAAGCAATGACAATGCATTCAACCCAGTAGAGACCCAGTGTTCATGTTTCCGGAGGCTGTCATTTGAAAAATGACCTTTTGCACAATTTGGAATGGGCTATTCTTCAACCATTTTAGAAAACAGAATATAATACTTGTAAATATCTATAATGCTTAGTATCATGTAGTTACAGTCAAGTTCAACTAAAATAGGAAATGAAGAAAGTAACATTTATATTTTAGGTATGGAAAGGTTGCCTTACCTTGTCATTGGCCTCACTGTCTTCATCATCATTATTGGTGTGTGACTGATCATAAACAGTACCATCGCCAACTAGGAAGACAATAGAATAACTGTTAACCATAGGTGAGAGCCTCATGTTTTACTCAGAACATACTGTGTATATTACTGTGATTTGAAGACCAGATTTAGTGGCTGCAACAGCAAAGATGCCACAAAGAAATGATTCCCTGGGCCCTTCATGGTCTGCTAATGTAAAACCAGGACATAATCTTGAAAGAGGACTAATGTCCTATCATTTATGGTCATCCCTTTGAAAACCAGATAGATGATATTTTAAAACCATTAAGCCATCTGGGTCATAATGCATGCTAAGTGAAATCTAATAAAAATTCTTAAAGGAATTATCCTCACATTCTCATAAACAATGGTTCAAGGGTATTCAAAATAAAATGGTTTAGGGAGTGGCATCAGAGACCATGAAAACACACAGGTCCAAATGATCCCCTCCAAAATACAGTTTAGGTACTTGAGCATGCCCTTCTGACCAGGATCAATGATGGAGAGAGGAACATTAATGTATAATGTTATAATTAATTATAATATTATTTAATTATATTTAATTATTTAATAATTAATTACAATAATTAATGCTATAGGTCACTGTAGGAAGAGAGAGCACATCTCTCTCTTTTTTGGCTCACACTTTAAGCCCTTATGCCCAGGTTCATGTCAGTGCTATGTGAGACTTTTTCCATTACATTTCTTTTTTTTTTTTTTAATTTAATTTATTAGTTTTCTTTTCAGTAAATACAGGCAGTTTGGTACCATTATTTAGGCTCATCTGTGATCTACCCCCTCCCATTAGACCCTCCTTGTTATTGAAAATGGGTCGTGCATTGTGGAGTTAGCCCCCAGTTATTAGTATGATAAATGTCTCTGAAAATCATGACCCAACATGTAACTCTGACATTCTTTCCGCCCCCTCTTCCGCAAGATTTCCCTGAGCCATGTTGGGTTCATTTTTGGTCTGCTTCAGTGCTGAATTACATTTCTTATAAGTAGGTCACTGATCAAAACCTAATACTACACTTCATGGACACAGTTCTTTAAGAGAACTACAAAAGGCATGTAATTTTGGCAGTTGCAGAAACAGGTAGCAATAGGTCCTCAAGGAAAGGTCATTGTTAAGTCAGAAGCAAGGCACATCCAATGAGTACACAGCACTGCTTACAATCATGCCTTTGAAAAAGGATAGCACAAGAGCCTCCATACATATTTCCTTGTCTTTACTGGTACATTTCACATGCCCTCATTCTCCTGAGCAGAGGGCCCAAGCTAACTGATACTGGACTGTCCATATTGGATTTGACAAGGATCCTCTGATAGCAATCTTCACTGTTTTTAAGTATTTTATTATTTATTTATTTATTTATTTGAGAGAGAGAGAGTAGGAGAAATGGGGAGAGAGAAAAGAAAAGAGGCATGCCAGGGCCTATAGCCACTGCAAATGAAAATTAGACACATGTGCCTTCTTGTGTATCTGGCTCATGTGACTTATAGGGAATTGACTCTGGCTCCTTAGGCTTTGCAGGCAAATGCCTTAACTGTGAGGCCATTTCCCTAGCCCACCTTCACACTTGATACATGTGGCATTAGTGAAATTCCATTGATCTACATTACAAGAAGAAAGTCAATAAGGACAATGGAGAATCTATTCCATCCTACACATTAAAAGGCAACTTTGGCTCATACAGGATCAACCTCAGTGTTCCATAGGCATTCAATATACATATCATGGCAGAACCTTTTCACCTCAACACCACACCCTCAACCCTCATTACTAGCAGGAACTCAGATCCAGGCATCTCAAGACTGAAACAGTAAGATACTTCCATAACAAATGACTTGATTCAGAATACATACCAGGTTCTGATCTGGTGGTATCCTGCAATGATAGAAAAAAAAATATGGTTTGTTCAAGGTATGCCATACACTTTATATAGGTCTGGCTTATTTTGATAGTGTAGGACAACAGACAGGGAAACAGTACATTTAAACAATGGTAACATAGCTACAAAGCTTTCGCATAAGACACAGTTCCAAAAGGCTAGTGGATTTCACATTCAGTATCTTTCACAACTTCTTTTCTACCTTCATTCAAACTAAAATTCTTTTCTGTAAATTTCTTTTAAAAATTTATTTCAAAGAGACTGAGTGAGTAAGTATAGCTGCTCCCGGAGTACTAGCACGTTTTGTGTCTGCAAACAAGCTGCAGATGTATGCACCACTTTGTGAATCTGGTTTTATGTTGGTACTGGGGCATCAAAGCTGGGCTGGCCAACTTTAAAAGCAAGTTCCTTTAACCACTTAGTCATTTCCCCAACCCTCAGATACACAATTCCTAGAACAAGAAGGAATATCATTTGTGGGTTAAACCCGGTACTGTTCACTTATCATAGATGTGACAACATTCACTGTAGAAGAGAGTAATGAATCAGTTGATAGGAGATTACCAGTCAAGTGCACCCACCCAGATCATATTTCTAAGAATAATGCACATTGACTGACAATGGATTTACATTTCTATGTAATTGTTTTAAAGTGCTCTTACAGTATTTTCTGATTCTTCTACCATTTTGCCTGGCATAACATCTAGAAGGAAACATAACAAATGTTAGTTTTGTTGGTGAGTGTTTATCAGTCACTCATGGCTATTCTATATGTATACATGTGGGTATGGCACTGGATAGAAAGTGTGAGCTGTTGAAGTACCAACTTCCTGACTAGAAGAAAGATGGGGAAAGTGCACAAAGTAATCACTCATAGAAGACTTGGACTTGATGCTAAAGTCACTGTAACTTATATGCAATAATCAAGCTGAGCAGAGTGGAGTGGCATATGATTCTAATCCCAGAACTCAGAAGGTGGACTCATGAGAGTTTGAGGCCATCTTGGGTGCACAGATAATATGACATGTTAAGTGGGTGACATCTGTGAACAGGAAAACATAAATACGGAGAACAATTCTCCCATCCACAAAAAAAATCATACGTATTTGGGGATCCTCGAAAATAACCAATACTTATAAACTGAAGGAAGGATTACATGATCAAGATGCTTGATAGGGCTGGAGAGATGGCTTAGCAGTTAAGCGCTTGCCTGTGAAGCCTAAGGACCCCGGTTCGAGGCTCGGTTCCCCAGGTCCCACGTTAGCCGGATGCACAAGGGGGCGCACGCGTCTGGAGTTCGTTTGCAGTGGCTGGAAGCCCTGGCGCACCCATTCTCTCTCTCTCCCTCTATTTGTCTTTCTCTCTGTGTCTGTCGCTCTCAAATAAATAAATTAAAAATTAAAAAAAAAAAGATGCTTGATAGTATCTTAACCTCTCCTGTTCAGTCTTCCATTCTCTAGTTCAAGAGTTGGATTAGACAGTAGCTGTCCCATTATGGAGAAAATTCAAATCTTGATGTCCCATGCATGGGAGAACTGAAATGTACTCCTTCAGAGATGCTTTCCAGGAAAACTATAATTAGGGGATCTGACTGACACATCTCTCCCCATAACTGTGTATGTCTGGAAGTTTTCAGAGTTATCTCAAAGATATACAAAAGCAAAAAAATTCTCACACAAGTGGACCTGTACAATTCTACCACACGAACTTATAGTATCAGACAAATATGCAACTTAATTATAAATTGAAAAGAGATGAAATTGAAATCTCCAAAATACTTACCAATTGTAGTACACAGTGGAACGACATAGTTAGAAATGTGGGGAGTAGAAAAAGCTCCACACATATGTTGACCTGAAGAAAGTAACAATTTAGAATTCTGTGTGCAATGCAACAAAACAATGCTGATATACAAGTGTATAGGACTAAATTGTGCATTGCAAAGAGGTGCACGCCTTTATTTTCAGCACTTGTGAGGTACAGGTAAGAGGATCACAATGACTTTAAGGTCACCCAGAGACTACATAGTGAATTTCAGGTCAGCCTGGGATAGAGTCATACCCTACCTTGAAAAACAAAACTACACAAACAAAGAAACAAACAAATTCCTAGAAAAGCAAACACCAAATGTGAGTTGGAATGTAAAATGTCCCCAGAGCCTCCTATGTTTATGAAGACTCCTCATATTCCATGCTCAGCTGTTGGAGTCTTTAGCCCATGAAGTAATGGTAGATGAAGTGTGAAACTACGGAGTGGATCTTGAGGATTTACTACTGCAGCTTAATTGGTGTTCAGAGATAGATCATCCTTTCTGCTCTCTTCCAGCTGATATGACAGGATTTGATGCCCAGTGTCTGCTGTGTGATACTTTCCCTGCCACAGTGAAACTTCCCCGCAAAACAGTAAACTTGAAACAAACACCCTCCTCCCATGATCTCCTTCTTGTCAGGTGTGTCCCCTCTCCCCAGGCCAGCAAGAAGAAGCTAACAGCAATACCAATGTTAACTGTAGTCACCCAAACTGGAATCAAACATGATATCCTTGCAGAGGTTAATAGTTGGACACCTTTCCGTTCATGTGCACTCATTAATGAGAAAGGCAGAATCTTAAATATATATGGGTTAGTAAAACAGAGTAGCATGGAAAAGGTGAACTCTGATTTCCACTGAATGACATTATAAAAACGAAAAAGAATATAAGAGGTATCCAAGGCTTCTGAGCAACTTGGTAAAGATTAGTTATTGAAATATAGTGAGTGTGTATGGTTTCAAAAGGACTGACAGCTAGATGGATGGATGGTATAGCAGGTAAGGCACTTGCCTGTGAAGCTTAAGGACTCATATTCAACTCTCCCAGTCCCACATAAACTAGTGACACAAGGGAACAAGGTCATGTATGCACAGAGGGGGCAGATGCATCGGGAGTTCAATGGCAGTGGCTCAGCCTGTGGGACACCAATTCCCTCCTCTCTTCCTCCCTGTCTGTCTGTCTGTCTGTCTCTCTCTCTCTCTCTCTCTCTCTCTCTCTCTCCCTCTCTGTCAATGACTTTCTTATTTAAAAATAGGCAATCTATTGAGCTTGCCATAAAAAGGACCATTATAGTGATACTGAAAAACGATCATGTGAATACACAAATCTCCCAAATATCCATCCCAAGGAGTGAAGCTATATAAAGTGCTGAGCCAGGCTGGCAAGTATCAATTTGTGTTTACCAGTTGTAGCAAATGTAATACTGTAACAATGTAGCTGGTGATAACCTTGAATTTCTGATCCTATTGCCTTTTTCTCCTGAGGTGTAGGATTGGAGGATTACTCAACTAGGTCTGCTTTTGGTAAGTACTAAGATTTGAATCCAGGGATTCGCACATGCTGTCTTCATTTAAACTTAATTCTTACTCCTCTTATCAAAGTCCTACATTGCAAAGCCTGCATGCACACATACACCCTAATGATGAAGCACTCTGAAAAAAATGACATCCAGTCACACTTTTCAATGCTGTTGATACAAATACACACAGTGGGTTGGCTCTGTATGCTTCCATTGCACTGCCAACATGCACATTATCATCTGGGAAAAGTACTTTTGGAGCAGAGTCCAGCTTACTGCATAAGTGTGCTACCAACAGAATGATTGACCCTGGCTAACAATTGTTGACTGGCATTCTGAGTGGACACTATGTCTAAGCTCTGTTGCTCTTTGGGCTCCTAATCATGTTGGACAATTGGCTAAAGTACTTCCAAAGTTCTAGCCACAATGACACATGCCTAATAAGGATCAATTACGTTGCACACCCATACATTTTCATGGGGGGTGTCTCTCATTTTCAGAAACCATGATTTGACAGGAATGTTCTGGGAGTTGGTATCATTTTCCTATAAATGTCTGCAGGTGAATGCTATCTCAGCTTCTTTATCCTTTGTCGTTTTCTTTCTTTCTTTCTTTCCTTTTTTTTTTTTTTTTTTCCCTTGAGATAGGTTCTTGCTTTGGCTCATGTTGTCCTGGAATTCACTTTGAAGTCACAGGCTGGCCTCCACTCATAGTGATCCTCTTAACTCTGACTCCACCCCTGTGTGCTGGTATAAAATAAGTATTCCACCATGCACAGCCTCTCTCATGACCATTGCGGCATTCATGATAGTGTTTGGGATCTTTGTTAACTGCAATATCCCTGGCATGCGTAGAATAATTAGAGTATCTTTTTTTCAGCACATTAATTTGGGAATTGAACAATAGCATTCCTGCATGCAAAAGAAACTCTCTACCAATTGAGCTATATAAACAACACTGGTAGTCCAGACCTCTTACACAGGGCCTACTGACCTGGGGGAATAGAGGTGGACCTTTAAAAGAAATATTAGACTACACATTTGGGATTATCTTGTGGCTTTTGCACCCCTAGGTTGTTGAGCCTGGACAATTACCACTGTGTCTTGGTTTATTCATCTGTGGAGGGCATATAAATCTAACAAATACGTTTTTGATGAGGTTGGAACTAGATATGTATGTAGAGTCAGTGTTGGGAATAAACTTTTTTCTACAGAAACTGCCATTGAAAATTATGCTGGGTAAATGGAATAAAAATTAATGTCCTCGAGCCGGGCATGGTGGCACACGCCTTTAATCCCAGCACTCAGAGATAGGAGGATCGCTGTGAGTTTGAGGTCACCCTGAGATGACATAGTGAATTACAGGTCGACCTGAGTAAGAGCAAGACCCTCCCTCAGAAAAACAAAATTAAAAAAATTAATGTCCTTGAGAAAAAAAGACCTATATATAGACATGCACTCATCCACAAAATCAAAAGAAAATAAAGGGAAAACTGCTGAATCCAGGGGCTATATCCTCAATCCTCCTTCCTAGCATAAGGCACAGATCATAGTGGTGAACCAGATAAAAGAACCAATATTTATATCATTCTTAATTAAAGCATGTCTTCTGAAAATGATTTCTGAATACATACACAGTCCTGTCTTCCATGAGCCAACCTGTAATGGAGAAAGGAAAAATAATCTGAGTTCCATATCAAGCTGGGTTCTATTTGACCAGATTCTTTGGTTCTCCAGTGACTTGGGAAAATGCGATAGAGGATAGAAAAAAATAGTTGGTCCAAGACGGTCTTCGTCTCTTCTATCTTGCTGTCAAAAGACATGATGCTGGGAACGTTGTGAGAGAGAGTACTTTTGACACTTAAGCTGTTTCAAAGACCAGTTCTGTCTGTCTGGCCTTCATTGAGAGTCCCTAATAAACATGGCTGCATGACACAGAAACTTAGAACATCCTGTTATTGGGTGAGCTTCCTCCTTTCTACAGGGGAGTACGAGGGGTCTCTATGGCCCCATTGCTTACACCAGGCCTCATCACTGACAGGTATTATCAATATGACAACAGTGGACAGAAGACTCTTCCACCACACAGAAGTTGGGAAACACCCTAAGTTCTATGTTATTATGCTTTTATGAAAACATAGAAGCCCTCAGAAGTATCAGAAGAGGGTACTTAGAAAAAACACATAGACTTTTTTTTCACATATACTTTTTTGACCATACACAACAGGCCTGTCCACATTTGAGTAAAAATAACTCATATTTTCATCTCAATATAAACACTTGCTCCAGGAAAAGGAAGTTGCCTGAATAATGCACCTGCACTGGCATTTACTCTGGAAATCAGGGGTGAGTGGGTAAAATTCCATTTCATCCCCTTCCTAGGCAAAAACTCCACTACCAGTAGGGTATGTAATTAACCTCAGTGTTCATATAATATCCACCAAAAATTAAGGAATCAAGAAAGTATCCTTTATAGCTCTGCAAAAGAAAGGGATGTATTACCTGAACAAAATGTGTCTCTCTATGTTCCGTCATGGATAGAGTAATTTCCTCCTCCTTGGGATCAACTAGAAGGGAACAAAGTAACTCTCAACTGATGGTGCAGTTATTACTGGATCAGGGTTCTTTGCTTGGTATAGTGAATGGTCAAGGACTTAGTTATACTATGAGAATTTATGGGTGTACCTGAATAACAACAATTGTTGGCTTCTGACAAGAAAAAAAAGAGCATGAGAACCAATAAGAGAATTGGGGAGCGGTATATTTTACTTTCTTAGTAATAGGAGCCTAACACAATGTGAAACAACACTTCTCCAATGGGATCAACACTTTGAAGCATGTTATGGTAAATGTCAGTGTTCTATCACTTCTTCAGACCATCCTAAAGCCTGGTGGAATGACACTAGTGTCTTCATATCTGTTAAATCTATTTGAGCCTTCTGATATTCATGAATACAAATTCTGTATTCATCATTTGGTGCATATGATTTTATCCTGGATAAGATACAGATTATACTAGGGAAAAGAATTTATCACTGGTCACAAGCTGGAATGATATACATCCATTAATCTTTCATCATACAATAAGTGATATAAGAGTAAAAGATGTTCACATTATTATGCTTTTATGAAAAGCAGTAATATATATGTGTGTGTGTGTCAAGTTTCAGGATGGGTCACAGTCTAGCATAAGCTAACCTGGAATTCATTATGTATCCTCTGGCCACAAAATCACAGCGATAATCCACTTCTGTCTCCCAAGTGTGGGCATAATGTACTGTGCCACAGTGACTGACACATGTCACTTTATTGTCCTTCTGGGCTTTCTGTATTATACCCTGTATTTGTCTTGATTGTGATTTTCTAGGTTTAGATAGTGTCAGTACCGTGAGCTGGGGTACAATGGGGATCTACCCACTACAGAACAATGAGGCTTATTTGTCACTCCTATAAGGTTTTCATAAGCATAATTAGATCTTTTCCTTTTGGCTCAGGGTGAAGTTATCAAGTGTATTGAATTATTTCTCTAATGTTCATGTTTGGAAAGAGATTCTAAGACACAAACCCAGACCTTACAGAGTTGGGTCATATTGATTACATACTTGAAGTTATATACAATATATAATGTATATCTATGTTCCCCTATCTACATATATACATACATACTACATAAATGCACAGACCAAAGAGAGTCAATATGTGCAAGCTTTAAAGTGCAGTATGATTAGATGTCAGAACCTGGTCATTTCTTCTACATATTTAGAAATGAACTAAAGTGCTGCTATTTTCTTTGCAAGGACCCAAACCATCAGACCAACCTGTTACTACTGCATTCATTCATTCTATCTACTTTCCACAGCATGGAAAGCAAGCTAGCATCAGAGACCTGGACCTAATTCAAGGCAAAAATGCTACTATTCTAACTGATGATCCCACAATCAGACATAACAAAAATTACAAAAGAAGTGAAAACACTAACAATCTTTTTCTACTCATCCATCTTTTTCCATGACCTGGATTTCCTATGAATTCTTAGCTACAGAGAGCACACTAGCTAGTCACCATTGACAGAGTTCATCATGGGGTGTGACTCAGATCAGGTCTTCATGATCTCATGCCATGAGAACAACAGAATGTGCAGCATTATGGAAAACCAAATGACAACACACTTTCAGTTTTTATCTGAATTCCAATATTAGAGCACAGGTGGAAATATCATGAATACTAATATTTCACGAGTTTTCATGTTTGAGGCTAGTTCTCAAGACATGGCCCTATGACTTAAATAAGTGATTCACATTGTATTATCGATTGCTTCTTCCATACAGCACGTGTACACTGAGCTGAAACAGAGTATATATATATGCTTTTCAAATAAATGACTATGCCAATGCTTATAGAAACACCATCTCATTATTTATATAGCCTGTGTGACAACTGAGGAAATGCCAGGGATGGGTCGACCTATGAACTAGAGTTTGGAGTACTTCAGGGGGACTCTGGCACTGTAGTCTTTCAGCTCTTCATCCAGTGAGTCCATGAAAAATCCCAAGATATACTTGAGAATCTGAGAACCACTGGTCCACACATCAGAATTCCAGTTTTCACTTGCCGACATATAAATTTGGAAGCCCACAGTATTTCTTTTTATCCTATTCCAGGCATAATTTAGTTGATGGCATGAGTTACTCCAAACTCATATAAATTATGCATTTATTGTGGCTTTGTATTAAGAACTAGTTCTGGGTAATTATGTTGTAAGCCATAAATATTTTCTGAGAATTTAGAACCTCAGAGAGAATCACACATACATTTTTTTAAAAATCACAAGGAAGGACTGTAAAGGTTGCACTTTTTGGGTAAGGAAGAGGATCCACAGGGATCTGAGACTCACTGAGTTTATATCCCACACTCCTGGTTCATGTCAGGGCCATGTGTGAGCTGTAAACAACTGCATTCCTTGTATCAGAGGTCAAGGCTCAAACCTCAATACAATATATCATGTGCACAATTACAGAGATGAAATACAAAGGCTTTGGGTTTTGCCATGGCAGGAGCAGGAAGAAAAGGTTTTTTGGAAACAACTATCTTTAAATAGTAGCCCAAACAAGGGCATCCTTAGCTTGCAGATAGCACTCTCTCAATGATGTCTCTGAGAAGGTAAAGGCATAAAGCCCCTGCACATGTTTCCTCATTTTCACTGATACCTTTCAGATACTCTCGCTACTTGAGGAGAAGGCAATCCCAGACCATTCCTGGGACTCTCTCTCATTGGATCTGACTACGAACATGATCATTTACACCCATATTCACTCTTTACACTCCCAAAAGACTTATGAAATTTCATTGATCTGTCTTACTATTACAAAAGGTCAATAGAGAGAGTGGATCACTAAGTCTTGCCCACACCAGATGAGGCAGTACTGGATCATTGAACATCAACCTAGAATTAATAAGGCAACCTCAGATTTATTTATTTCTAGGCAAAGAAAAATTTACTAAATTGTCACAGATTAGAGTGTTTGACATATGGTCATGCTGATTTTTAACTAAATAAGCATCTGTAGATCATTTATATGGTTTCCACAAAAGGACACACAGAACAGCAACCAAACCACTTACTAATAAAAGCCGGGGGCAGATGAAGAAGCAGGTCAGGAGAATGGCTTCCCTGGGCTATCCTGAGTGAGCTCACCTTTGCCCTCCTTGCAGTTTTGCTAGTTGATTACTAACTATAATTGACTCTTTGGCAGAAGAAGGTGGTCATATCTTTCTAATTGGATTCTACTATGTTCCTTGGTGGAAGAAGTGTGGGTAGAGAATCAAGCCATGAGGGTGGAAGTATTTGTATTTATGCTCACAGTCCACATTTTGGTGGGTCAAGATGGTCAATCTACACAAGGCCTCAACTACATACAATGATCCAGTAACACTCTGGTAAATTCTTCTCATGTGGAAGTCAATAAAAAAGGTCATGTGCTCTTTACATGGACCAAAACCATCAGATTTGCCTATGTTACAACTGTATTTCACCATTCTATATAATGACCATAGAACTTACAATGAAATGTTTACAGCGTTCTGGAAATGATACGTGGAAACTCTCCAATATAATACCTGCTGATCCTAGGTTCATGAATATACAAGAAAAGTGACAAAAGTGTTGAAAATCCTAAAAAAGATAATCACAACTTTCCTTCCATTCTTCATTTTCCATGCCCTGTGTCTCTTGAATTAGTGTCTGCAGAGACCACACTAGACAGACACCATAGCCATGTTCGTATGGGGGGTGGCAGGGTTTGTGTCCTGGTGCCCTTAACCCAGAAGCATAACAGAATCTGAACCAGTATGAAAACCAAGCAGAGAACCCACTTTCAGCCTTTGTTTATTCCAACTCTTAAAGTTTTTAATAGGCAAACACTTGAGCATTTTGTTATCTTAAGGTTAAATTATCAAGTGCACAAAATTATTGAACTAATTTTAGGTCTGTGGTCAGTTTCTAAGAGGTGTCCTAAGTATTTTCATAGGGAATGCATGTTGACCTAACAAATTGAGCTCACCGTCAAACCTATTCACTGATTCAACAAGTTACATTTCTGCTCATCACATGTACAACTATGCCAAAGTCTGTGGAAACACCTTCATGTTACGTGTAGTTTATGTGACAACTGAAGGAACTCTGTGGTTAGATATGATCTATGAAGTAGAGCCTGCAGTACTTCAGGAATACACAGGCTCTATAGACTTTCAGCTCTCGGGCTAGTGTCTCCATAACAAGGCATAAGTACAACTAACTGCAAACCAGAGAGAAACAGATAGGTCCACACATCTGGATTCATGTTTCCACTTGCCCACATAAAATATGAAAGCTCAGGTACCGTATCAGGGGTGACATCAAATCAACTTCAGCCCATAATGTACTGAGCACTGGATGAATACCTGACATAGACATCATTTAAAGTATATTAGCCATGGATTTGTTTAAGGAACCGGTTGCAGGCACATGTGTTTAAAACCTCATATAACTTCAGAGAAAACATAACCTGTCATAACCACACATATATTCAAAATAAAAAGCCATATTAGCACACGGTCCCAGCATTCTTCAAGTACACAACCCCAAGTAAACGTACTGTGAGTGTAACTACTTTCAGACACTTGGCTAGAATTTTTGAACTAGAAAGCATTTTTTTTTTTCTCTAAGACATCCTCAATACTTTCACCCTCCAGAAAGTGAGAATTACAGTTTCTCTTCATAGAGAATTCAGTATGTATTCCAAATGTGGGAAGCCGGTGTGGTGGCACGTGCCTTTAATCCCAGCACTCGAGAGACAGAGGTAGCAGGATCACCATGAGTTCAAGGCCATCCTGAGAATACAGAGTGAATTCCAGGTCAGCCTAGACGAGAGTGAGACCCTCCCTCAAAAAACCAAAAACAAACAAATATGTAATTTCCTTTTGCCAAACATTTCTACAATGCTTACCAGTTGAATTTTCATCAGCATGTATCTGCAATAATACAAACAAAAATAGTGTAAGAACTAAGTCATGTACCTGTGGGCACATGGTGTTTTTTCTCTTCCTTATAGTGAAGACATATAAGAAGCATTGAAAAGTGAAGGGCTTACAAAGAAAGAATAGCATATCATTGTGAACCCATGATCTCTGCATGGGAAACATATTTTTCTCTCTCTTTAGGTCATGAATTCAATATACTTCATCCCAGGAGAAGACACTGCTTCCAAGTAGGAGGATGCCTTGTGTTTAACGGGATGCCAACATTTCCAAAGGTGCTTTCACATAAGACAACAGTTGGTATTGAATAGTCTACTATTCCACAAAATAGGATCTGCTATACTTAAGTATCTATAATGCTTGGTATCATATTTTCATACCAACCTCAACAAATCAGGAAATAAAGCAACATTGTTATTTCAGGCAAGAGTAGGTCCCTTTACCTTTACCCTTTACTCACTTCAATTGGGGTTTCCTTGTCCATATATTCCTCAGGTGCAGAGCTGTCTGGTACACCTATGAAAACAACAGAGTAACTTTGGTCTTTGTGCTATGGCTCACGTTTTACTTAGAATACACTTGGAGCTTCATGGCTGTTCAATAGAGCTTAGATAGAGTAGTTACTCCAGCAGCTTCATCAGTCATATCAGACACTAAACAAGAAGCTACAAAAACATAAGTAGTTTCTCTCTTGGCATTCTGCTAATGGCAAAGAAAGACAACAGGAAATAGTGTAAGTGTCCTATTCACTCATGATGATCACTTTTGAGCCTCCATGGGTGATGTTCTAAAGCCATGAAACAATCAGAGTTATAATTCTTACTATGTAGCAGCTAATCACAAACATTTTAAGATATTGTCACCAACACTATGATCCAAAGTATTCAAAAAACAGTTAAGTGGGTGACATCTGTGATTGTGAAAACATGAAGACTGCCAAACATTCTCCCTTCCTAAATACATCATAGGTATTTGGGGATCCTGGAAAATAACCAACTCTTCTATACTGCAGGAGGCATTTTTCATGATCAAGATGCTTCATGGAATCTTAATGTCTCCTAACACCACCCTCTACTCTCTAGGTCAAAGTTGGACTAGACAGTTGCAGTCCCACCATGGACAAGATGTAAACCATGAAGACGTGTGCATGAGAGAATTCTAATGTACACCTTCAGAGTCACATTCCAAGAGAACTATCATTTCTTGATCTGACTCATAGATAACTGTTTACATCTGGAAGTATTCAGAGCTATCTCAGAGCAATACAACAACAAAAAAACTCTCATACAAAAGGACTGGTACAATTCCACCACATGAACATGTAGTACGAGATCGCTATGTCACTTGATTAGAAATTGACAAAATGAAGTTTCAACCTCCAAAACACTTATCATTTGAAGGACACAAAGGAAAGAATCTGTCAGAACAGTGTGGAGCTGAAAAAGTTCTGTGAATATAACCACCTGAAAAATGTAAGAATTTAGAATTAAGTGTGGAATGCACCATAAACATTGTTGAAATAGAAGTATATAGCACTGTTATGTGCATTAATGCATTAAATGAGTATAATAATTAAAATTTAAAGATTTAATAAAGGAATGGTAAATCACAGAGTAATTCAAACTTGAGAAATCAGAAAACATGAGTTCTGTAAAAGTAGAAAATAAACAAAATTAATGCAAATGAAACCAGACCACATATCCACAGTTACCAAATGCTACTGAAGCAAGACATATTTATTTTTCCCACTGTCACAATAAACATAAAGCCAGCACACTGCAGAGCCTGGCCAGACTTGGGACCTAGAGACCTCAAGCATACAGACATAATGACTCTCAGAGCTGACCACATGACTATGAAAAGCATCAAAAGACATAGTGTAAAGTGTTTTACAGCCACAATTTGACCTAGATGAGATGCACAGACTTGAAGGGCTTACTCCTTCAAGGCTCCCACAGTACATAATCTGCTTAAGCCAATGAATGAATATAATGAATATATGAGTGTCTAAACTCTTTTAATGCTCTGTAAATTAATAATGGTTATTCCAGTTAACCAGTCCTGACTTCACTCTCTGTTGGAGAATCTGCTTCTATTTTTCTGATGGGAACTATACCTGAGGAGATAAACAACCCAGTGCGCTCTACCCCGGCCCCAGCTGAAACCACAGAGGAATTAGGGAAATGAGCAAGAGTGCTGCTCTCTTATTTAAGCTGATATCAGTACAAGGGTGATGGAGAAACATACTGAGGACACTCAACATCTACCAAACCAGAGATCCAGATGTTCCTAGTTGCCCATCACTGAAGGAGATTAAGATGCTCCTAGCATGTCTCAGAGAATTTTGTGGAAGAGGGGTGGAAAGATTGTTAGAGGGATGCTGTGCACAGAGACATGGCCTCTGTCCTCCCCCACAATACAAGACCCACAATCCCCATGGGGTGGATCTGTATTCCCAACTTGAAAGGCCTTTTCAGAAAAGGGGTATGGAGGAGGGAAAGGATGGTACCAACATGTGATGTTTACATACAAAATATATCCATACCTAATAATAAAAATGAACTAACATTGGTCTTCATCATAGTCTCTACAGGGCCCCATAATTCATGTGTTCCTTCTAAGGACATGATGAAGTTTCAACCATTTAGTCTATCTTTTAGGATGTACAACTTTATAGTACCATTGCCATTGGTGCCCAGTTTTGTACCTTAATCTTCTCCTGTTTTTCTCTCTCTCTCTCCCTCATCTATCTCCACCTTGTTTATATTACCTAACTATTTCTTCCTTCTTTTCCTTGGGTTACCTCCAGTACCACTACATGGCTAACATCTACAATTAGCTGTTGGTCAGAGAGAACTACAAGGTTTCCCAAAGTAAGACAGGTTTCCATCAGAGTACTTGATGACCCACCAAACGTTAGTGGAAAGACCCTACTACTGAAGACACCATGTGCTGTTAGTATGGAACATGGAGTGACCTGGTTGGAATCTGGAAGAGAGCCAGGCTCCAGATAGTCAGTGTGTTTAGAGACAGAAGATGTTATATGAGTGAGTAAGGGCAAATGAGAAAAATTTGTCAAAGCAAGTCATGTTCTAAGCTACTTAGCAACAAACAACCTGACATGATGTACATACAAGTACAGTGGATGCAAACCCATGGTGGGTAACCAAATGCTTTTGATTTGGCTAACTGAACTGCTCAGTGGAATGCAACCCATAGCTGGAGCTGGGAAACAAGTCAGAAACATATCCCCAAAACAAGCCTACTCTACTTTATCAAGCTCCCACCAATCATGGGCTACAAGAGGGCCCATACCTATTAAATTATCTGTAAAATAATGATGGTTATCCCATTTATCTGGTGCTGACTTCACTTTCCACTGGAGAATGTCCTTCTCTTTTTCAGATGGACACATACTGAAGACAGAATTAACACATCACAACTCACCAGGTCCCCAGCTGAAACCAAAGTAATTGAAGAAATGAGCAAGAGTGCTGCTTTCTTGGTGAACCTAGTACCAGCAAAAGGGTGAAGGAGATACACACAGAGAACACTCAACTCCTATGAAACAAGGTATCCACACACAGAGGCTCCCGAAACCTTCTGACTGAAGTAGACCTAAAATAAACCCAACATGGCTCAGAGAACTTTGTGAAAGAGGGGGCTGACAGATGGTTAGAGCCACATGTTGGGACATCATGCACAGAGACAAGACATCTTACCCATAACTGATGGCTAACCCCCCAATGCACGATCCACATTCCCCAACAAGGGAGGTCCCAGCAGAGGGGGAATGAAAGGAGGAGGCTAACTATGGTACCAACATGACTGTATACAGACTATGTACATAAATAATAAAAACTAATACAATGAAGAATTTTTTTAAATGTAGCTGATGAGAACTTTTAATATCTGATTCTATTGTTCTTTCTTTCGGATGTGTAGGTTGACAGGACTACTCAACCATGTCTTCTTTTGTTCAGTACTAGGAATTGAATCCAGGAATTCATGCATGCTCTGTTCATGCACACTATATTCATAGCCTATTGAACTACTCCTGCCAAGGTCCTCCATAGGCAAGGCCTGCACACACAGACACATCGTAATGATGAAGCATTCTGAAAAAATGATAAACAGCCTCACTTTTCAATTTGTATCAACATACAAATCCACAGAATGGATTAGATCCATGTGATTTCATTTCCCTGTCAGCAGGCCCAATATCATTCAGAAAAAGTACTTTTTGAGCAGAGTCCGGCTCACTTTCATAAATGTAATACCAACAGAATGATTGACCCTGATTAAGAATTATTGACTGGCATTCTGAGTGGACACTATCACTAGGCTCTGTTGCTATTTGGACTCCTAATAATGCTGGTCAATTGGTGAAAGTATTTCAACAGTTCTAGCTATAATGAGCCACGCCTATTAGACATGTAATTATGGCACACACTCGCTATTTTCATGTGGAGTCTCTCATTTTCAGAAACCATGATCTGACCAGAAGAATGTGGGACTTTATGTCATTCACTGTGATATCTACAGGTGAATTCTATCTCAGATTTATTTATTTATATTTTTATTCATTTATTTATTTGAGCTAGAGTCTCTCTGTAGGTCGTGAAGTCCTCGAGTTCACTATCAGTTTCAGGCTGGCTGAAATGGTGATCCTTTTACCTCTGCCTCCACCCATGAGTGCTGGGATTAAATTCATGTGCCACCATGCCCAGCCTCTCTCATGACCAGTGAGGCAATCATGATTGTGCTTAAGATCTTTGTAAACTGGAGTATCCCTGGTATGAATAGCTTTTGTTTCAGTAATGCTGGGAATTGGCCCATGAGCTTCCTACGTGCAAAATAAGCTCCCCGCCAACTGAGACATAACCAACTCTGAGAGTCTAGAACTCTTATCCAGTGCCTACTGATCTCATGGTGGACTGAATAGAGGTGGGTACTTTAAGTACAATATTTACCACTTATTTGAGATTGTCTTGTGGCTTTTTTATCCCAGTTTGGTGAGCCTTGTTACTTCTGTGTATTGGTTTATTCATCTGCATAGGGGTACTCAGGGAAATAAATGTACCATACATGTTTTTGATGAGGTTGGAACTAGATAATGTAGGTAGAGTCTGTATTTGGAATTTTTTTTTTCTTGACAAACTGCCATTGAAAATTAGGTTGGAGCTGGGTGTGGTGGCACACGCCTTTAATCCCAGCACTCAGGAGGCAGAGGTAGGAGGATCGCCATGAGTGTGGTGCCAACTTGAGACTCCATAGTGTATTTTAGGTCAGCCTGGGCTAGAGTGAGACCCTACTTCAAAAAACCAAAGAGAGAGAGAGAGAGAAAAAATTAGGTTGAATAATTGGGATAAAAATTCATGTCCTCAAGGGAAAAAAAAAAACCTATATACAGACACACAATCATTCACAAAATCTGAAACAAAATGGAGGGAACAACACTGACTCCAGGGACTATATACTCAAACCTCATTCCCAGCAGAAGTCAGAGATCATAGCGGTGAAGCAGAAAGACAGGAAGCCCAATATTTACAGCATTCTTATTTAAAATGTATCTTTAGAAAGTGATTTCAGAATACCTACACAATGCAGTGTTCCTTGATCCAACCTGTAATGGAAAGAAGAAAAAACAATCTGAGTTCTAGATCAAGCTGTGTTCACTTTGCCCAGATTCTTTGGTTCTCCCACTGACTTGGGAAAATGGAATCTAGGATAGAAATGAACAGCCTGTCCAAGAAAGGATTAGTCTTTCCTATGTTCCTGCCACAAGGCCTGTGATGCTGGGTACTTTCTGAAGAAGAGTACTTTTGAAACTGATGTTGTTTCCAAGCCCTGCTTTGTCTGTTTGGCCTTTGTTGAGAGTCCCTAAGGTACACAGCTACATTAGAAACTAGAAACATCCCATTCTGGGGTGAATATCCTCCTTTCTAAAGGTGAGGGTGAGGTGTCTCTGTGTTTCCATTTAGTTTCATGACTAAAATGTATTATCAATACCACATTGGACATAAGAATCTTCCACCACACTGACCTCAGGGAATACCCTTAACTCTATTCAAACCAAGTTTCAGAAGATGGTACTTAGACAAAACATATGTGCTGTCTTTGAACATATAAAATAAGCCTGTCCACATTTGAGTAAATTTAACTCAAATTTTAATCTAAATAGAAATGCTCCAGAAAAGGGAAGATAGGACAATATGCAGTGTGAAATCTGCACTGGTATTTGTAAAGACCTTTGAAATCAAGGGTGAATTGGTAAATTTCTAGGTTCCCCTCCCCATAGGCACACACTCTAATAAATATAGTGTATATTACAAACCTCACTGGTCCTATATGATTTCCACCAAAAATAAAGAAATTAGGAAAGTATTCTTTCTAGCTTTGCAAAAAGAAAAAGTTGTATTACCTGGACATAATTGGTCTGAGTCTCTTCAGTCATGGACAGAGTAATTTCATCCTCCTTTGCATCACCTAGAAGAACACAAAGTAACTCTCAACTGATGGTGCACTTACTAATGAATCAGGGCTCTTTGCTCAATAAGGTAAAATGTCAAGGACTTAGTTATAATATGAGAACTCATGGGTGTGTTTTACTAATAACCATTGTCTTCTGAGGAAAAAGAAACCCACCATGAAGCCTTAAAGGAACTGAGGAACAGTATTTTTGTACTGTCTAGGTAATAGGAGCCAAATATAAGTGAAACAACTATTCTCTAGTTGGATCAACCCTTTTAAACATGTTAAGATTAAATGTCATGGTTCTATCACTTCTTCAGACCATCTTGGAGCCAGGTAGAATGACACTAGTGTCTTCTCTTCCATTAATCTGATTTTAACCTTCTGATATTCATCAATACAAATTCTGTATTCATCTTTCACTGCATAAGCTTTTATCATGGGTATACACATTATACTAGGGAATAGAATTTCACAGTGGTTACAAGCTATACTGATATAAATTTATTAATCTTTGTCCTACAATAATAAATGATTTAAGAGTGGGAGATATTGGCATCATTATGGTTTTATAAGAAAAAGTAAATGTCATTTTCTTGTGGGGTGTATGGACACATTTTAACACAGGATACCCTGGAATTCATCAGGTATTCTCAGGCTGGCCCTGAACTCACAGTCATTCTCCTATCTCTGCCTCTTTTTTTTCTTTTTTCTTTCTTTCTTTTTCTTTCAAGGTAAGGTCTCACTCTATCTCAGGGTGACCTGGATTTCACTATATAGTTGCAAGATGGCCTCAAACTCAGAACAATCCTCATACATCTGCCTCTCGAGTATCGTGATTAAAGGCATGTGCCATCACTCTTGGTCCTCTGCCTTTCATGTTCTGGGAGAGATGGTATGTGCCACCACACATGACACATGTCACTTTATTCTCCTTCTGGTCTTGTTGTGTTATACCATGTATTTGTCTTAATTGTTACTCTCTAGGTTTAGGCCAGTACCAGCTGAGGCTGAATATGGACCTAGTCACTACTGCACACTGAGGCTTTAAACAAAATAACTCTGCAAACACCAGGGAAATACATCTCTGGAAAATCGTATGAATACCTTCAGTTCACATTTGTCACTCCTATGACATCTTTAATAAGAACAATCAGAGATCCCCCACCCCGGATCATGGTGAGATTATCAAGTGTATTGAAATATTTCTCTAATTTTCATGTTTGAGAGGAGATTCTAAGACACAACCCCAGACCTTATAGAGATGGGTCATAGTGTCATTTTGACTGATTCCATCTACAAAGACTTGCAATCTGACATAAAACATCAGGGTATATTTGAGCTTTTCACATCAATGTCTATGCCAGGGTCTGTGGAAACACCTTCCAAATACTTTGTCACTATTTGTAAAAACTATGGTAAGTTTCTATAGATGGATCGCATGTGTAAACTATACACTAGAATTCTTTGGGACTGTAGAAGAATTGTAAACTCTCTGTCCTGGGGTTAATGCCTCAATGACTAAGTCAAGGGAACTCCACTGGCAAATTCTCCTGGACTTATAATTTCAACTATACATACACAAACTTGACAGTTAACTTGGTGCAGTTTGTCCTGTGGTCGTGTTTGGAAACAAGTCAACTGCAGCTCTAAATGTTCTGATGTATGAGTGACTTGATTTGTATAATTCAAGTCAAGCATGTGTTCGCAATAAACACTTTTTAGAAAGGCTGTGGTCACTTTGAAATATCTTTTGAGCAAACATAATGAACCACATGTAATCAAATTCAGGCAAGAGCCATGCCCTATGCATGGATGGACCCCACATAAGGGAAAAGTGAGTGCAACAGCTTGCAAGAAGTGCAGAATCACCATCTTACCAAAATACCTTCTACCCTTTTCAACTCCAGAACACAGAATCCCAGTTTCTCTCTAAAGAATTCTTAGTAAAGATACAACACATATCTTATGATTTACAGTTTTTCTTCTTCAAGGAATTCTAGGTGACTTACAGTTTTCACTTTCAACAGCAGCCTCCTGCAATTAGAGAAGCCAAGGCATTATAACTATGTCATGAGACTTGTTGACAAATGGTATTATTCCTCTCCCTAATGTGGATGACATACTAGAAACAGTCAAAGCTTTACAAACAATGCTAAGGTACATCATTGAAAATCCATGATGTTTTCCTGGGGATGTGCCTGTAAGGCTCTGTAGATAATGAATTATAAAACATTGAACACTAGAAATGACAATGCATCCAACACAGAAGAGACCAAATAGACAATATATTTCCTGAGTCTGCCATTTGAAAATGACCTTTTGCTCAAACAGTTTGGAAGGGTCTATTCTTCAACCATTTCAGAAAGCAGAATGGTAATGCTTGTAAATTTCTATGATGCTCAGGGTTATATATTCATGGCCAAGTTCAGCTACAACAGGAAATAAAGAAAGCAACATTTTTATTTCAGGCAAGGAAAGGTTACCTTACCTTGTCATTGGCCTCACTGTCTTCATCATTATTGGTGTGTGGCTGATCATAAACAGTACCATCGCCAACTAGGAAGACAACAGAATAACTGTTAACCACAGGTGAGAGTCTCATGTTTTACTTAGAGCATACTGGGTGCATGACTGTGATTTGAAATCAGATTCATGGCTGCAACAACAATGAATTTGCAAAGAAATGAATACCTGGGCCCTTCACATTGTGTTAATGTAAAAAAGGACATAGTCTTGAAGAGAACTAGAGTCCTATCATTTAGAGTGGTCCCTTTGAAAACCAGAGAGATGATATTTTAAATTCATTAAGCCATGGGGGTCATAATGCATGCTAAGTGGAATCTAACACAAATTCTTAAGGGAAATATCCTCAATGCCTCACAGACAATGGTTCAAGAGTATTCAAAATAAAATGGATTCGGAGTGGCACAGTGACCATGAAATCACAGAGTGCCAAATTTTCCCCTCCCCGTACATTTTAGATACTTCAGCATGCCCTCCTAACTAGGATCAATGAGGAGAGAGGAACATTAATGTACTACTGTAAGTCCCAGTAGGGAGTTAGAGAAGATCTATCTCCATTGGCTCACTCTTTAAGCCCTTATGCCCAGGTTCATGTCAGTGCTACGTGAGATTTGTTCCTGTTACATTTCTTATAAGTAGGTCACTGTTGAAAACCTAATACAATACTTCATAGACACATTTCTTTAAGAGAACTAGCAAAGGCTTGAAATTTTGGCAGTGGTAGAAACAGGTAGGAGTAGGTCCTCAAGGCAAGGTCATCTTTAACAGCCAGAAGCAGGGCACATCCAACATGGGTCCTCCTCATTGGATTTGACAGGATCATCTGATAACAACCATCACTATATTTTAATTGTTTAATTAATTAATTTTTTTATTTATGTATGGTCTGGAGAGAGAAGGACAAAGTGGCAGAGAGAAGAGAGAAAGGCATGCCAGCCCCTATAGCCACTGCAAATGAAAATTAGACACATGCGCTTCCTTGTGCATTTGGCTTAAGTGCCTCCTTGGGGATTTGAACCTGGCACCTTAGACTTTGGAGGCAAAAGCCTCAACCGTTAAGCCATTTCCCCGGCCCATCTTCACACTTGATACATGTGGCACTTATGAAATTCCATGTATCTACATTAGAAACTTCCAGAAGAAAGTCAATAGTGACAGTGGAGAATCTATTCCATTCTACACATTAAAAGGCAACTTTGGCTCATACAGGATCAACTTCAGCTTTCCATAGACATCCAATGTAGATATCAGGATAGATCCTTTTCACCTCAACACCACACATTCAACACTCATTCCTAGCAGGAACTCAGGTTCAGGGATCTCAAGACTGAAACAGTAAAAAACTTCCATAACAAATGACTTGATCCAGAATACGTACCAGATTCTGGTCTGCTGGTATCCTGCAATTAGAGAAAAATTACTGTTTGTTCAGGGTATGCTGTAAACTTGACCTAGGTCTGCTTTATTATTGTTGTGATAACAGGACAACAAACAGAGACACAGTAGATTTAATTAATGGCCGCATTGCGACAAAGCTTTCACATAAGACACCATTCCCAAAAGCTACTGAATTTCACATACAGTATATTTCACAACTTCCTTTCTACCTTCATTCAAATTGAAAACCTTTTCTGTAAATTTCTTTTAAAATTTATTTCAAAGAGTCTGAATGAGAAAGTACAACTGCACCAGGAGTGCCAGGAACTTTTCTGTCTAAAGAAAAGCTTCAGACGTATACGCCCTTTATGATTCTGGATTTATGTCAGTACTGGGGCATCAAAGGTGGGCTGGCCAATTTTAAAAGCGAGTGCCTCTAACCACTGAGCCATTTCCCCAACCCTCAGATACAATTGGTAGAAGAAGAAGGAATATCATTTGTGAGGTAAACACTGTATCATTCATTTATCATAGATGTGACAATATAAACTGTAGAAGAGTAATGAATCAGCAGGTAGGAGGTTCCCCGCCAACTGCACCCAACCCAGAACATGTTTCTGTCAAAGAGTAATGCACATTGACTAACCATGGATCTTCATTTCTACATAATTAATTTTAAAGCGTTCTTACATTACTTTCTGATTTTCCTGCAATTTTTCCTGGCATAACATCTAGAGGGAAACAAAACATCTGTTAGTTTATTGGTAACCAGTGATTATCACTAACTCGTGGGTGTTCCATATGTATACATGAGTTGAGGCTGGATAGAAAGTGTGAGTTGCTGATGTACCAACTTCCTGACTAGAAGAAGGATGGGAAACATGCAGGAAGTAATCACTCAGAAGACTTGCACTTGATGATAAAGTCCCTTTAATTAATATGCAATAATGAAGCTGAATTGAGTGGGGTGGCACATGATTCTAATGCCAGAATTCAGAAGGTGGACCCACAAGAGATTGATGCCATCTCAGGTGCACAGTAAACATGACATCCTCTAACAAAATGAACACTGAAGCAGAAATGGTGTATAAGGTGCACTATCTTCAATGAAAGATTCCTGTCATTCTCCTCACATGTTTTGAAAGGCATATAAGTTGTTAAGATCTTCTCAATATCTCCAAGAACATTTCAATATATTGGGATCAAACCTCACTTTTGCACTGACTATCCCTGCTGTCTTCATGGAAGAATTGTCTCATCTTATTGGCTTCCCAAGCCCAACCCTCATTCCTATCAGGAAGTCAGATCACAGATCTTGGCTCTGAAACAGTAGGATAGTTCACAAACATATGACTAATTTAGAATACATACCAGGCTTCAATGTGGTAGAGTCCTGCAAGTATGGAAAAGTTAACAAAGTGAGGATGTGGACATCCCATTTACATTATTTACATAGGTTTGGATTTCTTTTGATAACATAGGAAAACAGACAGCAGTATAGTGGGTCCAAACAGTGGCTATGTAGCTGAACAGTTGTCACAAAAGACACCACTACAAAGGGCAAAGGGTTTTCATGCATAGTGCACTTCTCAAGACCCTTTACACAGTACAAAATCCTTAGTGTGTGAAGGAAAATAATTCCTGGAGGAAATACTTCTACCATTCACATATAGGGACATGACAACAGTAATAGTCTAGAGAGCCATGAATTGCTTTGCAGGAGTGTTCAATTCATTTCCACACCACCCAGTAACAAATGTTTGTGCAAGAATCATTCACATTGACTAAAACACAGGGATATATTTCGATAGAAGATGAAGAATAGTGCTTTACCTTGTGCTGTAGATCATTTGGTGTCTGTGTTGACAACACACCTAGGATGAAACAGAGCAACTATCATTATGGTGGTAACTGGTGGTTATGGATCACTCTGGGAACTTTAGTTATGTGGACAAGGGTACAAAGAGCTGGATGATTAGCAAGTGTGGACTAAGCTACTGGTGGGCCCGCCTCCTGGCTAGAAAACTGTGGGAATGAATGATACATAGAAACCTGGGCTTTATAGTTACCAGCAGTATAAATGATACACTATAATCAAAGTGAGCAGAATTGGGTGACGCATGCATGTGATCCCAGCACCCAGAGAGTGATGTCCAAAGGGTTTAAGTCCAATCATAGAGAATTTCATGAATCCCTGGGCTGCAGAAATCCCTGCCTCACAATTAAAGCTAATAATCAAGTTGCAGTGACATATACTGCACATTGGCATTCAATGGAAGACTTTTGCCTTTCTTCTCTCATGATTGAAAAATGACCACACTTTTACTAATGAAAGGAAAGGGTAGATGAAGAAGCAGGTCATGAGGAATGCTTCTGTGGGGATCCTCTGCAATCAGCTTTGCCCTCCCTCCGTATTTCCTAACTGATTTCTAACTACATTTCACTCTTAGCCAGAAGAATGTGATCATTTGTTTCTTCTTGAATTATACTATCTTATTCTGTGGAAGAACAGTGGATATGGGGGTCAAGCTTTAATGGCAGAAGTAAGTCTCTGTATTTATGCTTAGAGTCCACATTACAGTGGTATAAGATGGTCAGTCTACACAAGGCCTTAACATTACAGTATGATGTGGTGACACTCTGGTCATTTCTTCTTCTCATTTGAAGTCAATGAAAATGTCATATGGTCTTTACATGGACCAATACCATCAGATCTGCATATATTACTATTGCATTACACCATTCTACTAAATTCCCATGCACTTAAAACAATTTTTTCATTGTCCTGGAAATGGTACTATGAAATTCTCCATCATATTAACTGGGGATCCTAAGTTCATGAATATAATAAAACGTTAAAGTGTTGATAATGGTAACAAAGATAATCACAACTTTCCTTCCATTCTTTATTTTCTATGTCCTGTGTTTCTTCTCAATTAGCAGTACAGACATCACAGTAGACTGTCACGATAGCCATATTCATTTGGGAACTGTCAGGGTTTGTGTCTTGAAGCTTTTAACCCAGAAACATAAGAAAATCTGAAGCAGTATGGCAACCAGGCAGACAACCAACTTACAGTTCTTGATTTTTCCTGCTCTAAGGTCTTTAACAGGCAAACACTTGAGCATTTTGTTTTCGTAAAGGTAAGTTGTCAAGTGCACAAAATAATTGAACTAATTTTAAGTGTGTAGACCATTTTTAATACATGTCCTAAGACTTCTCAGAGGTAACTATTATTGTCCTGTTGATTGCTTTCACCACCAAACCTACGCACTGAGCTTAAACAGTTATAGTGGTGCTCATCACATGAAGAACTCTGCCAAAGTCTATGGAAACACCTTCGTGTTACTTGTATAGTTTATGTGACAACTCAGGGGACTTTAGGGATAGAAAGGATCTAGGAAGTAGAGTCTGGAGTACCTCAGGAACAAACAAGCTCTATAGACTCTCTGCTCTTGGGTGAGTGTCTCCTGGACAAGGTATAAGTATGAAAGTGAATCAGAGAGGAACAGATATGTCCAAATGTCTGAAGTCTTCTTTCCACTTGTCTACATACAAATATGAGAGCTCAGGGTCGACATCAGGGGGATATCAAACCAACTTTAGTCATAATGTACTCACGACTGGATGATTAGTTTACATAGATTTCATTTAAAGGATGTTTGCCATAGATGTTTTTTTAAGGAACTGGTTGAGGGCAATGGTGTTTAAATCTTCCAATATCTTCTGAGAAAACATAACCTCAGACACAATCACACGTATATTCAAAATAAAAAGCCATATTAGCACAAAAGTCCCTGGCATTCGTCAAGTACACAAGCCCAAGTAAATCTATCCTGAGTCAACTGCTTCAGACAGCTAACTATAATTCTTGAAATAGAAAGTGCTTTTTCTTTTCCAAAATGTCCTCAATCCTTTCAGCCTTGAGAAACCAAGTATTACCATTTCTCCTCAAAGAGAATTCAGTGAGTATTCCAACATCAAGTTTTCTTTTGTAAAGGAATTCTAGAATACTTACCAGTTAAATTTTCATCAGTGTACATCTGCAATTATAGAAGCACAGACATTGTAAGAACTAAGTCATGTGACTTGTTGGCACATGGTATCATTTCTCTTATTTATATTGAGGATATACAGGAAGCACTCAAATGAAAGGGTTACCAAACAATGATAAGATACATCACTGGGAGCCCATGGTGTCTGTGTGGACAAGTTATTTCTATCTGTCTTTAGGTCATGAATTCAAAATACTTCATCCCAGGACAAGACACTGCTTCCAAGTAGGAATAGGCCTAGTGTACAGTGTGGAACCTGAAGCTACATCTTACAAATGCCATTTCAAACAATTAAACAGTTGTTATTGTTTTTTCTACTATTCCAGAAAATAGGATCTGCTATATTTGAGTATCCTTAATGCTCGGTTTCATATTTTGATGTCAAAATCAAATAAGAACTGGAAATTAAGCAACATTTTTAGTTCAAGCAAGAGCAAGTAGCTTTACCTTTTCGCTTACTTCAATTGGGGTTTCCTTGTCCATATATTCCACCTCTGCTGAGGTATCTGCTACATCTAGGAACGCAACAGAGTAACTGTTGGTCTTTGGTGCTATGATTCACATTTTACTTAGAATACACTTGATGCTTCAGGGCTGTGCAATAGAGCTTAGGTAGTCATTCTAGCACCCAATCATTGAAATCAGATACTAAAGAAAAAGTAGCAAAGAAATAAGAAACTTATCCCTTGGCATTCTGGTAATGTCAAGAAAAGACAACAGGAAAGTGTGTAAGTGACCTATCACTCATAATGATCACTTCTGAGCCTCAGTGGGTGAAATTCCAAAGCCATGAAACAGTGTGAGTTAAAATTCATCCTTGTGGCATCTAATCACAAATTTTTTAGGATATTGTAAAAACAAACTATGTTCTAAGAGTATTCAAAAAATATAGTTAATTGGGTGACATCTGTGAACACGAAAACATAAAGACTGCCCAAATTTCTCCCATCCACAATACATCATATGTATTTCAGGATCCTGGAAAATAACCAATGCTTATATACTGAAGGAATAATTATTCATGATCAATATGCTTGATGGCATCCTAATTTACCCTGTACAGACCTCCACTCTCTAGTTAAAGAGTTGGATTAGACAGTAGCTGTCCCATCATAGAGAAAATTCAAACCCTGAAAACCCATGCATGGATGTACTGGATTGTACTCTTTCAGGGCTGCTTTGCAGGAGAACTATCACTAGTGAATCTGACTGAAATCTCTCCCCATAACTGTTTATGTCTAAAAGTTTTCAGAGTTATCTCAAAGATATCCAAAACAAAAACAAATTTTCACACAAGTGAACATGTACAATTCCACAACATGAACATAAAATACCAGACCAATATGCAACTTAATCAGAAATTGACAAGAGATGAGGTTGAAATCTCCAAAATACTTACCAGTTGTAGTACACAGTGGAACGACATAGTTTGAAAGGTGAGGAGTAGAAAAAGCTCTGCGGATATGTTGACCTGAAGAAAACAACAATTTAGAATAACGTGTGGAATGCAACAAAGCAAGGATGATATGCAGGTGCATAGAACTAAAATGTTCATTAGAAAGGGTATAATAATTATAATTTAAAGGCTTAGGTCATGGTGGTACATGCCTTTAATCCCAGTACTTGGGAGGCAGAGGTAGGAGGTTCACTGTGAGTTCAAGACCACTTGAGACTACTGAATGAATTCCAGATAAGCCTGAGCAAGGAGACCCTATCTGGAACCACCACTGCCTAATATTTTTTAATTTAAACATAAATATTTAAATATTTATAAGAGCAAACATACTTGCATTATGGAATGCAACACCAATGATGTAACATATTTTTCTAGGAGAGATTCAGAGCTAAGTCCACAAAAAAATCATTTTAGTACTATGCATAGTGGTGCATGCCTTTATTCCCAGCACTTGCAAGGTCGAGGTAAGAGGATCACCATGAATTTAAGGCCACCCAGAGACTACAGATTGAATTCCAGGTCAGCCTGTGATAGAGCAGACCCTACATTGAAAAATAAAATAAAGAATAAAATAAAACATTCCTAGGAAAGCAAAAACCGACTGTAAATTGGAATGTAAGATGTCCCCAGTGCCTTCTAAGTTTGTGATTAAGCCTAATATTCCATGCTCAGCTGGTAGGGTCCTTGGGCAGTGAAGCCTTAGTGGAGGAAGTGTAAAACTATGGGAGTAGACATTGAGGATTTACTAGTGCAGCCCAATTGGTGTTCAGAGCTAGATCATTCCTTCTGCTCTCTTCCAGCTGATATGACAGGATGTGATGCCCAGTGTCTGCTGTGTGATACTTTCCCTGCCACAATGAAACTTCCCCTCAAAACTGTAAACTTGAAACAAACACCCTGCTCCCATGAGCTGCCTTTTGTCAGGTGTGTCCCCCCCTCCCGATGCCAGCAAGAAGAAACTAACAGCAATACCAGTGTTAACTGTAGTCACCCATACTCGAATCAAACATGATTTCCTTGAAAAGCTAAATAGTTGGACACCACTCAGTTCATGTGCACTCATTAATGAAAAAGGCAGAATCTTACATATATATTGGTTAGTAAAACAGAGTAGCATGGAAAAGCTGTACTCTGATTCCTAGTGAATGACATGAAAAAGACCAAAAGAATCTAAGGTGTATCCAGGGCTTCTGAGCAACTGGGTAAAAACTGGTTATTGGAGTATTGTGGCTGGGTATGGCTTAAAAAGCACTGATGGGCATGACGGATTGCATAGCAGGTAAAGTGCTTGCCTGTGAAGCCCAGTGAATTATATTGGACTCTCCAGTTGCCATGTAAGCTAGATGTACAGTGAACCAAGGGCACGAGGTCATACATGCACACAGACAGCAGATGCATCGGGAGTCCACTGGCAGTGGCCGGAGTCCACGGCACACCAATTCCCTCCCTGTCTTCCTCTCTCTCTCATATCTCACTGACTTTCTTATTTTAAAATAGGCAATCTATTTGGTTTGCCACAAAAATGACTAATATTGTGATACCAAAAAGTGATCATGTGAATATACAAATCTCAGGAATAACCATCCTAAGGAGTGAAGCAATGTAAAGTGCTGAGCTAGGCTAGAAAGTATCAATTTGTGTTTACCAATTGTAGCAAATGTAAAAAGCAGTGAAAGACACAAATAAAAGGATAACTGTGTCAGTGATTTGCCAAGGGGTGGACATGGGTATTTAACATAAATGATAATCATATCAGTTTTATGCAGGTCTGACTTGTTCCCCCATTGGAAAAATGTGTAGCATATGATGTGAACTGGCTCTATTACATAGATAGCTATGAGCCTACCAATCAATGAGAAACAGGTTCTCAATGGAGCACCAGAAGTCTGGAAATCTTTCTGGCTAACCTGTAACACCGAGTGAGGCTCATACCTCAGACTTTGAGAGGCCGAGGTCCAACAAAACTTGGATTTTAAATGCATATTTAAATTCTATGGCTGGCTCTGTACTAATGAGCTCGATAATTAACACTTTTGCTTCTTGAAATACACTACTCCAACTCTTCCACTTTTACTCACAGTATACAAGAGAACACAAGCTACAACACCTGCCCAGAATTTGTTGTACTTAGTAAGGTCAAGACTCAGAATGTATTCCCAATAGACTTATGCCAGCATAATGCCAGGACAACAGAGGGAAGTGAGTAATTCCAAGGTCAAACATTTGTTTTCATTACATGCCTCCAAGTATAGACATCTCTTCCTGAGTGGGGCTTCAGGCAGATTATGATATTCAGTGTGTTCTTAAGATCTGCCTTATGTGGAGTATACCTCAGACCAATAATTTTGTGGAAGAAATAATTTAGAAAAAGACCAGCATGACAGAAATTTGGGTATGGTACCTAATGACCAATATCCAACTTCATTTTCAACCTTTATAAAGAATAAACCTAGTTAATATGATGCCTCTGTTCTGTTCTTTGAACTATGACACTAAAAATGTCATAACACCTTCTTCTATAAACATTATTATTTCAAACAGTAATATTGTAGCTGGAGATAACCTTGAATTTCTGATCCTAATGCCTTTTTCTCCTGAGGTGTAGCATTGCAGGACTACTCAACTAGTTCTGCTTTTGGTAAGTGCTAGGATTTGAATGTAGGGATTGGTGCATGCTGTCTTCATTTAAACTTGATTCTTACTCCTCTTACCAAGGTCCTACATAGCCAAGGCCTGCACACATACATACACGTTAATGATGAAGTATTCTGAAAAAATGACATCCAGTCACACTTTTCAATGGTGTTGACACAAATACACACAGTGGGTTGGCTCCGTATGCTTCCATTTCCCTGTCAACATGCACATTATCAGTCTGAAAAAAGTACTTTTTGAGCAGCTTCCAGCTTCCTGCATAAGTGTGCTACCAATGGGATGACTGACCCTAACAATTGTTGAATGGCAATCTGAGTAAACACAATCGCTAAGCTCTGTTGCTCTTTGTGCTCCTAATCATGCTGGACAATTTGCTAATGTATTTCAAAAGTTCTAGCAATAATGACACATGCCTATTAGAAATCAGTTATTATACACACCCCACACATTTACAAATTTTCATGTGGAGTGTCTCTCATTTTCAGAAGCCATGATTTCACTGAAAGAATCTCTGATTTTATTTCATTTTCTTGTGTATGTCAGCAGGTGAATGCTGCCACAGCTTTATATATATATGTATGTGTGTGTGTGTGTGTGTGTGTGTATGTATGTACAAATATATATATATATATATATATATATATATATATATATATATATATATATATATATATTTATTTATTTATTTTTTAGATAGTTTCTCACTTTGACTCCTGAGACCTGGAATTCTCTTTGAAGTCTCACGCTTGGTACAAGTCATGCAGATCTTTCTAACTCTGCCCCACCCCTGTGTGCTGGGATAAATAAGTATGCCACCATGCCCAGTCTCTCTCATAACCAATGTGGCAGACATGATAGTGTTTGGGATTTTGTTAACTGCAGTATCCCTGGTATGCATACAACAATTACAGTATCTTTTTCTGTACATCAACATGGGAATTAACTATAGGATTTCTGCATGCAAAAGAAGCTCTCTACCAATCGAGCTATATAACCAACTCTGATAGTCTAGCACTCTTACACAGTGCCTACTGAGCTGGTGGAATAAATAGAGGTGGAACTTCAAAAGAAATACTGGAGCACATATTTGGGAATATTTTGTGGCTTTTGCACCCCTACAGTTGCTGAGCCCAGTCACTTACCTCTGTGTGGTGGTTTATTCATCTGTGGTGAGGAACCCAGTGAAATAAATCTACAATACATGTATTTCATGAGGTTGTAACTAGTTCATGTATGCAGAGTCTGTGTTGTGAATTTATTTTTTCTCTTATGAAACTGCCATTGAAAATTGAGTTAAGTACTTGGGATAAATACTAATGTCCTCATGAAAAAAAAAGACCTATACACAGACATGCAATCATTCACAAAATCAAAAGAAAATGAAGGGAACACTGCTGAATCCAAGGGCCATATCCTCAATCTTCCTTCCCAGCAGAAGTCACAGATCATAGTGGTGAAACAGATAAAAGAACCAATATTTATACCATTCTTAATTAAAGCATGTCTTCAGAAAATGATTTCAAAATACATACACAATCCTGTCTTCCATGAGCCAACCTGTAATGGAGAGAGGAAAAAACAATCTGAGTTTCATATCAAGCTGGGTTCTATTTGATCAGATTCCTTGGTTCTCCCAGTGACTTGGGAAACTGGGATCCAGGACAGAAAAGAACTGTCAGTCCAAGACTATGTTAGTGTCTTCTGTCTTGCAGTTAAAAGACATTTGATGCTGGATGCATTGTGAAATAGAGTACTTTTGATGCTTAAGCTGTTACAAAGACCAGTTCTCTATCTTTAGCCTTCATTGAGAGTCCCTAATGTACAAGGCTATAAGATAGAGAAACTCAGAAACATCCTGCTATTGGGTGAGCTTCCTCCTTTCTAAAGGGGGGAGCGAATGGTCTCTATGGTCCCATAGCCTACACCAGGCCTCATCACTGACAGGTATTATCAATATCACAACAATGGACATAAGAATCTTCCACCACACAGAACTCAAGGAACACCATATGCACTATTCCAAACATAGAAGCCTTAAGAAGTATCAGAAGAGAGTACTTAGAAAAACACATATACATTTTTGACCATACATAACAAGCCTGTCCACATTTGAGTAAATATTACTCACATTTTAGTTTCAATATAAACAGTTCCTCCAGGCAAAGGAAGATGCCAGAGTAATGCAATGATCCACCTACCCTGGCAATTACTTTTGAAATCAGGGCTGAATGGGTAAAATTCCATTTAGTACACTTTCAAGGCAAAGACTAATAATGTACATTATAAACCTCAGTGTTTATATGATATCCACCAATAATGAAGGAATCATGACAGTATCCTTTCAAGCTTGCAAAAGAAAAGGATGTATTACCTGAACAAAATGTGGCTCTGCATGTTCTGTCATGCCTGGAGTAATTTCATCCTCCTTTTGATCAGCTACAAGGAAACAAAGTAACTCAACTGATGGTGCACTTATTACAGAATCAGGGTCTATGCTTGATATAGTGAAAGGTCAAAGGCTTAGTTATAGTATAAGAATTCTTGGGCTGGAGAGATGGCTTAGCGGTTAAGCGCTTGCCTGTGAAGCCTAAGGACCCCGGTTTGAGGCTCGGTTCCCCAGGTCCCACGTTAGCCAGATGCACAAGGAGTTCATTTTCAGAGGCTGGAAGCCCTGGCACGCCCATTCTCTCTCTCTCCCTCTATCTGTCTTTCTCTCTGTGTCTGTCACTCTCAAATAAATAAATAAATAAATAAATAAAAATAAAAATAAAATAAAATAAAGGAATAGCTTTAGAATACATACCCAGTGACATCATACAGGATTCCTGCAATTAAAGAAAAGAAAACACGGTGAGAGGCAGGCAATACCATGGCAAGGCTTTCTTTGTATTACTTTGGGAAAGCAGGTATTCTGAGTTAAATGAAATTTTTCACAAACTAACAAAGATTTCCCAAAGCCAACAGCTGAACTGTTCAAGAACATTTCATGCACAAGTACAGTTACACTTTGAAATACACAATCCTTAGTGTAAGAAGATAAATCATTTGCCCTGGAATTGTTCTGCCATTTAGGAGTCATATTAACTATCCTTGGATGTGATGAATTGATTTGCAGGAGATTCTTATTCAACTCCACAACACCCAGAAATATGTCTGCACAAGAATTACGCACACTGAAAGAATATAAAGGGAAGATTCTACATAAGTCACAAAAAGATTCTCTTACATCATCTGATGGTCCTTTTTCCAAAATTGTTGGGAGTGAACCTAAGCGGAAAGAATACAACTGTCAGCATGTCCTTAACTATGAGGTGTAATCCCTTGGGGAGCTTTCTGTATGTTGTTAAGTCTAGCTGCAGTGAATGACTAGCGATTGTGGGCTGAGCTGTCACAGGCTCATGCTTCTGGCTAAAAGAAGAATGAGAAAAGAACAGAAAGAAAATACACAAGGGAGACTGGTCTTTGCAAATATATCCTTCATAGATGATACACAAATATCAAGCTCTGCTGAATAGCATAGCACTTGCCAGTCATCTCAACACTGAGGAAGTGTAGGCAAGGGAATTTGAGTCCAATATCAGGTACACATTGATTTTCAGGAATCTCTGGGCTCTAAGAAATCCTGTATTTTAATCCTCATGACATTTCAGGTCATTTCAATATATGAGGATCAATAATGCTTGGATTTGCTGCTAATTTTTACTGGATTATGAAAGTTGATCAAAAACAGTTGGGAATCTGCTGTACAAATTGCATTATGTCACATTTATAACTAGTTTCTGTCCATATTATCACCAATAAATATTTCTCTATTTAAAGTACAAGCATTTCATAATAGTACACAACTGCCAATTTCACCCTGTTTTGCTTAACTCTTTGAGCACAATATGTTTTTCCCCTGTGATCAAACAGTCATAGAATTTTTGACACTCTATGTGATGCTGGTACTCTTGAGATCTGGCAGTAACCTCATGGTCCAAGTCCATAGAACCTGGATCTAAGAACATGATCATGATTGACAGAAGGCAGCAACAACTGAAGACAGCTGATATTGGCATTATGGAAGAAAGGCAGAGACATTAAAAAAATATATTAAGATGAACAGGAACAGGTGTTTGCTGATGAAACATGATCTTTAAATCTAACAAAGTGCTTTCTCATTTATTCCTATAATACAAAATTCCTATAATACAAAATGATTAAGTCTTCACAGAATTCAGCTTATACGTCTGATGTTCACTCTCTGTTATTTATTAGCTATTAAGAAAACATGTCTAGTTCATGACAATAGTTCCACAAAAAGGAGCACAGAGCAAATGATCATCCATTTTCTGATGAAAGCTCAGTACAGTGAGGAAACAAGTATTTTTGCTTGTGTGAGTTTCACTTCAGGCTTTACAATGCACACATCCAAATGTTCTCTGTCACTAACATCTGGAAGAAGTCAGCAGAGCTCGTGACTCCCCTACTCCTAACTACAACAATGAAGCTGCACTGGAACACACAACACCAACCTCAGTTTTCCCGTGGTTCACAGATTTTGTAGATGATGCCAAAGTACAATTGACTCTTGGCCATGTGATTATGTTCATTTCATCCCACATGAAACATAATATCGTTCTAAGTGGTGAAAGGATGGACATAATCAAAGTCTGTCACTCCATTCCTATTTCTGGTACAGCTTAGGTGATGACAGAGGAGCCTCTCTAAGAATGGTTAGACCTGGGAACTAGAGGGGGGAGTACTTGAGGAGTCCACAGGCAGTGTTGTCTCTGCTCTCCTCTGGGTATTGTCTGCATAACAACCTGTGAGAAATAGCAATGGCCCCTATTTCTGGATTCATGTTCTTGTTTGTCTACATAGAAATTTGAGAGCTAAGACTATTCATTTTGTCCTGCATTAGAGGTGATACTACACCAATCCCAGGTATAAATATAGTGCACTGCATGCTTTAATTTACAGAATGTTCATGTAATATACATGTTTGTCATAGACTTTTTTAAGGAAGAAGATGAGGGTAATTGTGACTAAACTTTCAAATATCTTGTGAGAAAACATGACCTCAGGGAAAATCACATATGTATTCAAATCACAAGATGCAGAAGCACACCAGATCCTATCATGGAGCAGTGAGTGAAATTGCCTCCAAGAACTAGAGAAAACATTCCAACAAGTTTTCACTTAGACAACTAGCTTTATTTTGAAGGTTTTTTCCTGCTCTTTCAACCTGTAAAACATTACAAACATCATCACTATTCTAAGAGAATCCAGTAAGGACTTACATATTTCCATAAATATTAATAATAGTATACTTACAATTTTTATCATCTTTTGTGGGTTCCATCTACAATTATAGAAGCAAACACAGTGTAAAAAGTCATGAGACTCACTGATACCTTGATTTATTTTTCATTCTGACTATTAAAAACCATCAATCACTGGCAAGGTTACAAGCTTACAACACAAGAATGAGATACACCATTCAAAACAGTGATCATTTCCAGGAAGAGCTCTTGATACCTGTCATTACCTCATGAATTACAGCAGATCCCCAGGAGAAGACTAGGCTTCCTTGCTGAAGGATGACCCCTCATACACCATTTCACCTGACCCTGCATAGGCAATTGTCCATTTGCAAAATGTAACAGTTGCTAAGTGGCTACCCTTCCACCATTCTGGAAAACAAAGTCTGAAATCTATTAGTATCTATAATACTCAGTGGCATGGTTTAATGGCCATGGATGACCTGAACTAAAACCAGGAAATTAAGAAAGCAATATTAAAGATGAAGAAAGATTGTTTTACCTTTTCACTGGATTCTGTGTCTTCATCTTTATTATTAAGACTGTTGTCATGAGTGGTAACAACCTCCACTAGGAAGACAACAGAGTAAGTGTTACTCAGAGGTGATGAGGCCCGTGCATTACTCAGAGAGCACAGCTTGGCCAACACAAAGGCCAGCATGTATGGCTGTGCTCTGAAAACCAGAAGCAGCGCTGTTACAGCAGCATCCTCAAGTGACAGCAGAGACTAACCAAGAAGAAAAGGTGGGGGGGAGTGTGCTGGAGAGATGCCTCAGTAGTTAAGACACTTACCTCAAAACCTAAAGACCCAAGTTCAAGTCCTCAGTACCCATGTAGAGCCAGATGCACAGGTTGATTCATGCATCTGGAGTTAGTTTGTAGTGGCTAGAGGCTATGGCATGCGCATTCTGTCTGTCTCTCTCTGCTGGGATTGATGGTGCGTGCCTTTAATCAAGTTCAAGGCCATCCTGAGTCTGCATAGTGAATTCCAGGTCACCCTAGGCTAGAGTAAGTAACTAACACATTAAAAAAAAAAAAAAAAGCCTGGAGAGAGAGAAGCAACACAACAGAAAATAGCAGCATCCAAATGGTACTAGTGAGTGTCCTCTCACTCACAGTGAGCATGTTGGAACCTAGATAGATGGCATTCTAGTGCCAAGAAACCACTTTATAAGTTATAATGTGTGCTAGTGAGCATTTAATATAAACTTTATAGGAAATCTTCCTTGAAGTCTCATAGACAATGTTTCAAGAGAATTCAAAATATTAGAGCTTGGTGAGTGACATCTGAGAAATGAAGCCATAAATACTGTCAAAATTCTCCCCTCATCATACATTCGTTACTTCAGTGTGCCCTGTGAACCAGGATCCATGAGAGATGCACATGAAGGCCCTACTTTAAATCCTGGATGAAAAGAGGGGGGATCTGCTTCTTCAATGACTCACTCTTAAGACTTTATGTCCATGTTCACGTGAGTGTCATGTGAGTCCTGTATCCCGCCACATTCCCTATATCATAGGTTAGTGCCCAAAACTCAATACAACACTTTGTATTTATCAGGAGAGCTGCCAAAGGCTTAGAAGTTTGGCAAAGGCAGAAACAGAAAGGAACAGGTTTGCTGGGAAAGATCTCTTTTAAATGACCACCCAACACAAGGTGGACGTTAGGTCCCAGGCACTACTGCATAGATTTATGCCTTTGAAAAAGAAAAGGCAGGCTGGAAAGATGGGTCAGTGATTACAGATGCTTTTTTGCCAAGGAAAATGGCCAGAGTTTGATTCTCATGTTTAGCCACATGCACAGAGTGGCACATGCCTCTGGAGCTTATTTACATTGGCACACAGTATCCTGGTGTGCCCATTCTCTCTCTCTCTTCTCTCTCTCTCTCTCTCTCTCTCTCTCTCTCTCTCTGTGTGTGTGTGTGTGTGTGTGTGTGTGTGTGTGTGTGTGTGTTTCATAACTTAGTAAAAAGACACATGAACAAAGAAATATTAACCAAAAAAGGGAAAGGAAAAGCAAAGGATCTCTTCCCCCAATATATATACTTGTCCTCTGAATACCTTTCTCACCACCACAGCCTTAACAGCAAAAGGTAAGTTTTCTTCAATACCAGCACTTGGGAAACTGAAGTAAAAGCATCACTGTCAGATGCAGAACTGCTTGGGCACCAAAGTGATTTCCAGGTCAGCCAGGGCTAGGCCTCCAACCTCCTCAAAACTAACAAACCCAGCCTGGAGACATGGCTTACCAGTTAAAATGCTTGCCTGCATAGCCAAAGGACTCAGGTCTGGATCCTCAGGAAAAAGAGACCAAGCAAGTGAGTGTGAGAGAGAGAGAGAGTGAGAAACTGTGCATGTGTGTGTGTGTGTGTGAGAGAGAGAGAGAGCAGAATGGGCACACCAGAGCTTCCAGCTACTGCAAATGAAGTCAAATGCATGTTCCACTTTGTGCCTCTTGCTTACATGGGTTCTGGAGAATCAGATCTAGGTCTTCTGGCTTTGTAGGCAAATGCCTGAACTGCTAAGCTATCTCTACAGCCCAACATGTACTGTTTTAACCAATGAAACAGATTTAATACTAAGCAAAAAAAAAAAAAAGTATTAACAGCAGCATGTGGTACTACACACAATACTAGGGAGGCAGAGATAGGAGGGTCTCTATGAGTTTGAAGCAGACCTGAGACTACATAGTGAATTCCAGGTCATCCTGGGCTACAGCGAGACCCTATCTGGAAAATACAAACAATAATACATAGTGAAATTCACCCTCTTTTCTAGAATGAATGATTCTACAATGAAGATACTGAATCATTTCTTTAAAAGCACCATTTTATCTAAATGTAAAATTTTATGTAAAAAATTTACTATTTCTTTTTGGTAAATAGATTTTAAACCAATTCTAGCAAGAAACTAATGCAGTTAGCTTATTTTATGTTTCACTTAAGATAAGGCAGGGGCCCTTAGCTAAAGGACTGTTTATTTGTTACTTTAATACTACAAGGGAAGTGCAAAGGTAAAGCATAGTCTAAAACGGTGCATATAGGAAGCAGCATCTTAGCAGCAGTGCAGTCCTTCAAGATTTTCATTATCATGCTTTCCTGAACAAGATGGGATGGCTCAACATGAAAAGAGTTTGGGTAATAATATTATGTATTTTAGTGTGGAAACAAGCCTTGCAGAAATTACCTTTTGGATTTGTGGATTCTTTGTCCTTCTTAGAGGTACTTTTGGATATGATTGATTGAATTGGCTTAATATGGTGACATAATAAATCAAAAAATTTTAAACATCAAGTGAAAACTTAGAAAAGGCATTGTTCTATATGCCCTATAAATTACTCTATGAGAATACATGCTAAGCTACGTGTGATGGTTCGGCTTCTGTTGTTTTGTTCATAGTCTTCTAGGAAACGGGTAAACCTGAATGTTCAATTCATTAGTAGCAGTTTTTCCCTTTAATGTAGGCTTTTTGGCCTACTCTTGAAAAACTGCTTTATTCCTAAGAACATGATTCTGAATCGTCATCAGCCTTACCAACCCTTCCAGGTTCAGACCTAACCTCCTACTTTCGTTACTGTTCACTGCATTTTCCTTTTATGTTTAGCCCAGTGTTACTAAGATAAACAAGGGCAATGAAGTTTGCCAACTTTGCAATGCATTTGAGGACATTGTGGCAGCTTTAGAGGCTTTCCCGATTTCTATTCCTCAGACAGGAGACCCACAACCAGTTTCGGATACAAGAAAAAGTCATGGGCTTGCACAGCTGTCATGTTAGAAAGCTCTGATAGGAATTCAAATGTGGCCTGTTACTTAAAAGCCAACAATTTTAAGGAATGAGTTTTACTGGCCACTTAAACTCTTTGTACAGTGTCAGATTGCTAAAAAAATAAAAAATAAAAAGAGCTCCAATAAAAAAAGAGATTAAATTTTAAGACTCCAAATCAGAGGAGCACTTCAAGTTATTTTGTTTGGATTTGTTTTTAGTGTAAAGCAGATAGTCATTGGCTAGATCTTTTGTTATCATTTCCATACCTGAGAGCTGTGCCTATTTGCCATTATGTCTATTGATAGGACAGTGACAAAGAAACATTCTTCAGTGAATTCCTAACTTAGAATTGTTAACATTAATGCTCAATAAACAAATTCCCTGAAAAAAAAAAATCTCCTCTTGGCTGGTGGGCTCCAGGGCTGATGGAGGTGGTGCATGGCTGCCTCACCCCCACCTCCACAGGGGCCCGCCTCCGCCCATCGCCCCACCATGCCTCCCTGGGCTGGTATGAAATCTTAGCCACCTTCCCAACAAGCAGCTGGGCCTGCTAAGCTGCTGGTGGCTCTCCTTTCTCAGGCTCTCTGAGCAGCCACTCCCCCACCCAAGGGTCCCGCCTCCGCTGAGGCCCCACCCTGGCCCGCTCGCCTACCTGTGCTGGGTCCCTCCTCCCATTGGACACCGCAGTATATATGTAATTTAGTGAATGAAATTATAGCATAAACAGAATTATCAGTGTATATTCATGAAGAATTAATTATATAAAATATTTTAACATTTACTATCCAGTCTACTTGAAGGGAAAGCATTCAATGGCCAGTCAACATACCTTTAGATGAACAACAGCCCATACTTAAATACCATTAAAAAATAACGCTACTAACACTCTCTGCAGAAATCTGACTTTATGGCTCAGTGCCTAGACACATACTGGCAGAATTCAGCACTGAGAGGGTAGATATCACAATAGCCCATAGAACTTTCAGTGGGTTCTCAATCGCTACTATGACAACCACCTCTGATATTAGCCAAGTGTGCTTCTGTCAGTTCAAGACATTCTATAGGTTACTTTATGTGTGAGTGCATGTAATATTCTCTCCCTAAGACTATAACTACCAAAGTAGATGTATTCTTCTCATATGTTTAAATTATTATGAAGTTTCTTATCTCTAAATGTGTGACTGCACTGAAAAATATTCACATCACTATGTAGTTAAATGATAGGATAGTCAGTGAGTAATATAGACAAAGTATTATTCTAAGAACATCTTTGTGTGGATATAAATATCTTAGGCATAAATACATAATTATACTATTCAATATAAATTTTCAAATAAACATGTAAAATTAAGTATACTATAGCAATAAAAGCTATTCATGTAATATATTCTCATGATGTGCTCATGAAAACAAGCTATAAAAAGAAACATAACCTATCCCCAAATAAATGAAACAAGCTACTTTCCTGAGGAATTGTTGTACATTGAATTTGAAAAGCCATAAGCATATTAACAAAATTAAACCTGTCTTTTTTTTTTTTTTTTTTTGAAGTAAGGTGTCACATTAGCTCAGGATCTCACTCTTTACTCCCAGGCTGGCCTTGAACTCACAGTGATCCTACTACTTCTGCCTTCCAAGTGCTGGGATTAACGTTTGTGCCACTATGCCCTGCAAACCTGTACTTTAACAGATCATATGTAAAACATATTTTTAGGTGTATTTTGTTCTAGAGAATCCTACGAAGGTTTAGAGGCCTACTGAATATACAAAATCAATTGCAGAAAAAATCCCAGAAGGAACTGTCCTCAGCCTGGGAGATTGTGAACAAGCCCAAAGCTTCTTGGCTTAATTTGACAAGTTTGACTGCCTCGATTTTCCAAAAACAATTTTCTGCTGCTTTTGCTGAGAAGATGCTCTCACCATGAGCGGGGACTGTGTTAGTCTGCACACAGGTTCACTTCTGCCCAGCTAAGTCGCTTTGCTTTCCCTTTAGAGTCCTGGGTGTGTCTTGTTTTCCATTAGCGCTTCGGGGCCATTCTAAATAGATGCTTTCTCTGCTAAGCCACTGAGACTCTTCCACATCTATGTTTGTGAGGCAAACCTACAAGGTGATATGGTTATTTTACAAGGCATTTACACTGGTGGAGAAGAGCAAGCTAATAAGCAAGGTCACATGAGGTGACAGCTATGTGAGTTTTCCTCACAATTTTCCTGAAGTGTGCTTTGGAACTTAAAACTTGCTTTTAGTTTTCTGAGTTCAAATACCTTCTTATTTATTAAGTTACATTTATTGTTAGTTTACTGGTGCCATGCTGAAGAGAAAGACATAAGTGATAACATGAATGAGGTCTTAAAATACAAAATTATTTTTGCTTCTAGTGTCTAAAAACAGACTACATTGTGCATCTTTTGTAACACTGTCTGTCCTCATGATAAACGCTGAAATAGCATGATAAACAGTCCTATCCTTCAGTATAATCAGTTGGGGAAAACTAGCCTTCCCCCCACCCCGGATTGTTTCTTAAAAGGTAAATTGCTAATTTATACTGTGTGATTCTGTTCTTCATAAAATAGGTTTCATTAATCACAACAAATCACTTATTGTTAGAAACTACTACAGGGTATAAAGTAAAATCTACCATTTTTTATTGTGAAAAACTCACATTGCTTGTCTCCTAAGGCCCTCAGAGTAGGCATGGTAGTCCAGTGTCTTCTACTGACAAGTGTAATTATCCACCTGGGGCCCCAGAAAGACTCCTGCTCTAACATGACTTTGAAGCAAACCAAAATCAGGCTTGTTAAGGCAAAGGTTCTCTCTTCAGAGCCAGGCTCACATCCAGGGATGGGTCACAAAGCTGAGGAACTTCCCTGGCACCCTGCTCCCCACCTGGCCCAGCTGCGTGCTCTGTGGATATCAACCTGCAGGGTAGGGGGGAGTCATAGTTGACAACCAGCTCCACATTGGTGCTGACCAGGCCACAGGAAGCTGTGTCTGCAAATAAGGATGTCTTGGGAGCCCTTCGAGAAGCACTGGAAAACCCCTGCCCTCATGAAGGCTGGCATGTGCCCTGCAGCCTTAGTTGTAGGATCTCGGGGTCATCCAGAACACATCCTAGCTGGTTCCCAGGGCCTGAGCTGTCGCAGAACACCAGGACATCCCAAGGGTCTAGTCTCATGTGCTCATCATGCTGCTTGAGGATTTGTACAACTCTGTCACCTTCTCTGCTCCTTTTAGCGTCACAGATGTCTGTGGGACATGAGGCTCCAAGCTGATCAGCCAATTTTCAGAGCCTTCCACAGATCTCCTGGAGAGTCCCCGCACGTGTGCTGACTGCTGTCTGGAAGCTGCAGCCTAATCCTGCACATGCCACAACTCCCGCTGTCTGCACACCTGCAAGCCCAAGGACGTGCCCAGTGACCCGGCCACAGCTTGCACCTGCCAGGCTAACTCTCAGGAAGGCACCAGCGGGACCAAACTCGGTCGCCCAACAGGTGTAGACACGCGGGCGGGAGGAAACACAGAGTCTGGCCACTGCTGGTTTCCATGCAGATGTCGCAGTGGCCGCCAAGTGCTGGGGGAAGGCTCTGGACTGCACCGTGGGATGAGCCACTGGGCACAGCTTCCTCAAGGGCACCCAGGACTGGGTGTGCCAAGCTACGCCGGGAGACCGACGGGTAGCTGAGGGTGGCGCCTACTGTCGCACGCGCCCCAGGGAGAACTGGTCCCTTGAGTCCAGCGACCGGGCAGAGCCTCCAGCCTGGTGTGGCCAGAGGCGCGCTGCCAATCGCTCAGGGCTGTGCACGCGGGTCGCTTCCACCCCTGCGGCGCCCACAAGCGGGGCTCCAGGACGCACCACCACTGGCCACCAGCGTCTCCAGGAAGTGGAAGAGCCATTTCACTATTCTTATTAAAACTGTTGGTGAGAAAATGATCTGCTGTTCAAGTAAGTTTGTTTGACATTTTTCTTAAAAATATTTCAATATGCATTATTTATTGTTATAACAAATGAGCTAGGAAAGATGAATTTTCATTTTGTGACAGATCTAATAAACTTGCCTAACTAATCTTTAGTATGGGATGATTTTGATGCTATCTTTGGAGCTTTGCACTGAATATTAAAAATTATACTGGCACAGTGTATTCACATAAAATAAGTAGTACTTGGCTTAATTGTTAATATTTGGGATACTTTTTAAATCACTGTTTCAATTAGACTCAAAATTCTTTCTATTTTTTATTTAATTTTTAAAGGAAACATCTGTCAAAGTAGTATTTATTCATTCCAAACTAATGTTTGTGTGAATTATATCTATATTTTCATGATATAAGAATAAAGTTTCTTTGAAGTAAGGAGGGAAAAATCTGGATTCATTGATTTTGCTGAGGTGACGTGTCCAGTGTAAGAATGATCCATGTGTTAGTTTCCACAAGAAACTTCTTGGTATTTCAAGAAGCTTTAAGTAGGGGGTACTGATAACTGCTACTCTGTCAGTCCGCTGTCTCCATATGCAGTGAAGTTTTATGATCCCTTTATAATGAAATGTAAGAAATCACAACCATTCTTGAACAGAAAAGGCTTCCATGCTTTATGATTCTGTTATTATTATAGCATACCTGTTTGCTCTTAAACTCTAGGATGTATGGAAATCTTTCCTCTGCTTTCCCCTACCTTTTCCTCCCAAGTAGATAAATCTATGCTCTCCCATACAGTGTATTTAATTTTTGGAAAATATATGCTATACATCAAGTGTGTGTTAATTAAGCCACTTTGATATTTTATGTTTCTACAGTTCCTATTTTCCTCAGAAAATTGTGGAACAAGTAATTACCAATTATAATGATGCCCATTGTCCTCTGCTGTAAAAAAAAGAAGTCTGAATAGGTACTCGACTTGTTTCAATGTCCATGAACTTGAGCTACTCATGTGCAATTATGTGTATGGGAATGGAGTACTGTTCATGAGTTGTATCTACATCATCATATGGATGTATATTTATTAATAAAGTAACTACTTTACAAGTAAAAAATAGAATAAGAAAAAAAATACTCGGGGCTGTTTTTGATTGAATGTGTACAGTGTTAAGTTAAATTTTAGAATCTACCTGTATTTTATTCCACTCAGCCTGCTTGAATACTCCTATAGCAGGGAATCTCAACCCCTAAGAACATCTTTGTAGATACTCTGAGAGTCTTAAGAGCCACACCTAATACCTAAAGGTCCTACCCTGAAAATATATTACATCAAATCAATTGATACAGCTAAGAACACACAGCTAGCTAGAAAATCCAAGCATTAACTTAATCCAAGATGCAAAAATATATACATTATAACACAAGAAACACTAAAAAGCAAGATGATATAAATCCACTTAAAAGTATTAATGCATCAGAAATGTCCTCCAGTGAGAAAGAGTTAGAGGAAATGCCTGAGAAAGAGTTCAAAAGAATAATTATAAATATGTTCAAAGAGGTCAAAGAACACATGAAAGCAATCAAAGAAGAAATCAAAGAGGAAATCAAAGGAATCAAAGAAGAGGCAGGACACCAATTTAATGAAATAAAGAAGGCAATACAAGACATAAATAGGGAAATAGAAATAATAAAGAAAAACCAGTCAGAATTACTAGCAATGAAGAACACAGTTAATGAAATAAAAAACTCTGTAGAAAATCTCACCAGTAGGATGGATGAGGGAGAGGACAGAATATCTAAGCTAGAAGACCAGGTGGCAGACCTAATGCAGTCCAACAAAGAGAAAGACAAACTTATAGAAAAGTATGAGTGGGAATTTCAAGATATTCGGGACACTATGAAAAGATCCAATATAAGAATTCAGGGCATAGTAGAAAGAGAAGAACTCCACTCCAGAGGCATAGTAAGCATCTTCAACAAAATCATAGAGGAAAATTTCCCCCAAATTGGGAAAGAGGTGCCAATACAGATACAGGAAGCCTTTAGAACCCCAGCCAGACAAAACCCAGAAAGAACCTCTCCTCGCCATATTATAATCAAACTTCCAAACACACACACCAAAGAAAAAATATTGAAAGCAGTTAGAGAGAAAAATCAAGTTACCTACAAAAGCAAGCCCATCAGTATTACAGCAGATTATTCAACACAAACTTTTAAAGCCAGAAGGGCTTGGAGTGATATATTCCAAGTTCTGAAAGATAACAACTGTCAACCAAGGTTACTTTATCCTGCAAAGTTATCCATTCAAATAGATGGAGAAATAAAGACATTCCATGACAAAAGCAGGTTAAAGGAGTATTTGAAGACAAAACCAGCTCTACAGAAAATACTTGATAGAATCCTCCATGCTGAACAAAAGGAAAAGCACACATATAAGGAACCTAGAAAAAACAAGCCATACTCAAATACCAGTTACCAGAAGAGAGCACAGGTAGAACCAGTAACACACACACACACACACACAAATGGGAAACATAAATACACACCTTTCAATAATATCTCTTAATATCAACGGTCTCAATGCCCCAACGAAAAGACATAGATTTGCAGACTGAGTTAAAAAGCAGGATCCTACAATTTGTTGTCTCCAAGAAACTCACCTTTCTACAAAGGATAGACATTATCTTAGGGTGAAAGGTTGGAAGACGGTGTTTCAAGCAAATGGGCCTAGAAAACAAGCAGGGGTTGCTATCCTAATATCAGACAGGGTAGACTTTAGTCCGACATTAGTCAAGAAAGATAAGCAAGGTCACTTTATATTGATTAAGGGCACACTCCAACAGGAGGACATTACAATCCTAAACATATATGCACCTAACATGGGGGCTCCCAAATTCGTTAAACAAACACTATTAGAACTAAGGTCACAGATAACACCAAACACAGTGGTGGTGGGTGACTTTAACACCCCACTCTCATCAATTGACAGGTCATCCAGGGAAAGAATAAACAGAGAGGCATCTGGACTAAATGAGGTCATAGAAGGAATGGACCTAACAGATATATACAGGACATTTCATCCAAAGGCTGCAGAATATACATTCTTTTCAGCAGCACATGGAACATTCTCTAAAATAGACCATATATTAGGACACAAAGCAAATCTTAACAAATTCAGGAAAATTGAAATAATTCCTTGCATTCTATCTGACCACAATGGAATTAAAATACAAATCAGTAGCAAGAAAGGCTATAGAGCATACACAAAATCATGGAAACTAAACAATACACTACTAAATGATGAGTGGGTCAATGAAGAAATCAAAAAGGAAATCAAAAAATTTATAGAGTCAAATGATAATGAGAACACATCATACCAAAATCTCTGGGACAAAATGAAGGCAGTTCTAAGAGTAAATTTATAGCCTTAAGTGCCTATATTAAGAAATTAGAAAGGTCACAAGTAAACGACCTAATGCTTCGCCTTAAAGCCTTGGAAAAAGAAGAACAAGGCAAACCAAAAATTAGTAGACGGGAAGAAATAATAAAGATTAGGGCAGAAATTAATGAAATAGAAACAAAAAGAACAATCCAAAGAATTAATGAAACAAAGAGTTGGTTCTTTGAAAGGATAAACAAGATTGATAAACCCTTACGAAATCTGACCAAAAGAAAGAGAGAAGAGACACAAATTAATAAAATCAGAGATAAACAAGGTAACATCACAACAGATTCCAGAGAAATTCAAGAAATCATAGGGACATACTATAAAAGCATATACTCCACAAAGTATGAAAATCTGAAAGAAATGGATGATTTCCTTGATGTATATGACCTACCTAAATTAAATCAAAATGAGATTAATCACTTAAATAGACCTATAACAAACATGGAGATCCAAACAGTTATCAATAATCTCCCAATAAAAAAAGCCCAGGCCCGGATGGATTCACTGCTGAATTTTACCAGACTTTTAAGGAAGAGCTAACACCATTGCTTCTTAAGCTTTTCCAGGAAACAGAAAAAGAAGGAATTCTACCAACCTCCTTCTATGAGGCCAGCATCACCCTGATACCAAAACCAGGCAAAGATAGAACAAGAAAAGAAAATTACAGACCAATCTCCCTCATGAACATAGATGCAAAAATTCTCAACAAAATATTGGCAAACACAATACAAGAGTATATCAAAAAGATCATTCACCCTGACCAAGTAGGCTTTATCCCAGAGATGCAGGGATGGTTCAACATACGCAAATATATAAATGTAATACATTACATAAATGGGTTGAAGGACAAAAATCACATGATCATCTCATTAGATGCAGAGAAAGCATTTGACAAAATCCAACATCCCTTCATGATAAAAGTCCTACATAGACTGGGAATAGAAGGAACATATCTCAATATAATAAAGGCTATTTATGACAAGCCTACAGCCAACATATTACTAAATGGGGAAAAACTGGAAGCTTTTCCACTAAAATCAGGAACAAGACAAGGGTGTCCACTGTCCCCACTTCTATTTAATATAGTTTTGGAAGTCTTAGCCATAGCAATAAGGCAAGAGACACACATAAAAGGGATACAAATTGGAAAGGAAGAAATCAAGTTATCATTATTTGCAGATGACATGATTCTATACATAAAGGACACTAAAGACTCTACTAGCAAGCTGTTAGAGCTGATCAAAACCTACAGCAATGTAGCAGGATACAAAATAAATACACAGAAATCAGTAGCCTTCATATATGCTAACAACAAACACACAGAGGATGAAATCAGAGAATCGCTCCCATTCACAATTGCATCAAAAAAAATAAAATACCTTGGAATAAACCTAACCAAGGAAGTAAAGAATCTATACAATGAGAACTTTAAAACACTCAAGCGAGAAGTTGCAGAAGGCACTAGAAAGTGGAGAAACATCCCTTGTTCCTGGCTTGGAAGAATCAATATCGTGAAAATGGCAATCTTACCTAAAGCAATCTACACATTTAATGCAATCCCTATCAAAATTCCAAAGGCTTTCTTCATGGAAATAGAAAAAACAATCCAAAAATTCATTTGGAATCACAAAAAACCTCGAATATCTAAAATAATACTGAGCAACAAAAAAGAGGCTGGTGGTATCACCATACCTGATTTTAACGTATAGTACAGAGCCATAGTAACAAAAACAGCATGGTACTGGCACAAAAACAGACATGTAGATCAGTGGAACAGAATAGAGGACCCAGATGTAAGCCCAAGTAGCTATAGCCACCTGATATTCGATAAAAATGCCAAAAATACTCATTGGAGAAGAGACAGCCTCTTCAGCAAATGGTGTTTTGAAAACTGGATAAATATCTGCAGAAGGATGAAAATAGATTCTTCTCTCTCGCCATGCACAAGAATTAAGTCCAAATGGATTAAGGATCTTAACATCAGACTGGAAACTTTGAAACTGCTAGAGGAAAAAGTAGGGGAAACCCTTCAACATACTGGTCTTGGCAAAGACTTTCTGAATACAACCCCAATTGCTCAGGCAATAAAACCACAGATTAACCACTGGGACCTAATGAAATTCCAAAGATTTTGCACCGCAAAGGACACAGTGAAAAAAGCAAAGAGGCAACCTACAGAATGGGAAAAAATCTTTGCCAGCTATATATCTGATAGAGGATTAATATCTAGGATATACAAAGAACTCAAAAAGTTAAATAATAAGGAATCAAACAAGCCAATCAAAAAACGGGCTATGGAGCTAAATAGAGAGTTCTCAAAGGAAGAAATACGAATGGCATATAAGCATCTAAAAAAATGTTCTGCGTCACTAGTCATCAGGGAAATGCAGATTAAAACTACATTGAGATTCCATCTCACTCCTGTCAGATTGGCCACCATCATGAAAACAAATGATCATAAATGTTGGCGGGGATGTGGAAAAAAAGGAACCCTTCTGCACTGCTGGTGGGAATGCAATCTGGTCCAGCCATTGTGGAAAACAGTGTGGAGTTTCCTAAAACAGCTAGAGATTGATCTACCATATGACCCAGCTATAGCGCTCCTAGGCATATATCCAAAGGACTCATCTCATTTCCTTAGAAGTACATGCTCAACCATGTTTATTGCTGCTCAATTTATAATAGCTGGGAAATGGAACCAGCCTAGATGTCCCTCAACAGATGAGTGGATAATGAAGATGTGGTACATTTATACAATGGAGTTCTACTCAGCGGTAAAGAAAAATGAAGTTATGAAATTTGCAGAAAAATGGATGGACCTGGAAAGTATTATACTAAGTCAGGTAACCCAGGCCCAGAAAGCCAAGCGCCACATGTTCTCTCTCATATGTGGATCCTAGCTACAGATGACTGGGCTTCTGTGTGAGAACGAAAATACTTAGTAGCAGAGGCCAGTAAGTTGAAAAGGAGACATAAAGGGTGGAGAAAGGAAGGGCGGATGATACTTAATAGGTTGATATTGTATATATGTAATTACAATGATTGTAATGGGGAGGTAATATGATGGAGAATGGAATTTCAAACGGGAAAGTGTGGGGGTGGGGAGGGAGGGAATTACCATGGGATATATTTTATAATCATGGAAAATGTTAATAAAAATTAAAAAAAATTTAAAAAAAAGATGATTTCTTGCAAACCCTGATTGCCCAGATTCAATACCCAGTACCCACATAAAGTCGGATGCACAAAGTGGCAAGTATATCTTGCATCTGGTGTTGCAGAGGCAGTAGGCCCTGGCAAGCCACCGCACCCCCATACAAACACACCTTCCCTCCAGTTCCCTCCCTCTGTCTCCTCTCTCCCTTGCTCTCAAATAAGTATTTAAAAAAGACAAACATGGGGGCTGGAGAGATTGCTTCGTGGTTAAGATACTTGCCTATGAAACCTATGGACCCAGGTTCAATTGTCCAGTACTCATGTAAGCCAGATGCACAGGGTCGTGCAAGTGTCTGGAGTTCATTTGCAGTGGTTAGAGCCCCTGGTGCATCCATTCTCTCCATCTGCCAAATATTTTTAATTTGTTTTATTTATTTATAAGAGATGTGAAGAGGGAATGGGTGTTCTAGGACCTCTAGCCCTGCAAACCAACACCAGATGCCTCTGGATTACATGTGTTCTGGAGCATTGAACCTGGGTTCTTAGGCTTCCCATGCTAGGGAAGGGGTCAGTGAGGAAGGGAAGGGAGAAGTGAGAGAGAAAGAAAGAATGGGTGCATCTGGCTTATGTGGAGTATGGGGGGGGGGATCGAACCAAGATCCTGTGGCTTTGCAGGCAAGCACCTTAACCACTAAACCACCTCTCCAGCTCAATAAATATACTTTTTAATAAACGTGGTTACCACCATTGTACCGGAAAGTTTTTTCTGTTTCACAGTATTTGTCAGTTCCCAGTGATGTCAGTTGCTACCTTGCTGTCATAACTTCTAGGAGTCATAGAGCATAAATAAAAAGTGAAGATTGACAGGACCTTCTCTGTTCCTTCCCGAACTAACTTAATCACTTCACCCTAAACAGAACCTAACCTTATTGTCTGTTTTCTAGACACTGCTGCAAAGGACCAGGCTCAAATGGGTTCATCTAGCACGTCATGGGGCAGTACACCTGTCAGCAGCGGCAATATGATGTCAGGTCAGTTCATTGGGAAAGTATCTTTTTAGAAAATCTGTGAGTTCTGTTCTTGGCTTTGTTTATTCTTTTCTTTTCTTTTTTTTGCTTGATTTTTCCTTCAGTTTTTGAGGTAGGATCTCATTGTAGCTCAGGCTGATCTGAAATTCACTGTCTAGTCTCAGGGTGGTCTCGAACTCACAGTGATCCTCCTACCTCTGCCTTCCCAGTCTGCGATTAAAGGTGTGTGCCACCACATCTAGCATGTTTGTTTGTTTTTGAGGTAGTGTCTTGCTCTAGCCCAGGTTTACCTGGAATTTATTGTGTTGTCTCATGCTGACCTTCACAACTCAACAGTGATCTTCCTTACCTCTTCCTCCTGATTGCTTGGATTAAATGCGTCTACCACCATCCCTGACCAGGCTGGATTTTAAAATTATTATTTATTTAAATAAAGTATCATGCTGGTCTTGAACTCGGTACTCAAGGCTGACCTTGAACTTCTGTTCTCCCTGCTTCCACCTCCTGAGTCCTGGGATTACAGGTGTGTACCATCACATACCCTCTTCTGGTGTTGGCCTAGGATTTGTTATGTAGACTAGGCTTGGTGTGAACATGTAGTGATTCTCTTGCCTCTCCTGCCTCCACCTCACTAGGGCTGGATTTGGATTATAGGCATACCACCTACCCATCTCCCCACTCCCTTTTTTTCTTCAAGGTAAGTGTTGCTCTATCTCAGGAGGCTGACCTGGAATTCACTATGTATTCTCAGGGTGGCCTCGAAGTCATGGCAATCCTCCTACCTTGCCTTCTGAGTGCTGGCATTAAAGGCATGCACCTTTATGCCTGGCTTTTAAAATATTTTATTTACTTATTTGAGAGAGAAAGAGACAGGCCATAGTGATAAGAGTTCAGGAATGAGTCAGAGACAAAAGGTCAGTGTCCACAGGGCTCCTCAGGGCACGGAGGTCTTGTTTGCTTTGTCCTATCTGGAGCAGGCTGGCTTCTAGGCTCACAACAGTGATCTCTCCACCACAGCGCTGGAACAAAGAGAGAACAGAGGAAGGGGGCTCCACCAGCCAATATCACAGCCAGGCTCCGGGGCCAAAAGCGCAACATTTGGTAGGAAATTGCGGAATTAGCTCAAGGGCTCAAAGGGAAGTGTTTTTTTGGGGAAAGGAAGGGAGGCGAGAATGGGAGGCATCTCCCACAGAGACAGCCATTCTGGAGCCAAATCCCAGCAACCACATCCTTCAATCTCCTGGGCACAGGAAAGAGTCCTTTTATAAACTGGGTGGAGGGAATGGTACACTTCTAGCCTTGGTGAGTTTGACCTTCCTGAGCTTGTGAAGGAAAGAAACAGCGCGGGTTAGGTGGGCAACACACACTTTTTGTTTGTTTGTTTGTTTGTTTTGTTTTGTTTTGTTTTTTGGTGGTGGTGGTTGTTTTTTACACAGGTTCGCGCTCCACTGGCTGGGCGTTGACATGCTGGTCCTGGTCGGTTGGCAGAGGCGACAGCCTCTCCCCCCAGCATCCATACCCCACTCTTGGGTCTCCCTCTCTTTTTCTGGGTGCCTTCAATTCCCGGTGGGCATCCGAACTTGGTCTTGCAGTGCAAGATGTGCTCCGCAAGGTAGCGGAGACAGCGCTACAGCAGCTGGGCATGCGGGTCCCCTAGTGCAGCCAGCTAGGGGAAGGTGGGCTCGTGGCTCCCATAGGGGCACAGCAGCCTGGCCGCCGCGTCCTGCCCGCGGTGCAGCTCCAGGACCCTCCTCGCAGTCCACTGGCGGAACACGCACACCGACTGCAACAGAGGCTTGTCATGCTTGTCCCACATACCTGCCACAGATAGCAGTGCACCAAACTGGCCTGGCTGTCCAGAAACACCGGCGCCCCGCCCAGTCCTCCGTGCAAATTGCTTGCTGGTGGCACGCTGCAGGACGTGCGGGTCCCCTTGCAAGCTGAACAGGTTGCTGATGATCCTGGATCCTGTCGAAGTTGGCCTTCAGGTAGTGTAAGACGATCAGGTCATTCCACTGCACCAGATCCACCAGCTCTGCCTGGCCTGGTTGGCCAGCTCTCCACAGGGGCCTCAGAAGGCCGTCCTCCGAGAGCCAGGGCTCAGGCCCAGTAAGCGCGCCAGGTAGTAGGACAGCTCTTCGCCCCAGATCTGATCCTGGTCGATGCCATAGTGCACACAGGCTGGGGTACCGTGGACAAAGCAAGCCAGGCATTTGGAGCTGCGCCCCCCAGCCTCTGCTTTCCAGGCCACCACCAGGGCGCCCCGCTCAGCTTCCAACCACGCCATCGCCAGCCTTCCAAAAGCCTTGGGGTACTCGTTCCTCCAGGCTGCGTCCCCAGAAGATGCCCCATGCACCGTGGAGCTCTCAGCCGCTGGCAGGGGCTCTAGGTGGGCACGGGCCTGGGCGGATTGTGCGCGCTGGCCGCCAGGGTGAGCTGCGCCCGGAAAGTTTTCAGGGAGCCGCGGAGGGCGTCTGATAACAGGGGCGGAGGCACAGGGAAGCCCGGCGCAGGCGACGATCCCTGCTCCAGAAGTGCCTGTTGGCGGGCGGCCATGGAGTCCGCGGAGCCGGGCCCACAGAGCCAGTAGTGAGCTCTGCGCCAGCAGCAAGAGACCACTGGTGGCGCTACGCATGCTCCTTCTCCCTGGCTCAGGACCGATGTCCCCCTCTCTTTCAAGCCGGGTGCCCAGGTGCGGGCCCCAGCTGTCCGGTTCGCGGGCTTCAGGAGCCGAGCCCCATCGTGGTGGTGCAGCGCAGGGAACTCGCCTCGCAGACGCATCCCAGATGCTTTGGTATTTTGCTGTGAGACCCTCCAATGTATGATTCTTACATACATATTCTCATCAAATAACCTTTGGAAGAAAACCTCAGAAACTGTACCCTGAGTTACAGATAACTATGGCAAGAGAGTATTTCATGGGCATTTTTTTTTTCTCCCCTTCCAATTCAGTTTGTCATCACTAAAGAACGAAAGATAAGCTAGCCTCAATCCCAGCTGCTGTATGTGGGGGGAAATTTCTTCCCCTTCCACCATGGCTCTCACATTACTACATTTTTGCGGGTTATAGCTCAGGCGCTTCTCCACTAGGGATTGGATTGGATTATAGGCATGTTATAGGCACATACCACCATATCCACCTCCCTTCCCCCCCCCTTTTTTTCTTTGTTTTTCGAGGTAAGGTTTTGCTCTACCTCAGGAGGCTGACCTGGAATTCACTATGTAGTCTCAGAGTTGCCTCAAAGTCATGGCAATCCTCCTACCTCTACCTTCTGAGTGCTGGGATTATAGGCATGCGCCTCTATGCCTGGCTTTAAAACATTTTATTTACTTATTTGAGAGAGAAAGAGACAGGCCATAGTGACAAGAGTTCAGGCACGAGTCAGAGACAAATGGTCAGGGTCCACAGGGCTCCCCAGGGCTTGGGGGTCTCCAATGCTTCCTCCAATCAGGAGCCAGTTTCTGGGCTTGCAACAGTGATCTCCCCACCAGCGATGGAACAAAGCAAAGGGGGCTCCACCAGCCAATGTCACAGCCAGGCTCCTAGGCCACCATCCCTGCCTTTGGTAGGAAATTGCTGGATTAGCTCAAGGGCTCAAAGGGAAGTTTTCCTTTTTGGGAAAGGGAAGGGAGGCGAGAATGGGCAGCATCTCCCACAGAGACAGCCGCTCTGGGGCTAAACGCCAGCAGCCACATCCTTCCATCCAGTCTCGTCCTGGGCACAGGAAAGTGTCCTTTTATAAACTGGGTGGTGGAAATGATACACCTCTCACCTCGGTGAGTTTGTCCTTCCTGAACTTGTGAAGGAAAGAAACAGCACGGGTTTAAAAGAAAGAGGCAGGTGGGCGAAGCACAAGTTTGTTTTGTTGTTCTTGTTTTTTACACACCTTTGCGCTCCACTGGTGGGCATTGGCCAGCTGGTCCTGGTTGGTTGGCAGAGGCGACAGCCCTTCCCCCCAGCATCCATAGCCCAGTCTCGGGTCTCCTCTTCCTCGGGGCGCCTTTACTTCCCGAACTGGCGTCAGTACTTGGCCTTGCCCTGAAAGATGTGGTCAGCGAGGAAGCCAAGGCGGCATTGCAGCAGCTGAGCGTGCAGGTCGGCGAGCGCAGCCAGCTCGGGAAACAGGGCTCACGGTGCCGGTAGAGGCGCAACAGCCTGGCCACAGCGACCTGTCTGCGGTGCAGCTCCAGGACCCTCCTCTCCCTCCGCTCACGGAACATGCACACAAACTGCAACAGCAGCTCCGCGTTCTCGTCCCACAACCCGCCACAGATAGCCTTGCACCAAGCCGGCCTCGCCCTCCAGAAACACGGGCGCCCCGCCCGGTCCTCGGTGCATATTGCTGGTGGCACGCTGCAGGACGCGCGGGTCCCATTGCAAGCAGAAGTTGCTCTCGAGCCTGTCTAAGTTGGCCATCAGGTGGTTGAAGATCAGGTTGGTCTATTGCACCAGATCCACCAGCTACGCATGGCTGAGGTTGGCCAGCTCGCCTAGGGCACCGCGCAGTGGCCGCAGACGACTGTCCTCTAAGCGCCAGAGCTTGGGCACCAGGGCATCCCTGAGGTTGGGCAGCCAGCGCGTCCAGCTCACCACGCAGCCCTAGGTCCCAAGCCGCGCGCAGTTCCTCCTGCACCTGCACCCGCTGCGTGCGCCGGGCCTCCACCCGGGCTATTGCCAGGGGCTGCACGTGGCACTGAAGGCTCAGTAGGCTCGCCAGGTAGTAGGACAGGGCCTCAGGGGGTCGATGCCATAGCGCATGCAGGCTTGGGTACCATGGACACAGCGAGCCAGGCTATTGGAGCTGCGCCGCCAGCAGCCTCCATGCTCCAGGGCCACCACCCGGGGGCCCTGTTCAGTCTCCAACCATGCCGTGGCTCGCGCCCCCCAAAAGCTTCGGGGTACTCCTTCCTCCAGGCTGTGTCCCCAGAAGATGTCCCGTGCACCGCTGAGCTCTCAGCCGCCGGCTGGGCTGGTCGGCGGGCACGGGCCGGGCGATTGTCCGCACTGTCCGTCAGGGTGAGCAGCGCACGGATAGATTTCAGGGAGCCGCTCAGACCTCTGACGCCAGGGGCGGGGACAGAGGGAAGCCCTCCTGTCAGCGGGCCTGGGCGCGGAGAGATCCTGTCGGTAGGCAGCATGGAACCCGCCCCGGCGGATGCCTGGCACACAGCGCCAGCAGCAAGTTCAGCGCCAGGAGCCAGAAGGCGGGGTTCTCCGCAACAGCCTTTCCCAGGCTCTTGTCTGCTCTCAGGAGCCACCTCCTTGGCTTTCCTTCAAGCCAAGCCCCATCACAGCAGCAGAGCACTGGGAACTCGCCTCGCTGCAGCTGCCCAAATGCTTTTATATTTCGCTGTGTGACCCTCCCAAGGTATGATTCTTACCTACATAGTCTCATCAAATAACCTTTGGAAGAAAACCTCAGAAACTGTACCCTGAGTTACAGATAACTATGGCAAGAGGGTATTTCACGGACAATTTTTTTTCTCCTCTTCCAAATTCAGTTCGTCATCACTAAAGAACTCAGCAATCCTCTTACCACTGCCTACCAAGCGCTTTTTCTGTTTTGAAACAGGCTAGTCTAGGACTCACTGCATAGCTCAGCTGACCTCAAACTTAGGGCAGTCTTGGCATCCTGAGTACTTGGGTTGCAGGGTGTGAGCCTCCACGCCTGCCCTCTGGTGTTCCTCTCTATGTAGGGTTCCCTTCAGCAAGGGTTGTAGAATCCGTGAGCTGGTCCTGTGCTCAATCAAGTAAGAAACAAGCTGTGTGGATGTATATGCTGTCAGAAAAGCACATAGTGAAACCCAAGTTTTATAAACAAGTGGCAAACTAGGTTGTGTGTGTGTAATTATAGGCTGTAATTGCATCTGACAACGGTAAAGGTGTTGCAGAAAAACACCACTAGGAAAGAACCGGGGTGCCCAGAGCCACATCCAGGGTCAGAACTGTCTACACCTGGCTTGTTTATGCTTCCTAAGCAGCTTTTGCATGACTGTCTGACTTTCTCCTCTCTAGTACGTGTGTTGAGGTCAGATGACAGCCTTGGTGTTATGCCCTCAGGAACACCATCTATTTTATTTTATTTTATTTTATTTTATTTTATTTTATTTTTTCAATTTTTCAAGGTAAGGTCTTGTTCTAGCTCAGGCTGAAATTGAATTTGCTCTGTAGTCACAGGGTGGCCTCAGTCACCATGACCCTCCTACCTCTGCTTCCTGAGTGCTGGGATTAAAGGTGTGCACCACCACTCCTGGCACCCCATTTACCTTAAAAAAAAGAAAAAAAAAACTATTTCAGAAAGAGAAAGAGAATGGGCACATCAGGGCCTTAGCTTTAGCCACTGTAAGCATCATCTCTAAGCCATCTTTCTACCTTGCTGCCTCCTCTTTTTTTTTTTTTTTTTAATAATCATAGGCCTGTAGCCCAACAGGCCAGATGGGGCTGGCCAGCAAGACCCAGGATCTGCCTTCTCCACCTCCTCAGCACGAGGATTACAGGCACACACCATGTTGGTTCCAAGGACTGAACTCGGCTCCTCGTGCTTGTACAGCAAGCACTTAAGCTTGTGCTTTTGTTGCCACTCTGGTCTTGTCCTCACATGGCTTTCTAGGTCCACTTGCTTAGACTGTGCTTCAGGGTTAGGATCAGCTGAACTGGGAAGCTCCTTGTGGGCTGGATTCACATTTGTACCATGTGGTTCCTTTTAGGTCACATGCTGAAGCACACAGGTCACATGAAATCGCATAAGCACTTAATTAGCACCTAGTGCAGTCACAGGTGCTGTCACATTGCCCTGTAGAGCAAGCTATATGGCCAAAGCCCTCATCCCAGCCACCCTCCGATTGCCTGAATTATCACAGCAGATAGCTGTTTTTTTAATGCCTTCCTGCCTCCTACACCAACCATCAGAAACACATCCTTCACCTCACTTTTCAAGTTCATCAGACTCTCCAGTTACAGCAGTTTTGATATTTCTCCTTTTCTCTTTGTTGATAGTGTCCCAATATAAGTGCAGGCAGGATGTCCAGCTTCTCCCACTTGAGTAATTGTGACTGAGGGGTGGGCTCATGAGAGGATTTCTGGAATGCTGAGGTCAAAGGGCAATCAACTGGTTCCAAATCTAGAAAGAGACAAGTGTGAGGTGGAAGGGGCTTCCTGGTGTAACACGAGTGAAAACTGGTGAGGGCACACCTAGTCACTGCAAAGGTCTTCTCCCCCCATATGAAGTTACCACCAGGAACGCAAAGTGTCTCCTTACAAAATCCTGTAGAAGGAGCTGGAGAGATGGCTTAGCAGTAAAGGCACTAGCCTGTGAGGCCTGAGGACCCAAGTTCGGTTTCCCAGTACCCATGTAAGCCAGATGCACAAGGTGGCACATGCATCTGGAGATTGTTTGCAGTAGAGGCCCTGGCATGTCCATGTCCATTCTCTCTCTGTGTCTGTCACACACACACATACATAAATACCCTATTTTTTAAAAACCTGGAGAAAAGCAGCATCTACTGGGAAAGGGTCACTTCCTGTTCCTTCTCCCCCAACACACAAAAGCCCAAAACTGGGGTAGGGTGCCACACTCTATTACTGTCTTGGTGAAGCCCTCTTGCACTGAGAAAAATGAAAACAAAGCATAAACAAAACAACCCCTGAGCAGAGACCAAACTAGTGACAGGACACAAAACAACCTCCACCCCTCTTCCATGCTGTTCATATGAACATTATAATGATGCTGAAACAGACAGGAGCATGGGAAGAAAATCAGCTCCAAGGCATCACACAGAAAGAAGATCTAAAAACCAAGAGTGGGATGCACTCTGGGAAAGCACTCTGCAATCTAAGCCTATGGGGTGGGAGGAATTTAAACCTGTGACACCCTGGGTCTGATCAAAGTAACACAGCCCTCACACTATAGGCCTCCCAGAAGAGGAAATGATATAGCCATGTGTACACCTAAAACTACCCTTTCCTTTGCACCTCTGTCCCACACAAGATGTCTGACAGATGTGTGACCCACTTTAAGAAATGACACAATCTTCAGAACAAGGCATCAGAACGAACACACTAGAACCGCTGGATAAAGTTTTAAGTATAAAGGAGCTGGGGAGGTCACTCAGTGGTTATAGACATTCACTTGCAAAGCCTGTGATCCTGGGTTCATTTCCCTAGCACCCACCATCATAAGGCCAGATGGAAAAAAGTGGCACATGTGTCTGGTGTTCACTTGCAGCTGCAGGCCACTCTGCACACCTATACATAAGTATAAACCAGGCAGGGTTGCACACCGCATTCATCCCAGCCCTCAGGATGCTGAGGTAGGGGAATCGCCTTGCGTTCAAGGTCAGTCTGGGCCTAGAGTACTTCAGGGTCAGCCTGGGATGGTGGGGGGGGTGGGATGTAGGGAAGTATAGGAGCTAACCAACTGCAGAATAAAAAGTATAGTCAGGGTGATCCTAGATCAGTGGTAGGAACCAGTTGCCTTCTTTTGTTTACTTGTTTTTTGAATTAGAGTTTCACTCTAGCCCAGGCTGATCTGGAATTCACTATGTAGTCTCAGGGTGGCCCAAACTCTAGTTTCTTTCTTTCTTTCACCTTTTCTTTTCTTCTCTTTTCTTTTCTTTTCTTTTCCTTTTTCTTTTTTCTTTTTTTCTTTTTTTTTTTTTTTTTTTTTAGGTAGGGTCTCACTCTGGTCCACTCTGACCTGTAATTCACTATTTAGTCTCATGGTGGCCTTGAAATCACAGTGATTTTCCTACCTCTGCCTCCTGAGTGCTGGGATTAAAGGTGTGCGCCACCACACCCAACTCCCCATTTTCATTTTCATTTTTGACCCATGGCTGCCTGAACTAAAATAGATGCTCAGATTGTAAGGTTTACAGAAAGGAGGCCAGAATAATGGTTCATCAGTTGAAGAGTAGAGTGTTGCTTGTTGAGACTGTATAAACTCAGGCTGGCCTTGAATTTGGTGTGATCCTTTTATCATAATCTCAGAGTACTGGGATTATCGATGTGTGCCACTGCCCCTGGCTATATTCTACTTTGGATATATTTTTACTTATTATTTGCAAGTAGAGATGATAAAAGGAAGGAATGGGTGTGCCGGGGTCTCTAGCCACTGCAAACACACTCCATATACATGTGCCACCTCGTGTATCTTGCTTTATGTGAGTACTGGGGAATCAACTTGGGCCATAAGGCTTTGCAAGCAAGCACCTTTAACTGCTGCACCATTTTTTCAGCCCTACTTTTGATTTTTCAGGAATTGGAAAACAAAATCTTTCTTAGTTCATGAGCCATGCAAAAGGAGGCCATGACTAGCTGGAGGCTCTACTGAGGTGAGTCTTTGTCCTTGCCAGCTCCTGGTCTGAAGCCACACTTAGCATGAAGCACATGTTTATTACAACAACTGGTAAAGAGTTAGCTTGGGTTACTTTTTTTTTTTTTTTTTTTTTTTGGTTTTTGAGGTAGGGTCTCACTCTGGTCCAGACTGACCTGGACTTAACTCTGTCATCTCAGGGTGGCCTTGAACTCCTGGCAGTCCTCCTACCTGTGCCTACAGAGTGCTGGGATTAAAGGGGTGCACCACCATGCCCAGCTGCTTGGGTTACTTTTGAAGAGGATCTCTGCTACCTACACTAGACCTACATAATAGGTGGGGGAAAATGACATCAAGCCAGGTGTAGCATACTCCTTTAGTCCCAGCACTCAGGAAGCAAATGGAGGAGGATTGCCAGGCGTTCAAGCCCAGCCTGAGACTACAAAGTGAATTCCATGTCACACTGGACTAGAGTGAGACCCTACCTCAAAAAAAAAAAAAAAAAAGACATTAAAATAGACTAGCTAACCTGGAATTCACTATGTAGTCTCAACGTGGTCAAACTCAAGGTGATCATCCTACCTGTGCCTCCTGAGTGCTGGGATTAAAGGTGTGTGCCACCACACCCAGCAAAAGATGGCTCCTTTTTTTTTTTTACGTACTGGAAAACTTTAATACAATATGGGCAAGCACAATATTCAAATACTAAACTTGTCAAGCACATGGAGATCGTCTGCTGAAAGTCAGACTGGACTTCTCTTTGCAGCGATCTCTGGGTAACGAAGCCGGCTTTCCCTCCGCAGGTCCAACAGCGATCTCGATGCTTGTTAGAGGTTCCATGTAAGAAATGACCACATGTAGGAAGTGTTGGGCACTGTGAGGTCATGGATATCCAGGCCATTTTGTCTCTGGAGGAGCATGTCCTACGCAAGACCAAAAAGATGGCTTCTTAACAGTTCAGGTGCTTTGTGGAAAAGCCAAAGGATCCAGGTTCAATTGCCCTACATAAAGCCAGATGCACAAGGTGGCACATGTGTCTGGAGTTTGTTTGTAATGACTAGAGGCCCTAGTGCACCCATATTCATTTTCCCTCCCTCCCTCCCTCCCTCCCTCCCTCCCCCCCCCCCTCTCACACACACACAAATAAATTAAATTAAAAAAAATTTAAACAGACTACTTGGGCTGGGCATAGTGTTGCATGCCTGTAATGCCAGCACTCTGGAGGCTGAAATAGTAAGATCATTGTTCAGGTCAGCCTGGGACTACAGAATGAGCTCCAGGTCAACTTGCTCTACAGTGAGAACCTGCCTTGAGGGACGAAAAAAGGACTAGTTGGAAAGAAGGATTTGGTTGGGGAGGAATTTGGTAGGAGGAAAAGGTAGGGAAATAAAGGGGGATTATGACCATAGTATATTGTTTTTATTTATGGGACTTGCAAATATTAAAAAAATTAATTTTGTTTTCTTTTTTTTCTTTCTTTTTTTGTGTTTTGAGGAAGGATCTCACTGTAGCTCAGGCTGACTTGGAATCCACTATGTAATCTCAAGGTGGCTTTGAACTCATGGCAATTCTCCTACCTCTGCCTCCCAAGTGCTAGGATCAAAGGCATGCACCACTACATCGAAAACAAAAATCTTTTTTGTATCTGGTTTATGTGTGGTATGGAGAGTCTAAGATGGGTCCTTGGGCTTTGCAGGCAAGCACCCTCACCACAAAGCCATCTGTGAGGCTCTTTCTGACTGGACTAGTGAATGGTGTGACTGATATGGGGTGGGAATGGGTGTTAGAAAGGATGGCGTGGGCTTCCAAGTAATGAGAAACTCAACTACATGACACAGCGCTATTTTTGGACAAGAGACCGTTTGCACAACACTGTGCAGGGCTGCTGATCTCTTACAATCAATGAACAACGCCTCTCATCATAGTACAGTGCTCCACCTGGGGGGCCATGTGCCATGATCCCACCAAATTGAAATAGCCAAATATGACAGGGGTTTGTGTGGGAAAGTAAGAAAGGAGATAAAATCCTCAGTAAGGCGATGTCAAGGCTCCTACTTAGGGTAGATACAGCGTCTCTCGCTTCACTGATAGCATGCAACCATGTGACTTCATTACTTTTATTTTTTTCTTCAAATTTTTATTAACAACTTCCATGATTATAAAAAACATCCCATGGTAATACCCTCTCTCCTCCCACTTTCCCATTTGAAACTCCATTCTCCATCACATCCTCTCCCCATCTCAATCAGCCTCTCTTTTATTTTGATGTCATGATCTTTTCCTCCTATTATGATGGTGTTGTGTAGATAGTGTCAGGCACTGTGAGGTGATGGATATCCAGACCATTTTGTGTCTGGGGGGAGCACGTTGTAAGGAGTCCTACTCTTCCTCTGGCTCTTACATTCTTTCCGCCACGTCTTCCGCAAGAGCCCCTGAGCCTTTGAAGATGTGATAGAGATAGTACTGAGCACTGCAGTCACTTCTGTCCAGCACCATGATACCTTCTGAGTCATCCCAAGGTCACTGCCATCTGAAAAGAGAAGATTCTCTACCAAAAGTGAGAGCAGCATAAAGAGAAGGTTATGAACATTGAGAAGTGCTTACTAGACAGCAGCAGATATTACACCCCTAAACCACATGATTCCCTGTTTTAACTTTTTATTTATATATTTATTTATTTTGGTTTTTCGAGGTAGGGTCTCACTCTGGTCCAGGCTGACCTGGAATTAACTCTGTAGTCTCAGGGTGGCCTTGAACTCACGGCGATCCTCCTACCTCTGCCTCCCAAGTGCTGGGATTAAAGGCGTGCGCCACCACGCCCAGCTTGTTTTAACTTTTTAGTATCAGGGATGTATTCCCCCCTAGGAGCAGGCCATCAGTCCAATTAGAGGGCAGTTGGTTTCCACCATGATAGACGAGCCACTATTGCACCGGTTGGCCCATTTGGCCTGGCTGGCCAAATATAAGGCTTGCAGTGTCCACTGTTGAATATCTTCACTGGTGATTTCTTTCTCCCATTGAACTGCATGCAGAATGGCTTCTTCCAGCTTTCTGTCAACTGGTCTACAAGGACTTTTATTATCACTATACTATTCCACAGGTAAGAAAAGTAAACCAAGGGGCTGGAGAGATGGCTCAGAGGCTAAGGGACATTCCTGCAAAGACTAATGACCCAGGTTTGATTTTCCAGGATCCACACAAAGCCAGGTGCAAACAGTGGCACCTGCGTGTGGAATGTATTAGCACTCAGGACACCCTGACACACCCATTCTGTCTCTCTCCCTCCCTCCCTCCCTCCTGTCCCCCTGCCTCTCTCTCTTTCTGCTTGCAAATAAATGGGCTGGGCATGGTAGCTCAGGACTTTATTCCCAGCACTTGGGAGGCCAAGGTAGGAGGACAGCTGATAGTTTGAGCCACCGTGAGACTATATAATGAGTTCCAGGTCAGCATGGACTAGCAAGAGACCCTATGTGGAAGCCCTCCCCCCACAAAAAAATAAAATAAAAAATAAAAATAAACACTGGCATGGTACCGCAGGTCTTTAATCCCAGACTAGGAGGAGGAAAAGGGAGGAGAATTGCCCTGAATTCCAGGTCATCCTGAGACTATATAGTGAATTCCAGGTCAGCCTAAGCTACAGTGAGACCCTACCTGTAAAAAACATACATATATTTACATATTATAAGCAGTGCTCAGATCAGGTCTAGAAAACACTAGTTGATGCCTTTAATCCCAGCACTCAGGTAGGCAAAGGTAAAAGGAGTACCATGAGTTTGAGGCCAGCCTGAGACTACATAGTGAATTCTAGGTCAGCCTGGGCTACAGTGAAACCCAACCTCCCAAAACAAAACAAAAAACCAAGACTGCCACTCTGCAGGGATCAAAGCCAAGCACACTACCGCGCTGGTCCTTTTCTCTGGCTACTGAAGCAGCACGCGCATGCGTCCAGTTCTCACCCCCCCCACCACCCCGTAAGGGTCACGTGCGGGCGTGGTGGGCGTGTCTTCGTGCGCGCCTGCGCCGCGGGCTGACGCGGAAAGCCCTCCCTGCTGTGGCGGAGTTGAGGGTGAGTGTCTGGGAGCCGCGTCTTCGGGACCCGTAAGCAGCCGGCGCTTGGGACGCGACCCTCGGGCGTGAGCCGAGCGACTTCGCCAAGAAGCAGGAAGGTACGGGAGCGGGCCGGGGTCGGCGTCGGCCTGCGCGGATAGCCGGAGGCGCCGAGGCCCAGGTGGGGACCGCGGCGGCCCGGGGCCCGGACTGTGGTCGGGGGGCTTCACGCGGGACGGGGAGGGCAGCGGGCCTGCGGTGGGGACCGGGGTGCCGGGCCGACGGAGGGGAACCCCGGCAGGCAGGCAGGGTCCCGTCCCGGAGGAAGGGGCGGGCGGAGCAGAGGCTCTGCGCCGCGGCCTCCTCCGCCCGGAGCCGACGACTGGGTTCGGGAGCCATGGCCGCCCCTGCCCGCCGCGCCCGCGGCTTCAGGGCCGCCTTCCTTCGAGTCTGACGGCTCCCGCGCCGCCGCGCTGCCGGCCGTTAGTTTAACGGACCGGCTCTGGCCCTCGGCAGTCACAGAACTGTGCACCCGCCGCCGCTGTCCAATTCCGGGACACTCATTCCGGAAAAGAAACTCCCTAGAGTGTCCTCTCTCCTAGAGAGAGAATGGGCGCGCCAGGGCCTCCAGCCACTGCAAAGGGAACTCAGGATGCCTGCGCCCCCTGGTGCATGTGGCTAACGTGGGTCCTGGGGAATCGAACCTGGGTCCTTTGGCTTCGCAGGCCAACTCCTTAATCGCTAAGCCATCCCTCCAGCCCATTTTTTTTCTTGTTTTAAAAATACGATTTATTTATTTGCGCGCGAGAGAATGAGAGAGTGGGTGCACCAGGGCCTCCAGCCACTGCAAAGGAACTCCAGATGCATGCGCCCCTTTGTACATCTGGCTTATGTGGGTCCTGGAGAATTGAACACCTTAACCACTAAGCCATGTCTCCAGCCCCCCTACTTTTTTAAATTTTTTTAAAATTTATTAGTGTTGGTGGTATAGTGGTGAGCATAGCTGCCTTCCTCCTCCTTTTTTTTAAAGTTTGCTGGTGCAGGTGTGATTCCTCAGTACTCACGTAAAGCCAGATGTAGAAAGTGCATGTGGAGTTTGTAGTAGCAGAAGGGCCTGACACACCCATATTCTCTCTTTTTCTCTCACATACACACACTGGCCTTCTCTCTCTTCAATAAATAAATAAATAAATAAAATTTAAAAAAGCATTTAATAAGAGTTGGGCATGGTACCTCACTTTTAATTCCAGCACTCAGGAGGCAGAGGCAGGGGAACCACTATGAGTTCCAGGCCAGTCTGGAACTACACAGTGAGTTCCAAGTCAGCCTGGTCTTGAAAACTGCCTCTCCCCAAGTTAAAAAAATAATAGATAAAAAACTGCAAGGTGTTTAACTCATTACCTTGTCACTAGTAATGAATATGGCTGTTGAGAAACAGTTGTTTCATGAGGAATATCATGGTCTCCCTAATGACAGCCATGTTGAAAACAAACACATTCCCTTTGACATTCCGCTTGTGTGTGTGTGTATGTGCATGTGGAGTCAAGAGGACAGTTTTGATGTCATTCCTCAGAAACCATCCACCTTCTTGAGACACAATCTCTCACTGGCCTGGAGCTTGACAAGTAGGCTAGCCTGGGTGGCCTGCAAGCCCCAAGGATCCACCTGTGTCCAGCTCCCAAGCTCTGGGATAACAAGTGTACACCACTCACTATGCTTGACTTTATTTTGCTTTTCTTTTCTTTTCCTCCCCCCCACTCTCTCTTTCTTTCTTTTTGAGGTAGGGTCTCACTCTACCTCAGGCTGACCTGGAATTCACTATATAGTCTCAGGGTGGCTTCTCACGGTGATCACTCCTGCCTCTACCTCCCAAGGGCTGGGATTAAAGGCTTGTGCCACCATGCCTGGCTGAAAAATTATTTTTTTTCCAATTCTGGTTATTGAACACAGGATCTCTCACCTGCTGGGTAAGTACTCTTCCATTGAGCCACATCCCCAGCCCAGCAAAATGCTTAACCTTGAAATACATGTGTTCCATAAAGCTTGTTGTTAAGAAAGAACATGAGCTGGTCATGGTGACCTATGCCTTTAGTCCCAGCACTTGGAGGGCAGAAGTAGGTGAATTGTTATGAGTTCGAGGCCAGCATGACTATATAGTGAATTCCAGGTCAGTCTGGGCTAGAGCAAGACCCTACCTCAAAAAGAAGAGAGAGAGAACAGGAAAACATAAGTAGTAGTTGCTGTGCATGCCTGAATATACTCAACACTTATTATAATTGTAATTCCTTGCTTGTTACTTTCACAGGCTGTATCTGTAGTGTTTTACACATCATGTGGTTTTTTAAAAATCTCTATTGCCAGGCTTGGTGGTGCATGCCTTTAATCCCAGCACTTGGGAGGCAGAGGTAGGAAGATTGTCGTGAGGTGGAGGCCACCGGAGAGGAGACTCAATACTGAATGCCAGGTCAGCTTGGGCTAGAGTGAGACCCTACCTCGAAAAACACAACACAACAAAACAAAATCTCTGCTGTTTGAGAGTGATAGGGGAACTAATTAATAAACGTCACCAGAGGCTGGAGAGCAGGCTCAGCGGTTAAAGGTGCTTGCTTGCAAAGCCTGACAGCCTGTGTTCCATTATTCAGTACCAGTGTAAAACCATATGCACAAGCAGCGCATATGTCTGTAGTTCATTTACAGAGGCAGGAGACCATGGCATGCCCATACTCACTCTACCTCTCTTTCTGTCACTTTCTCTTTGTCTCTCTCTCTCTCTCTCTCAAATAAATAAATCTAAAATAAATGTCAACTACGTACCAGCTCTCTATCTCAAATAAATAAATCTAAAATAAATGTCAACTATGTACCAGTGATGGTCCTGACAGGAAGGTGTTAGTCTTGCAGCCTAGAGAAGTGATTTGTCTGAGGTTCTAGAACCAGATAAGTGTTGGAAGCCACAATCTTCCTTAGGTTCACACATCCTTTTTCACTTTTTTTTTTTTTTTTGGTTTTTCCAGGTAGGTCTCTCTAGTCCAGGATGACCTGGAATTCACTATGGAGTCTCAGGGTGGCCTCAAACTCACGGTGATCCTCCTACCTCTGCCTCCCGAGTGCTGGTATTACAGGCGTGCGCCACCATGCCCTGCTTTTCACTTTATTTTTTTCCCCCTCTTTTTATTTTAGAGAGACTGTGAGAGAGGGGAGAGAATTGTCAATTGGCCCAAGGCCTCAGCCCCTGCCATCAACTCTAGGTGCTTGTGCCACCTAGTGGGCATCTGCAGCTTTGCACTTGCCTCACCTTTGTGTCTGATGTGGGATCTGGAGAAATAAGGCGCTTAGTGGTGAAGGTTTTGTCTGTGAAACTGAAGGACCAGGTTTGATTCCCCAGTACCCACAAAAGCCAGATGCAAAAGGTGACATGTGTCTGGAGTTGGTTAGCAGTGGCTAGAGGCCCTGATGCACCCATTCTCTCTCTCCCTTCCGCCTCCTCCAAATAAATAAGCTTTAAAAAAAAAAACATGGTTAAGCTGGGCATGGTGCCGCATGCCTTTTATCCCAGCACTCGGGTGGCCGGGGTAGGAGGATTGCTGAGAGTTCGAGGCCACCCTGAGAATACATAGTGAATTCCAGGTCAGCCTGAGCTAGAGTAAGACCCTACCTTAGGGGAAAAAAAAAAAACAAAAAACACGGATATTCTGAATTGTGCCTGTGATCACTGGCTCAGACTTACGACGAGTGCTCATCTTTTTTTGTTGTTTGTTTCTAGCCCAGGCTGACCTGGAAAATACTATGTAGTTTTAGGGTGGCCTCAAACTCATGGTGATCCTCCTACCTCTGCCTCCAGAGTGTTGGGATTAAACGTGTGCATCACCATGCCTGGCTAACAGTTCATTTTTTTTTTTAAAAAAAAATTTATTTATTTATTTATTTATTTGAGACAGAGAAATAGTGGGAACTCCAGGAACTCCACCCACTGCAAACAAACTCCAGACACATGCTGCACCCCCTTGTGCATCTGGCTTATGTGGGTTCTGGAAAGTTGTACCAGGACCCTTTGACTTTGTGGGCCAACGGCTCAACCGCTAAGCCATCTCACCAGTCCCAGTTCATCTTTTTAACAAGTAGGCAACTTTGGCTGGAGAGTTGACTCAGCACTCCAGGGCCTCCATGCACTGCAAACAAACTCCAGACACATGCACCACATTGTGCATCTGACTTAAGTGGGTTCTGAGGGCTCGATCCTGTGTCCCTTGACTTCACAGGCAAACACCTTAATCACTAAGACACCTCTCCAGTCCTTGTTTTTCATTGTTATGGATAGCAAAACAACTCTTATGTTATCCTCTAGCGTAGCTGTCAGCAGGGCCAAGCAGGACATACTTCATGTTCTGTGGACATTACATGGACTTTTGTAGCAACCATTCCAGCATGAATGCCACCTGAGAACCCCTATGCATGTGTGTTCTAATAAAACTTATTTCCAAGCCGGGCGTGGTGGTGTATGCCTTTAATCCCAGCACTGGTGCTCCTATTCTCTCTGTCTCTGCCTCTTTCCCTCTCTTAAATAAATAAGTAAATAAAAATGAAAAAAACTGGATATATTTGGTCCACATGATATAGGTGACCAACCCTTGCCTTGGAGCAATGTTGAGTAGTAGAACTTTTTTTGTTGTTTTTTGAGGTAGGGTTTCTCTGGAATTCAGGCTGATCTGGAGTTCACTGTGTAGTCTCAGGGTGACCTTCAGCTCACAAGGGTCCTCCTACCTGTGCCTCCCAGAGTGCTCAGATTAAAGGTGTGTGCCACCACACCAGGATTTAGTAATAGAACGTTCTGAAATGATGGAAATGGTCTACCTCTGCGATCTGGTGTGGTTACCATAGTCATATTCAACTTTTTTCCTTTAATTTGACAGAAATAGGGGGTGGGTGAGAATGAGCATGGGCAGCACGCTAGGGCCTGTAGCCACTGCAAACAAATTCCAGACATACATGCCCCCTTGAGCATTTGGCTAATGTGGGTCCTGGGGAATTGAACCTGGTTCCTTTGGCTTTGCAGGCAAACACCTTAACCGCTAAGCCTTCCCTCCCGCCCACATTTGACTTTTAAGTACTTGAGATCTGAATTTTTCTGTGTCATCATATTTTAATGTTGTATAGCCACATATGCTTAGTAACCTTCATATTAGTGAAGCTATAGAGGCGGAGGCTGGACATGTAATTCAGTTGGTGGTGTTCTTGCTTGCTTAGCATGTGCAGAGCCTGGCTTTGATTCATAGCACTGCAAACTGGATGTGGTATCCCATGCCCATAATCCCAGCACTCAGGAAGAGGAGGCAGGAGGGTCAGAAGTTCATAAGGTTTCTTGGTTACACAGGGGTTTGTGGTCAGCCAAGGATACATTACTCCTTGTCTCAAAAAAAAAAAAAAAAAAATCCTCAGGCACTTGATAGTGTTACTTTTGTTTAAATCAAAAATTGAACATATCTCATGTTTCTTTCTTTCTCTCTTTCCTCGCATTTCTTGTTAGGACAAAATGATGACAGAGAGAAGCCCATTGAAGGAGCGTTACCAAGAAGTCCTGGACAAGCAGAGGCAGGTGGAAAACCAACTCCAAGCGCAATTGAAGCAACTTCAGCAAAGGAGAGAAGAAGAAATGAAGAATCACCAGGTATTGTACTTCCTTCATTGAAGTTTTTGAGATGGGATGCTTAATGACTTGCATTCAATTCCCAGGGCCATAGAGAGAGAGAGACAGAGATACAGAAGTTGCACCCAGTGGAAAATTCACCAAATGTTTTTTCTCATTTGTAGAACCTTCTGTTTTTCTCCTTTCACTGGTGGTTGAAGTCTGAAGTCCATTATTAGTAAAAGCAGATCACAACTCCAGAACAAAGCCTCCTCCCTCCGTGTTGTTCTTCCATGTCATTTGTAATTTTCCTGTCTTTTTATCCTGCCTCAACACTCGGCTCCATAGTTTGCTGTGAGGCCAGGGGGGGATACATGAGATCCTGTCTCAAAAGAAATTTAAAATATGCAGATACTTTTATTCTAGCAGTCATATTATTAGGAGTCCATTCTGGAGATAATGTTTGTATCAAAGTGTTAACATGGAGAATATTAATTGTATATTGTAGTATTGTTTTAAAAATTACATGAGCGCCGGGCATGGAAGCACACGCCTTTAATCACAGCACTCAGGAGGCAGAGGTAGGAGCATCTCTGTGAGTTCAAGGCCACCCTAAGAACTACAGAGTGAGTTCCAGGTCAGCCTGGGCCAGAGTGAGACCCTATCTCAAAAAGCCAAAAAACAAAAAGATTAGACTAGACCCACTTGCATACGCTATACATAGCATGCACCTTATCACACCCATACTCTACATGTACCTATACAACACACAGAAAAAATTAGATGTGGCAGTTTAAACAGATGTTGAACTTTAAGCAGAATGATTAGACAGCTTAGAGATATCCATATGATGGTATAGTGTGCAGTGATTTTTTTAGTTATGTCCACAGTTATTGATATATAGTATGCTCATGAAAAGTGATAAAAACCAACATGCAAATTAAATACAAAATGATTTCATTAAAACAGGAAAAATGGTGCTAGGCAGGATGGCACACACCTTTAATCCCAGACTTGGGAGGCAGAGGTAGGAGGATCACCATGAGTTCAAGGGCACCCTGAGACCCTTCCTCAGTAACAGTAACAGTAATAAAGGCAGACGTGGTGATGCACACGTTTTATCCTAGCAATCCGGAGGGAGAGAGGTAGGAGGATCACCATGAGTTTGAGGCTACCCTGTGACTATATAGTCAATTCCTGGTCAGCCTGTGCTAGAATGAAACCCTACCTTGAAAACAACAACAATAATAATAATAAAATAGAGTAAAATGGAAAAATAAGAGGCCAGGTAGATGCTGTAAAGCAGTAAAAGATGCTTGCAAACCTGCTGGTCAAAGTTCAACTCCCCATCAACCACATAAAGCTGGATTTAAAATGGCACACATATCTGTGAGCTCAAGTTGCCTATGGCAAGGGGAGACAGAGCCAAGAGAAATTTGAAGCTTATGGGCCAGGTACACTGCCACATATACATATATACACATATCTCATATCCACCCACACATACATACAGGTACACAGAAATTTTTTAAAGCTTTTGATGTGGTTTTTTTGTTTTTTGTTTTTTGTGACCTTGAACTCACAGAGATCCTCCTTCCTCTGCCTCCTGAGTACTGGGATTAGAGGTGTGCACCACCACACCCAGCAAGTTTTTGTTTCTTTATTTGCAAACACTGGTACTGGCAAGGCAAACCCAGGTTGTTAGGCTTTGCAGGCAATCACCTTAACTGTGAAGCCATCACTCCAGTCCCAGATACACAGAATTTTTAAGAAACTTTCATTTATTTATTTTGCAATGGTGGTACGCACCTTTTTAAAATTTTTGTTTATGAGAGAGAGAGAGAATGTGCATTCCGGGGCCTCTAGCCAGTGCAAATGAACCCCAGATGCATGTGTCACCTTGTACATCTGGCTTATGTGGGTCCTGGGGAATAGAACCTGGGTCTTTAGGCGTTCCGGGCAATTGCTTTAATGGCTAAGCCATTTCTCCACCCCATAATTTTTTTAAAAGGATGAAACGGCTGGGCATGGTGGTGCATGTCTTTAATCCCAGCACTGAGGAGGCATAGGTAAAAGGATCATTTTAAGTTCAAGGCCACCCTGAGACTGCATAGTGAATTTCAGGTCAGCTTGGCTAGAGTGAGACTCTCCCTTGGACAAAAAGATAAAATGAAGTATGGGTAGAGCTTAGTAATAGGACGGGTGCTTTTCATGTTCCTGGCCCTGGGTTTCATCCCTTGACAAAACAAGTTTTAAAACAAGCCAATACATCAGCAACCAAAACAGGCAACAAAAAACATGGAGTCTGGGGCAATTAAAGGTGCTTGCCTGATGGTCGGGGTTTGGTTCCCCAGCACCCACACAAAGCCAGGTGCCAAGAGGCTCAGGCATCTGTGACCCCAGTGCACCTGCAACAGTGGGAGGCTGAGACAGGAGAACCTAAAGCTTGCTTGTTGTGGCAAGGGACTCTCTCTCAAGAGCAGGTGGAACAGACACCTTGACGTTGTCTGCTGATCTCCACACATGCACTGTGGCATGTGCACACCCAGATACATACCCATACATGCATGCACAGGTAACTTTTTAAAAACACATATATAAATCTAGACATGTTTGTGTGAGAGTAGATAAATCGTGAAGTTGCACATTGGTTACCTTATGGGCTGGTGGTATGGAGCTGGGGTAATTGTGAGTTCTGTCACCTTTGTGGTGTTTGGCTTGTTACTACAAATATATGTGCATATATATTTATTTGTTTATCTTCTTACACAGAAAAAAAGAAAACATTAATCCCCTCCATATAATAAGCAGAGCCATAGCAAAACGAGATCCTATCTGTTGGATCCAGCGGTTGCTAGAATGCCGTTACTGGTACTATTGGCAATATTTAAACATCGGTCGGCACAATCCAATTTTGAACAGTGACCATTAGGACTTTCTCCTGGTGAGTTAAGTTAGTATTCCTCTAACTTTTTTCCAGAGGTCTGGTTACTTTTGGATCATCACATCAGATTCTTTCAATTCAGTTTGAGCCCATAAAGGCAGTATGTAATTAATAGTTAGGTTTGGATTGGTGGGTCATGAATCACTTGAGAAGCTGAGGCAGGAGGGTTGCCATAAGTTTGAGGTCAGTCTGGGTGACATTGAGTTCAAGGGCAGCCTGGGATAGATCCTGAAACCCTGTCTCAAAAACAAATAAACAGCTTCCAGTTGTGATGGCAGCATAGGTACCACACCAAAGAAGCCTGGTGGGGAGGAGCCCTTTAAAACTCAGCAAAATACACACTTTTTCTAAAAAGTGAGGTGGGAGGATTTCTGTGAGTTCGAGGGCAACCTGAGACTCCATTGTAAACACAGGTCAGCCTGGGCTAGAGTGAGACCCTACCTTGAAAAGCCCCCCCCCCAAAAAAAAACAAAAAAAATAAATAAAAGAAAAATAAAAGTACCATTAGAGCTGGCTGGGGTGTAGTTTAGTGGTAGAGTTTCTCTAGCATGTATGAGGCCCTGGGCTTAAACTCCAGCATCACAAAAAAAAGTCAAAGTAAAAACATTTTCATAATTAAACAACTAACTTCTTTCCTCCTCTATTTGTGTGTGGCTGTGGGATTTAGGAGATACTCAAGGCTCTTCAGGATGTGACCATAAAGTGGGAAGAAACCAAGAAGAAAATAGAGACAGAAAAGAAGGAGTTTTTGCAAAAGGAGCAGGACCTGAAAACTGAAATTGAGAACCTGTGTGAGAAAGGCGGAAGGTAAATAAATGATGCTTTAAAAATAAAACCCTGCAATGGACGTGTGTTTTTGGATGTAAGGGGCCCATGTATTCTGTGGTTTTTTTTTTTTTTTTTTTGGATCATTTTGTTTGATTTTGAGATAGGGCCTCACTTTATCCTAGGCTGCCTTTGGAACTTACTCTGTAGCCTAGGCTGGCCTTGAATTCCCGGTGATCCTTCTACCTCAGTGGAGACTAAATGCGTAAGCCATAAAACTAAATCCATTCTTTTTATTTGAAAAAGAAGCACACAAGTAATGATTTTCCAGTGGCTTGGTATTCTCAGTACCCTACGTTACACTTAATAAAGAAAAGTTCCAAAAGACAGTATCTGGAAATATTAAGGGGTTAGGGTTATAGCTCAGTGGTGGAAAACCCAAGAATACATTAGGACTGGGGTTAGTCCTTGATAGTCCCCCCACCTCCAAAAAGTCATATAGATAATGAATTGGGGTGCAAGTATAATTAAGATTAGGGGGGTCGTTGGAGGGATGGCTAACAGTTAAGGAGTTGGCATGCAAAGCCAAAGGACCCAGGTTTGATTTCCCCAGGATGTAAGCAAAATGCACAAGATGGCACATGCATCTGGAGTTCATTTGCAGTGGCTGGAAGCCCTGGTGTGGCCGTTCTCTCTCTCTCTCTCTCTTTGTCTGTCTCTCTCTCTCTCTCTCTCTCTCTCTCTCTCTCTCTTTCTATCTCTCTGTCTCCCTCCCTCCTTTTCCTCTTTCCCTCTGACAAATAAATAAAAATAATTTTTTTTAAATGATTTTTTTTTCAAGGTAGGGTCTCACTCTAGCCTAGACTTAGAATTCACTATGTAGTCTCAGGGTGGACTTAAACTCAAGGCAGTCTTCCTACGTTGGCCTCCAGAGTGCTGGGATTAAAGGTGTGTGCCACCACACCCACCCATATTCAGGAGTTTGATGTGGGCCAGATGTGGTGTTCACAGCTTTAGTCCCACTGCTGGGGAGGCTGAGGTAGGAGGATTATGAGTTTCAGGCCACCGATGTGGTACAGAGTGAGCTTTAGGTCAGTGTGGGCTAGAGTGAGAGACCCTGTCTTTAAAAAAAAAAAAAGAAGAAGAAAGAAAAGAAAAGAAGATTTTGATGTGCATTTAACACTTAATGCACTTGCTTTATAACATGAAGGGTTTTTTGTTTGTTTTTTGTTTTTCAAGGTAGGGTCTCACTCTGGCTGAGTCTGACTAGAATTAACAATTAACTATGTAGTTTCAGGGTGGCCTTTTTTGTTTTGTTTTTTGAGGTATGGTCTCACTCTAGCTCAGGCTGACCTGCAATTCACTGTGTAGTTTAAAGATAGCCTTGAAATCATGGGTATCCTTCTACCGCTGCCTCCCAAGTGCTGGGATAAATGCATGCACCACCACACCTGGCTGTAAAGAGAGAGAGAGAGAGAGAAAGAATGGTGGCACCAGAACCTTTGTAAATGAACTGCAGGTGCATGCACTACTTTGTGCATCTTGTTTACATAGGTCCGGGGGAGTCAAATCTGTGTCCTTTGGCTTCACAGACAAGTGCCCTAACTGGTAAGCCATCTCTCTAGCCTGAAGGGGTTGTTTTTTGTTTGTTTGTTTTTTGAGGTAGGGTCTCACTCTAGCCCAGGCTGACCTGGAATTTACTATGTAGTCTCAGGGTGGCTTTGAACTCAGTGCTCCTCTTACCTCTGCCTCCCAAGTGCTGGGATTAAAGGTGTGTGCCACCACACTCGGACAAGGTTGTTTTTTGTTTTTTAATTGACAACTTCCATAATTATATACAATATCCCATAGTAATTCCTTCCCCCCCACCCCTGCTTTCCCCTCTCCATCATATCCCCTTCCCCTCTCAATAAGTCTCACTTTTTATTTTGATGTCATGATAGTTTTCTCACATTATGATGGTCTTGTGTATGTAGTGTCAGGCACTGTGAGGTCATGGATATCCAGGCCATTTTATGTCTGGGGGAACACTTTTTAAGGAGTCCTACACTTTGGCTCTCATTCTTCCCGCCAGTTCTTCTGCAATGGACCCTGAGCCCCTGAAGGTGTGATTGAGATTCAGTGCTGAGCACTCCTCTGTCATATCTTCTCAGCACCATGGTGCCTTTTGAGTCATCCCAACGTCACTGCCCTCTGAAAAGAGAATGTTCTCTAACCAAAAGTGAGAGTAGCATTAATATATAGGTCTGAACATTAAGAGAAGTGCTTACAGGGCAGTTTGGTGAGCATAGTGTATACATGTAGCCAGACAGCAGCAGACATTACACCCCTAGGACTCATGACTTACCCCTGTTGTAGGTTTTCAGTTTCAGGGATATAGTCCTTCCCATGGAGTGGGCCTCCAGTCAAATTAAAGGGCAGTTGATTTTCCCCGTAACAGACATTCCACTATTGCACCCATTGGCTCATTTAGCCTGGATGGCCAAATATAAGGCTGGCAGTGTCCACTGTTGAGTATCTCTACTGTTGATTTCTTTCCCATGGAACTGCATGCAGCATAGCTTTCTCCAGCTTTCTTTCAGCTGGTCTACATAGAGATGGTTTTTAGCTCAGCTCCAGCAGATTTTTCAGTGACCTTGCAGCCCAAGTATGTGGAGTCTTCAGCAATAGGGTCTTGCCATCTATTTCTTTTGGGAAGCCAAGGGCCTCTGCAATGGCCTGTAATGTTTTGGGGGGATCAGGGGCCTCCCTGGCCAACATCTCACAGAATGGTATCCCATCCCTGGCACTGCAAATTTACTACTATTAATCTACGGCTTCTGAGTGTTCTGTTGTCCCAAAAAGTAGGCTAGCTTCCATATGACTTAATTTATATCCTCTTAGATTTTGATTAGACCTCTCTAAGGGTTTTGGGTTTGGTTTGTTTTTGTGTTTTTCGAGGTAGGGTCTCACTCTAGCCCAGGCTGACCTGGAATTCACTATGTAGTCTTAGGCTAGCCTTGAACTTACAGTGATCCTCCTATCTCTGTCTCCCGAGTGCTGAGAGTAAAGACATGTACCACCATGCCCAGCTACATACTTATTTATTGAGATCTCAGCTGTTGAAAATAGGTAAGAATACTGAGTGAAAGTAACAAGCTTACTTGCTGAGTCATTCTCCAAATATGAAAGAAATTAACTGTGGAACCTCCACATTACTGAAGGACGACTGAGCCTGAGGAGGCTGAATGAGGAGGACGTGGGTCAGTTTTCCATGGTGAGCATTTCCCAGCAGTTATGTATAGTTGCAGCTGTATGTTGTTGTGTCTGATGCTGACAAAGATCAGAACAACTTCGTCTTCCACGCAGCGTGACTTTTGCTGTTGTCTTCGCAGCTGCCACGGGAAGCTGAAGCAGAGGCATGGGAATGTAGCCATTTAGCACAAGCCACTTTAAAGAGGCGCCTTAAGAACAGATCTGTCATTTTGTCTAATCCCTGTGACAGGTTGTGTTCTGTACCTCACTCTGTAGCTCAACCCCTCCTTGAATTTTTGGCCATCGCCCTACCTCAGCATGATGAGATTGAAGGCATATGCCACCATGCCTGTTCATAGTGTGCTCTTTTCACTCTTTACATACCTCTGACTATCTGATAGAATAGCTACAAGCGATGATTGATGCATTTTTAAGTTTTAATTGACAGCTTCCATAATCAAAGACAATAAATCATAATTCCCTCCCTACCCCCACTTGGAACCTCACAGATGTACCCTCCATCTTATCTCTCCCTATTTCAAGTAGTCTTTTATTTTGATGTCATCATCTTTTCCATTTATGAAGGTCTTGTGCAGGTAGTGCCAGGCACAGCAAGGTCGGGGATGTCCAGGCCATTTTGTGTCTGGAAGATTGCATTGTAATCAGTCCTACCCTTCTTTGGCTCTTGCATTCTTTCTGCCACCTCACCTGCAATGGATCTTGAGCCTTGGAAGGTGTGACTGAGATGTATCAGTGCTCAATGAAGAGCATTCCACTGTCACTTCTTCTCAGGACTATGGTGACTTTTGAGTCATGCCAGTGGTTACTGCTACAAGGAAAGCTTCTCTAGCCAAAAGTGAGAGTAGTGTTAATATATGTGTATCAACATTAAGGAGGCTGAAGAGATGGCTTAGCAGTTAGGGCGCTTTCCTGCACAGCGAAGGACCCAGGTTCGACTCTCCAGGACCCACATAAGTGAGATGCACGATGGGGCGCACACATCGGGAGGTCATTTGCAGTGGCTGGAGGCCCTGGTGCGCCCATTCTCTATCTCTACCTGCCTGTTTCTGTCTGTCTGTCTCTCTCTGTCTCTCAAATAAAACAAAATACTTTAACATTAAGAAAAGTGCTTATCAGGCCAGGTGTGGTGGCGCAGGCCTTTATTCCCAGCACGCGGGAGGCTGAGGTAGGAGGGTGACTGTGAGTTCGAGGCCACCCTGAAAGAACAGTGAATTCTAGGTCAGCCTTGACTAGAGTGAAACTCTACCTTGAAAAACTGAAAAATAAATAAATAAATTTTTAAAAGAAAGAAAAAAGAAAAGTGCTTATAGGGTACTTTGGTGGGCATGATATATATATTTAGCCAGACAAAAGCAGGTGTTATTCCCCTAGGGCTCATCATGACCTCCCTAGCCTTAAGTTTTTGAATAAGTTTTCACTACCAGGCTTGTATTCCCTCCCATAGAGTGGGTCTCCAGTCCAATTAGAGAACAGTTGGCTTCCCCCATAATATACATGTACAAGCCGCTATTGCACCATTTGGCACAGGATCGATGTAATTATTATGATCTGTGGTCTTAAAGGTACAATTTTTTTTTTTTTTCTGTCTGTTGCCTTTAGTTTCCTGTTTTGTTGAGAGGGGAGGTAGAGAGTAGTGGGAACCTGACATCCTGGTGTGGAGCAGGTGAGGTAGAATGGAATGGACAGGTTGTTCTTTCCTGTGGCTTGGTCCCATTGGGTAGAAGAGGAAGCCCTCCCTCAGAGGAAAGAGCAACGCTGGGACTGAAAGAACAGGAGCTCCCTATAGGGGGAGGAGAGAGAGATGTACCTGGGCAGCAGGGTCCTCTGGATAAAAGTTCCATTTCAGGGCTGGGAGATAGCCAACTGGGTAAAGTACTTGAGGATCTGAGTTCAGTTCTGCAGAATGCACATAGAAAGACCTGGCACGGGCTCAACAGTTAAGGTGCTTGTGTTGAAAACCAAAGGACCCAGGTTCAATTTCCCCAGTAGCTGCATAAGCCAGATGCACAAAGGGGCACATGTGTCTGGAGTTCATTTGCAGTAGCTAGAGGCCCAGGTGTTCCCATTCTCTCTCTCTCAAATAAATAAATATAATATTAAAGGAATACCTGGCATTGTGGCATGTGCTTGCTATCTTAGCACTAGGAAGATGGAGATGGAATCTCTGGCTCACTGGCTAGCTAATCTATCCAAATCAGTAGGGTCTAGATTTGGCAAGGACCCTGTTTCAGAGAATAAGTGCTATCAAGGAAGATACCCGATGTCTCCCTCTGGCTTCCACATGCACATACCCACACCCACCCACCCACACACACACACACACACAAGCCCCATTGGAGTGTGAAGCAGTGGCCCTGTTTGGTATGGACAACTGCATGCACACATGCTAGGTGGCCCCTCCTTACACCTTGGCGAGACCCTACCAAAATAAACAACAACAAAAAAGAGACAGAGAATATTCCTTAGTGTTATACAACAAGGGAAGGAAAACAGTTCAAGCTGCTTTAATTTTGATTAATTAATTATTATTATTATTATTATTATTATTATTATTATTATTATTATTTTAAAGGAAAGGTTTCACTGTAGCTCAGGCTGACCTGGAATTCACTGTGTAGTCTCAGGCTGTCCTTGAACTTTCGGTGATCCTCCTACCTCTGCCTGCTGAGTGCTGGGATAAAGCGTGCGCCACCATACCCACCTCAAGCTTCTTGTAAATTACAAGGTGAAAGCCTGGAGAGGTTGCTGAGCAGTTAAGGTGCTTGCCTGCAAAGCCTCAAAACCCAGGTTTGATTTCCCTAGTACTCAGGTAATGCCAAACTTACAATGTGGCACATTTGTCTGGAGATTTGTTTGCAGTAGCTAGAAAACCTCTTGTACCCCTTCTCTATTTGCCTCTTTCTCTCTCTCAAATAAATAAATAAATAGAATATTTTTAAAAATTAAGTTACAGGTTGGAGAGATTGTTTAGTGGTAAAGCCAGAGGACCTCAATTCGAATCCCTAGGACCCATGTACGCCAGATTCACAAGGTGGCACGTGCATCCGGAGTTTGTTTGCAGTGGTTGTAGGCCCTGGCACACACATCCTCTCTCTCTAATAAATAAATAAAATATAATATAAAGTTGAGTTACAGGGCGAGAAGAGGGACAAAGTGGAGGATGGTAGCAGCTGCACAGCCATGAGCATTGGTAGACACCTGTCTGTGTTCATGTAGCCAGAACTGGCTTAACAAGTTGGGTTTGACCATGGCATCACACTGGCCTCCTGGCTCCAAATTCTTCCTGAAAGTGGCACAAATAGGCCTAAGGCACTCAGACACAAGGGGAGCCACATCATGGCAGGGAGGATCACAAACACATACCTGGGCACCAACATGCCATCCTAGCTCCCACAGCTCTCCTTGCCATTGCCAGCTCCTAGAATTACCCCTGTTGGAGCTGAAGGGAATGGGCCAGGCTTCTTCCTGGAAACACTAGGAGAAGATGGGAAGTTGGAATGGATCAGCTATACCGAGAGCAGAGGCCATTTCGTGGCCACGAATACTGGGAGACACACGTACAAACAGGTGGCCCTGGTGACATAGAGAATGCTAGGCCTTGCACAGATAGAAGCAGAGGATCTGAGACTGTTGAGGTGTGATAGGCCCCCAGGTTCTGTCTGTGGCCTTGGTCCTAGCTGTTGCCAGCTTGGCTAGTCTTGTTCATGGAGAGTTCCCATGGCTGCAAGGTCACCGAGCCTGGGGTAACTATCTGCAACATATTTTTTCTGTCTTTTCCTGGCAGCTTAACGTCCTGGTGGACACAGGAAGCAGTAACTTTGTGGTGGACGCTGCCCCCCACGTTTTCTGCATGGCTACCACCAGAGGCTGCTGTAAGTCCTGGGGAAAGCTGGGCATGGGAGACTTTCTTTTCTGAACAGAGTGAGAGGATGGAAAATAACTGCCTGCTGGGGAAGGGAAAGGAAAAGGAGTGGGTAACTTGAAGGAGCATAATTGGCATATTATAGGAAAGGATAAGTAGAGGGGCAGTTAAAAAGTAGAAGGTTGCAGACCACTGACTCCCGGAGAGGGGCCAGGAGGCATTTCATTCTAACAGGCTTCAGTGGTTAGTTATCTCCTGTGCTGTGTTCTCACTCAGAGGCCACTCTGGGTGACTTTGCACGGATTAAACATTCGAAGGCCTGGGTGTGGTGGTACACACCTGCAATCCTAGTCCTTGGGAGACTGAGGGCAAGATTGCTGAGGTTTCCTGGGCTGTCAGAAGACCCTATTTCAAAGAGCAGCCCCCCTCAAAAAAAAAAAAAAAAGATGCAAAAGCTGGGCTGGAGAGATGGCTTAGACATTAAGGTGTTTGCCTGCAAAGCCAAAGGACCTTTGGTTCGATTTCCCAGGACCCACGTAAACCAGATGTACAAGGGGGTTCATGTGTCTGAGTTGTTTTTTTTTTTTTTTTTTTTTTTTTTTGCAGTGGATGGAGGCCCTGGTACATACCCATTCTCTCTTTCTCTCTGCCTCTCTCTCTGTGTGCGTGTGTGTTTGCTTCTTTCCCTCTCTTAATGTCTCAAATAAAATAATATTTTTTTGTTTACTTTTACTTACTTGAGAGTGCCACAGAGAATGAGCACACCACGGCCTGCAACTACTACATGTGAACTCCAGATGTGTGCACCACCCTGAGCATCTGGCATTTCTAAGCACTGTGGAATAGAGCCTTGAACTGGGGTTCTTAGGTTTCACAGGCAAGTGCTTAAATGCTAGGCCATCTCTCTAGCCCCCAGTTAAAAAAAATTATTTTTAAGATGCAAAGGAGGAATCTTCCCTTACTTCTTGGACCTGTATCAGGGACCAAAGGCTAAACTGTCTCCTCCAGGTACCGCCCCAAGTCCTATTAGCTGGGTTCACCTCGGTGGTGGGGGAGCAGGGGTGACAATGATCTGGAGGGCTCCTTAGCAGTAAAAGCAGGGTGAGGTAGTGGTGAGTGGACATCTAATGCTGGAGGCATCTCCGTACGAACACGTGAAGAAGGATGGAGCCTTAGACCCCAATCTTTAACTTCTAGGGGGGAAAAAGCCCACCTTCATATTTCCCCTTTCCCTGTCTAGGGACACAGGGAGGATGGCGTGGCCAAGATCAGTGAAAGGGATTCATTCCAGGTGTGTATCCATGCCCTGCATAGTGGCGTGGTTAAACACAGCCAGAGCATCTCATGTTGACAGGCATGTTTTACTTCTGGTGTTCAACACCTGCCTACTCAGATGGAAAAAGAGCATGGGCATGCCAGGGGCGCCTTTGTGCATCTGGCTTATGTAGGTCCTGGGGAATAGATCCTCAAACCAGAGTCCTTAGGTTTCAAAGGCAAACGACTTAACCACTAAGCCATTTCCCTAGGCCTTTTTTTGGTCTTATTTTCGAGGTAGAGTCTGGCAGCTAGCCTAGAATTCACTATGTAGTCTCAGTGTGGCCTCAAACTCATGGCAATCCTGTTCCTCCCAAGTGCTGGAATTAAAGGCATGTACCACCATGCCCAGCCTCATATTATGTATTTATTTATGTATTTTTTTTTTTTTTTTGGACAATGTTGAATGAATCTCCAGCAAGCAGAGAAATGAAACAGAAGCATATAACCAATTCATTCAACATTTATTGTGCTAGCTTGGTCTTAAATAACTTTCTACCCAAGCCTTTGTAATAAATAATCCTGGCTGTCTTCCCTTGAACATGTCTAAGAATTTAGAAATTCCCATGGGCCCTGATGGGATTAGAAGACATGGATGGGTCCAGTGTAGAGGGCCTTGCCACTGCAACCTTACTGCTTAGTTTTGAGTGGCCTGTTGGTCTGTTCTAGGACACAGATGCCTGCCTCTTTTTCTCTTAGATCATTGGGGGTATCAACCATTCACTGTACACAGGCAGTCTCTGGTACACACCCATCCGGCAGGAGTGGTATTATGAGGTGATCATTGTACGTGTGGAAATCAATGGACAAGATCTAAAAATGGATTTCAAGGAGGTAAGAAAACAGAAGGGGAGTCAAGTGGGGGAGAAGAGGCTGGCCCATGGAGTGAGGGAGGACCTTGCAAAAGAGGTTGGGAGGACAGAGTCATGGGACCTGTGAAGAGCTCAGTTTTGGATTTAAGGTCAGAACCCTAATGAACACACTGAACAGGCCCTGAGGTGTAGGGCCAGGGTCTGACAGAGCATTTTCAGAGACCACAAAGCTTACATTTTAGAGATGAAAACAGCATGGAACTAATTCCTGTTGGCTCTAAATTACTGCCTTACTTCATAACGTTGGACACGTCATTTGTGGGCAACACCATAAGTCAGAGTGAAGTCCCCAAGATCTGGAATTGACTTTGGCTCTGGCATTTCTAGTATTATGTGTCTATTTCCTTTTGTACAGAACAGAGCTTGTCCACATTGTGGAGGTCATAAACCTTCCAAGGAGCTAATCTCTGGGGTTGGCAGTATATGACAAGTGCTAATCATTTGTCTCCTTCCCTAGATTCTATGCATGCTAAATTAGAACAAATTGAAAATTAAAGACATTATATTAAGGCATGTTTACTTTAGATTTGCAGAATACCTGCACACCAAAATGATAACAGTTAACATTTCCTGAGTATCTTTTATCTGCCTGGCACCATTCTTAATTATTTTCAATATGTTGATGTATTGAATCCTTATGATAACCTCAGAAGTAGGTGCCATTATCATCATTTTAGAGAGGAGGAGATTGATATATAGAAGTAAAGTAACTTGCTCAAGGAAGCACGTGTACAAAGGGCCAAGCTGAGGTTTTAATCCCAGCAAGACCCCCAGCTGTTGGAGCCTGGCACCACCACAGCTCTTCTCATCCTTTCCTCCCCTTCCTAGTACATCTATGACAAGAGCATCGTGGACAGTGGCACCACCAACCTTCGTTTACCTAAGAAGTGTTTGAAGCTGCAGTCAAGTCCATCAAGGCAGCCTCCTCGGTCAGTGGACTAAGAATGACACAGTATCAGGAAATCAGTGAGACACACATTCTTCAGCAAGCCAAGATGTCTGCACTTCGGCCTTCCACTCAGAGCTCTTAAAACCTGTGCTTTATTGATGTATGGTTCACCATACAATCCCCCAGTGCAGGTTTTTTTTTTTTTTCTTTTGAGATAAGGAAGGCTCAGTTTAGCTACAGATGATTGAGTAAAGGAAATGTGGAGGAAGTGCTAGTCACAATCGGAGAGGATATAAATAAATCAAATGGTATCCTTCAGTTTTGGACAATGGAACGCTCAGGAGCCATATATTGTTGCTAGAAGATTTTCAGTGCCAGGGATGGGATACCTTCCAGTGAGATGTTGGCCAGGGAGGTCCCTGATGCCCCAAAAACATTATAGGTCATTGCCGAGGCCCTTGGTTTGCCACCAGGAATAGATGGTAAGACCCTGTTGCTGAAGACTCCACATACTTGGTCTGCAAGGCCACTGAGAAATCCTGCTGGAACTAAGCTGATAATCTCCTCCATGCAGACCAACTGACAGAAAGCTGGAAGAAGCCATTCTACCTGTAGTTCAATGGGAGAAAGAGATACCACCAGTGAAGATACTCAACAGTGGACACTGCAAGCCTTGTCATTGCCGAGCCAGACCAAATGAGCCAGTGGGTGCAATAGTGGCATGGCTGTCATGGTGGACACCAACTGCCCTCCAGTTGGACTGGAGGCCTGCTCCAAGGGAGGGAATACATCCCTGATACTCAAAACTTAAAACAGGGATAGTCATGAGCCCTAGGGTTGTAACATCTGCTGATGTCTGGATACGTGTATATACTGTGCATATCAAACTGCCCAGTAAGCACTTCTTCATATGCATACCCATATATTAATGCTACTCTCACTTTGGATAGAGAATCTTCTCTTTTCAGATGGCAGTGACCTTGGGACAACTCAGAAGGTATCATGGTGCTGGAAAGAAGTAACTAGAGTACAGAGTAACATCTCGATCACACCTTCCAAAGCTCAGGGTCTAATGCGGAAGAGGTGGCGGAAAGAATGTAAGAGCCAGAGGAAGGGTTCGACTCCTTACATCGTGCTCCCTCCAGACAAAAATTTGCCCTTGATATCCAAGACCTCATAGTGCCTGACCCTACCTACACAAGACCATCATAAGAGGAGGGAAGGATCATGGCATCCAAATACAGAAGAGACTTACTGAGATGGGGAGTGGATGTGATGGAGAGTGGAATTTCAAAGAGGAAAAGGGGGGAATGGAGGCTATTACCATGGGATATTTTTAATTTTCATTTATTTATTTATTTGAGAGCGACAGACACAGAGAGAAAGATAGAGGGAGAGAGAGAGAATGGGCGCGCCAGGGCTTCCAGCCTCTGCAAACGAACTCCAGACGCATGCGCCCCCTTGTGCATCTGGCTAACATGGGACCTGGGGAACCCAGCCTTGAACCGGGGTCCTTAGGCTTTACAGGCAAGCGCTTAACCGCTAAGCTATCTCTCCAGCCATGGGATATTTTTTATAATCATGGAAAATGTTTAATAAAATTGAGAGAAAAGAAACAACCAAAAACAGTTGATAGGGGGAAAGGATTTACTTTGGCTTATCCTCTCTAGGGGAAGCTTCCTGACTGCAGGTGAAAGGTGATAGAGCAAAGGCCGACCATCACCTCCTTGGCAACAGCACCAGCAGGAGTGTGAGCTGACTAACTGTTAAGCTAGGGCCACAAACCTCAAGTTCCCAATGCAAACAGCTAATCCAGTCTCTCTTATTTTTTTTTCTTTTAAATTTTTGGTATGTTCTTCCTCTGCCCAGGATTCACTATGTAGTCTCAGCCTGGCCTAAAACTCACAGTGATCCTCCTACCTCTTCCTCCTGAGTGCTGGGATTAAAGGCATGTGCCACCAATCTTGGCTTTTTTTTTTTTTTTTTTTTAATAATCTTTTGGTAGGGTCTTGCTCTATCCCAGAATGACTAGGAATTCACTATGGAGTCTCAGGGTGGCCTCAAATAGCAATCCTAGACTTCCACCTCTTGAGTGCTGGGATTAAAGATGTGCACTACTATGCCCAGCCTGACCAAGCCTCCATAGTGGCAAGGGTTTCCAGCTAGATTGCCATGGTAATAGCTGAGTTTTGTTTGAATAAGGGGCTAGCTTTTTAATATAGTGTAATATTTTTGTTTATTTTCAAGGAGGGTGGGAGAGGAAGAGAATAGGCACACCAAAGCCTTTTGCTGCTGCAAAAAACCTAGATTTTAGTCAGGCTTGCTATAATGCTAGCTATCTGTAAAGTGTGGCTGGAGGATTTCAAGTTCAAGGCCTGCCTGAGCTATGAAATCAGCTTAAGCCAGTCTGATCAACACAGAGAGACCTTGTCTTGGAACTGAAGATACGGCTCAGTGGTAAAAACCACTTGCTTGCAAAGACTAATGGCCCAGTTTCAATTCCTGAATACCCACATAAAATCAGATGTACAAAGAAGCACATGTGTCTGGAGTTCCTGGCATGTCTATTCTCTCTCAAATAAATGAATAAAGAAGAGATAACCCATCTCAAAATTAAGTAATAAGTTTGGGATATATGTCATCTGTATAGTACATGCTAGCATATGTGAGGCCCCAGGTTCAATCTCCAGTACACAAAAATACACTCTTAAAATTTAACAGATTTCAAGCAGGGCAGTGGCCCACACCTTTAAGCCCAGCACTCTGGGCGCAGATGTCAGAGGAGTGCCATGAGTTCAAGGCCACCCTGAGATTCCATAGTGAACTCCAGGTCAGCCTGGACTAGAATGAATCCCTATCTTGAAAAACAAAAAAAAAAAAAAAAAAAAAAAAAATTGAACAGATTTTAACATAGCAGCCCAAAAAGTTCTTGTATGCTGTTTCCGATTCTACTATGTAACTAAGCCTTAAGAAACATCACTTGATAAGTTTTACGGAGGTATTTTCAAAAATCCATAGTACAGAATTAAATAGTTCAAAAACTATTAAAAAAAAACTCCCTACCTTTCTAATTTAGGTACTGTACTTTTCTTCATATACTTCATAAACTCTTTTGCAATTGATTAAATGCAAAAGTAGGCAGGGAAAATTAAGGTCCATCCTTTAGAGATTTATAAACATCTAAACAGTGGGGGATAAGGACAGGTTCAGTGGCTAAAATACTCACTATTCAAGGCTGGGTACCCCAGTATGATCCTCAGACCCATGTACAAAGTCAGAAGCTGGTGTGTGGACTTCTGTAGTCCTGGCATCCAAACTGAGCTGGGAAGTGAAGATAAAATTTTCTGTTAACTCTCAGGGAGCACAGCAGAAAGAACACAGCAAAGCAAGAGGAGAGAAATCCTTCCTCAAATGAGGTGGACTATTGAGAGCAGACACAGTTCTCCTCTGACCTCCAAACATGCACTGTGGCATGTGTGCTACACAACTGAACATCTGTACACAGGGTCATATATACACATACATTCCAATAAATAATTTTAAAAAGTCTAAACAGTGTTATTCTACTAAGTAAGTTGACTTAAAGATTGGAAAGTACTTTTTCATTAGGCTATGTTAACACAGCCAGGCATGGTATCACACACCTTTAATTCCAGCACTTGGGAGGCTGTGGTAGAGAGATCTCTGAGTTCCAGGCCACCCTGAGACTACATAGTGAATTCTAGGTCAGCTTGAGCTACAGTGGACACCCTACCTAGAAAAACCAGAAGGAAAAATGCATTAAAACATACATTGTAGTGTGTGTATGTGTATTACTGTTACTGAAAGGTCTCGTTCTACTCCATGCCGACCTGGAATACTCTATGTGGTCTCAAGGTGGCCTCAAACTTATCGCAATCTTCTTAGCTTTTTGTCTCTGCTGGGATTAAAGGAGTGTGTCACTACTCTCAGCCTTTTTTTTTTAAATTATTGTTGTTTTAAACTTTATTTTTAATTATTTATTTGAGAGAGAAAGAGGCAGTGAGAGGGGGAGAGAAAAAGGGCACACCAGGGCCTCCAGCCACTGCAAACTTCAGACACATGCGCCTCCTTGTCAATCAAACCAGGGTCCTTTGGCTTTGCAGGCAAGTGCCTTAACCACAAGCCATTTCTCCAGACCTAGCTTCCTTTTTGAAATTTTCATTAATTGGGGGGAGAGGGACACAAGGCAGAGATAAAGGGCATGCCATCTAATCACTAATCTAATCTCTAATCGCTGCAAACAAAATCCAGACACATGCACCACCTTGTGCATCTGGATTACATGGGTACTAGGGAATCAACCTGGCTCTGTAGGCTTAGCAGGCAAGTGCTTTAACCATTAAGCCGTCTGCCCAACCCTGTATTCTAGATTTCTATGGGTCTTGGGGAACTGAACCTGGGCTGACAGCTTTTGCAAAGAAGAACCTTTAACCACTGTGCCATCTCCCCAGACCCAGTTTTTGTATGTATGTATGTATCTATCTATCTGTCATCCATCCATCCATCCATCCATCCATCCATCCATCCATCCATCTATCTATCTATCTATCTATCTACCTACCTACCTACCTACCTACCTACCTACCTACCTACTTATTTATTTGAGACAGAGAGAAGGAGAGAGTGACAGAGAAAATGGGCACGCCAGGGCCTCCAGCCACTGCAAACTAACTTCAGATGCATGGGCCACCTTGTGTATCTGCCCTACATGTGACCTGGAGAATTGAACATGTATCCTTAGGCTTCACAGGCATGTGCCTTAACCACTAAGCCATCTCTCCAGACCTAGTTTATTTATTTAGAGAGGCTTTTATTTTGTTCTGGCCTCTAATTATTACAACAGTTTTTTTTTTTTTTCTGGTCCTGCTTTGAACTGCCTATGGAGTGCAGGCTTCTCTTGAACCCCTTGATTCTCCTGCCCCCCTTCTCATGTACCATCACACCCAGCTTATTTTTGACTTTTTTTTTTTTTCTTTTGAGGTAGGGTTTCAGGATAGTCCAGGCTAACCTGGAACTCACTATGCAGTATCAGGGTGGCCTTGAACTCATGCCTGTCTACCTACCTCTGCCTCCTAAGTGCTGGGATTAAAGGGGTGCACTACCATGGCTTTTTTTTTTTTTTTTTTTGGTTGTTTGTTCTTTTGAGGTAGTATCTCACTCTAGCCCCAGCTGACCTGGAATTCATGATGTAAACTTAGGGTGTCCTTGAACTCACAGTGATCCTCCTACCTCTGCCTCCTGAGGGTTGGGAATACAAGCATGTGCCACCACACCCAGCCTTTTTTAAAAAAAAAAATTTTTTTTTTCCTAGGCTGGGGAAATGGCTTAGCAGTTAAGGAATTTGCCACTGAAGCCTAAGGACCACGGTCTGATTCCTCAGGATCCACGTAAGCCAGATGCACAAAGGTACAAATGCGTCTGGAATTTCTTTGCAGTGGCTTGAGGCCCTGACACGCCCATCCTCTCTTTTTATCTGCCTCTTTCACTCTCTCTCTCTTTCAAACAAATAAAAAAATAAATGTTACACTTTCCTTCTCAGTCTTTCGACTTTTGTTTTATTTGAGAGAAAGAGAATGGCCATGCTAGGGTCTGTAGCCTCTGTATATGAACTCTAGATGCGTTTGCCCCCTAGTGCATCTGGCTTACGTGGATCCTGAGGAATCATACCTGGGTCCTTTGGCTTTGGGCCTCAGTCTACTGCTCAGACGGGCTACAAACTCTTGTGCTCAAGTGATCCTCCTGCCTTAGCCTTCCAAGAAGCTGGGACTACAGCGCACTGTGCCAGGCTTATAGCGTCTTTTGTGACTTCATCATCCGATTCATGACTATTAGCATTCTTCCTTCTTCCAAACCTTATTACTTACCAATCACTTAGCAGCACAGTCCCACCTTGCACCTAGATGGCCCAGTTTCCAAGACTCAAATTTTGCTCATCTTTCACTCTTTTCCTTCTCTTCCTCCTTCCCCCCTCTTTTTTTTTTCTATTTACTTTTTGAGACAGGGTCTTGTGTAGCCCAGGCTGGATTTGAACTTGCTATGTAGCTGATGAAGATCTTGAATTCCAGATCTTTAATCCTAAATGCTAGGATTAAAGACCTGCGCCATCATACCCAGTTTGTTCTGACTTCCTGACCACGACCTTCTTTCTGAATTCCAGTGCTTCACAAGGAATGCACTGATCCCATCCTATGATTCCCAGCTCAGCTTCCTTTTATTCTTCCTGTCTGTATTCTTTTATGCTTTTATGAGCATCCCATCATGTTGTTTGCATCTGAAGTTTGTTTGCAGCACCTGGAGGCCCTCACATGCCCATTTTCTTTGCCTTCTTTTTCTCTACATCTCTGCTTGAAAATAGATACATTCAGGTAGGGCGGAGAGTTCGGGGTAGGGTCTCACCCTGGACCAGGCTGACCTGGAATTTACTATGTTATTTCAGGGTGGCCTCAAACTCATGGTGATCCTCCTACCTCTGCCTCCCAAGTGCTGGGATTAAAGGCATGTGCCACCATGCCTGGCTAAATACTTTTTAAAATTCATTATTTGAATTAATAATGTATCCATCAATACAATAGGAATGAATAAAAAGCTTTTTTAAAAAAATTCTTATTAAATTACAGTTGAATTTCTTATGCAGATTGAATTCATGTAGCAAATCTGTTGATTTATGACAGCATGCCTTTTGCAGAATTTTCTCTTTGATGAGTAACTGTAATTCTTCCCACACTTGTTTCTACTTGTGATACTTGAAAAACTCTCAGTCACTTTTGTGTTAAGCCTTCACTTGGATTGGACCCATCATTCATGTATTGGGTTTGCTTCTTGTGGCAAAGTAGCTTGTGATGCCCCACCACCACCCATTTTATGGTTTTCATGGGAGCAAATAGAAGTGTCATTGGATTGATTTCAAAACCAAAGTCTTTTTTATACATATGAAAATAGCATTGAATTTTCAAAGCGAAAGAAAAGACTGACTTTGGTTAAAGAATTAAAAATGAGTATTTTTTTTGAACATATGAAACTGTCACAAGGACATATTAACTTAAATGCAGCCAAAAGCGCTTGCCAACATAGTGGTTGTACTAGCTTAAATTCCCAACAATGAATGAGTGTTGCTATTTTTCCACATCCTTGCCAACATTTGTTTTCATTTAATTTTTTAATATTTGTTATCCTTACAAGGGCAAGGTGGAATCTCACAGTTGTTTTGTTGTTGTTGTTTGGGGGAGTTGTTTTGTTTTTATTTATTATTTACTTTTTGGTTGTTTGGGGTAGGGTCTCACTCTAGCCCAGACTGACCTGGAATTCACTATGGAGTCTCAGGGTGGCCTCAAACTCATGGCAACCCTTCTACTTCTGCCTCTGTAGTGCTGGGATTAAAGGCATGCACCACCACACCCGGCTTCATAATTGTTTTAATGTGCATTTCCCTAATGGTTAGAGATACTGAACATTTTCTTCATTGTGTGTTAGCCATTTGTAATTCTTCCTCTGAGAACTCCCTACTTAGTCCTCTGCCCCACTTTTGGAGTGGGTTGTTTGATTTTTTATTGTTGAGTTTTTTGAGTTCTTTGTAGATTCTAGATATTAGGCTTCAGTCTGTGGTATAGTTAGCAAAGATTTTCTCCCATTTAGCAGGTAATCTATTCGCTCTGCTTATGGTATGTTGGATGTGCAAAAGCTTATTAGCTTCATGAGATCCCATTGGTTGAGTGCTTGTTTAATTTCCTGGGCTACTGGGGTTTTGTTGAGAAAGTCTATTCCCAGTCCTATATCATGGAGAGTGCCTCCTATTTTTGTTTTGTTCTGCTTTCTTTTTTTGATGTAGGGTCTCACTCTACTTCAGGATGACCTGGAATTCACTATGTAGACTTAGGGTGGCCAGATTAGAAATAATGTGTACAGTGAACTCACCTACTCAATAAATTCAACAAGCATTGCTAAATAAAAATGGATGTGGGAAAATAAGTCAAAAATATTATAGAGAAATTGAGGGGTAACCCTTGAGTCTTATTCATTAAAACTTTAATTTTTCTTTTTATTCACTTGTTTTAGAAAGAGACAGAGAGAGACAAAGAGAGAATGGGCACATCAGGGCCTCTAGCCACTCCAAAGGAACTCCAGATGCATGCACCCCCTTGTTGTTCTGGTTTACGAGGGTCCTGGGGAATTGAACCAAGGTCCTTTGGCTTTGCATGCAAATGCCTTAACCGCTAAGCCGTCTCTCCAGCCCTGAGTCTTATTTTTAATTCCCTGCACCCTCCAAGCTAGGGTCTCATGTAACCTGGGATGGCCTCAAACTTGCTATATGGTCCAGGATGACCTTGAACTTCTGGTCTTTCCCTGACCCCACTTTCCAAGTGTGTATGAGCACAGCTAGCTTTTTGTGGCTCTATGCAGTGTTGGGGACCAAACTCAAGATATTGTGCATGATGGGCAAATACTGTAGCAACAAATGAGCTGGGCTCAACACAGGGAGTTAAACCAACCACTTGGAGGGCAAATTCAATCTAACACCAAGAGAAAAACAGCTCTTAATCCTAGACTGCCACCTGCTGGTTAGCAATGAACTAAAAATATCTGGGCGTTTTCATGTCTCCCATAATGGGGGGAAAACTGGTAGAAGTTTAAATTATCTCAAATAAATAACATTATAACAAATAACATAAATTTTGACTAACCCTCCTCCCACCCCTCTTCTCCATCATCCCTTCCTCTGACTACACTTTGTTTTCATGTATTCTAGACAGAAAATGGGCCTCCTGCTGCTGCAAGTGAACTCCAGACATGTACCACTATGTAGCTGGCTTTATATCAGCACTGGGAAATGGAACCCAGGCCAACAGACTTTGTAAGCAAATGCCTTTAACCATTAAGTAGACATGGTGCTCAATAGCTTTGTCCAGTTCTGGAGGGCATCCAGGACTTAGTATGTACTCATGCCAGGAATGGAAATATCACATTACAGAGTATTACCTCATAAAAGTACCTTTATTCAAGCCAGGGTTGGTGCTGCACACTTTTTAATTCCAGCACTTGGGATCCAGAGGTAGGAGGACCACTGTGAATTCGAGGCTCCCTTGAGACTACATAGTGAATTCTAGGTCAGCCTGGGCTACAATGAAGCCCTACATTGAAAAACAAAACAAAACAAAAAGTGCCTTTCTTCGCCATGCTAGCCAGGTATACATTGGCTTGGATACAAAAGAGTAGAATGAACAGACAGAGCTCATGGACAAATTCTATGATCAGTGCCTCCCATGTTTTACAAACCAGTGATTAGTATTAGTGCTATGCCACAATGATAGTTCTCTAGAGAGAATACTGTATTAATACCCTTCTACTCCAAAATGAGTGTGTGCACAAGCACATACACACACACACACACACACACGCACACACACACACACACACACGATTCCAGAATTTGCTAGTTCTTTGACAGGTGGTATCATTTGGTGGCTAAAGAATTAACCTTACTTCCATAATGACATGGTGTTGACATATCCTGCTCATGGTCCTTGTCAGTGCCAGGTCCTGGGGTGCTGAGTATTGCCACCTTTAGTAAAAGTGCCTATTCCTTGATTGAGATAGAGGTATTTGTCTGAGAAGGTTCCAGATCCAGTGGAGCTACTTAGTAAGCTACTGCTCATCCTGTCCTGGTGTGTAGTGGAGGCCTATGAAACCCAGCTGGGTCATCATTTTGTCCACTAGGTGTGCTGGGCATCAAAGTGAGGACATGCTGCTCTGGGACCCCAGTGGCAAGATTGCCCATAAGAAGCCCCTGTCTGACCGCATGACCATCGTGGAACCCAAAGATGAGATCCTTCCCACAGCCCCCTTCTCAGCCATGTCTCAGCCAGTTCCTACATAATAGCAAGGTCTTGACCACTGCAGCTGGAGGCTGGATATTGCTCTGTAAAGACATTTAATAAAATCTTGCACAAAGAAAAGTAACTCTAGCATCAGAAAGTCTTAGGTTCCAACTGTACACTCATTTTTATTGTAATACTAGCCAAATTATAGAATTAGCCTGGGTGCCCAAAGATGGGAGTATGAATAATGAAAATGTGGTATGTATGTACAATGAAGTATTATTTAGCCATAAAGAAGAATAAAACCATGCTATTTACAGGGAAATAGATGGGACTGTAGATGATCATGTGTAGCAAAATAATCCAGCCCCCCTAAGACACATACTGAACATTTTCTCATACATGTAGAATCTAGATTAAAGAGGGGCATGAAATTAGCTCTTTTTGTAGACAGTGTCTCATGTAGCCACACTAGTTGCAAATTTTTATGCAGCTGAAAACCTGGATACTACTGCATCCTCAGTGTTGGATTACAAGTGTTACTTGCTATTCTTAACATATACAGATTATAAACAACAAGAAACAGGGCTGGAGAGGTGGCTTAACAGTTCGGGTGCTTGCTTGTGAAGCCAAAGGACCCCGTTTCAATCCCCCATGACCCATGTAAGCCAGATGTACAAGATGACACATCTGTCTGGAGTTCATTTACAGCAGCTGAAGGGCCTGGCATGTCCATTCTATCCTTATATGCCTCTCTTTCCCTTTCTTCCTCTCTCCCTCAAATGGAATAAAATAAAAAGCTAAAATAACAATAAACAAGTAGAGGTGTAGGGAGAATGGGCAGGAGGGTTAAGGGAAAGAGATGGAAGAACAAATAGTAAAAATGAAGCTTCCAAGCAACCCTTGCTCAGAAGAGGCTAGTTTTCTGACTAGTCATAAAGGCTTACAAAAACCTTCCAAAACTGAAGCTCAGAAGCTTGGTTGGTTGGTTGTTGTCTTTTAAATTTGAGGCAAGCCCACCTGAATGGCCTTTGTATGTGAGAGAGGAGGAGAGAGAGGTAGAGTTGATGTGCCAGGACCTCCAGCCACTACAATGAAACTCCAGATGTGTGCACCACCCTGTGTACATGTGCAACCTTGCATGCTTGTGTGAATGTGCATTGGGAGTACATGGGACATAGAGAGTCAAACATGAGTCCTTGAGATCATATTTTTAAAAAATGAAGGTCAGTTAATTTGCACATCTGTGCAAGCATGCAGGCCTTAGGATGCCCGAGACAGCCAGAGTTGGACTCTCCAGATCCCATGTAAAGAGGTGGACATAGTCATGCACACCCGTAACCCATTCCCACAGAGGAGACCCGAGCATTGTCAAAGTCCTGCAAGTGTTGGAATCTGCAAGAAACTGGCTCAAAACATAGACTGGATAGACGTATGCTGCAGAGCTGTTGCACTCCAGCCACTGCAGCAAGTGTCTCCTGACACCGGTGAGTGTGTGAGGTGCCACATGACAGTACACCCACACCATACCACATAAACACCCACACACACAAAAGAAATATCACCATGTGTGATCTCTTTATATTTCTGCTCTGCAGCCTGGATAAACATATCTCCCTTTTTGTTGTTTTTTATTTCTCTGAGTGGTTTATTCTTAGTGTTTTGAGAAAAGGTCTCATGTACCCAAGGCTGGCCTTGAACACTTGTTCCTCATGTCCCCACCTCCCAAGTGCTAGGACCACAAGTGTGTACTACCACACTCAGCACTTCCCCTTTTAAACAAATGTTGTTGCAGTCCGGTTCACATTGCTGGTAGAAATCACCCAACCAAGAGTAGCTTCTGGGAAAAAGATTTATTTTGGCTTACAGGCTCGAGGGGAAGCTTCACGATGGCAGGGGGAAATGATGGCATGAGCAGAGGGTGGACATCACCCCCTGGCCAACATAAGATGGACAATAGAAACAGGAGGGTGTGCCAAACACTGGCAAGGGGAAACTGGCTTTAATACCCATAAGCCGGCCCCCAACAATACACTCCCTCCAGGAGGCATTAATTCCCATATCTTCATCAGCTAGGAACCTAGCTTTCAGAACACCTAAGTTTATGGGGGACACCTGAATCAAACCACCAGAAATGTAGTTACTTCTCTTTGTTCTCCTTTCTGCAAAAGACAAGTCTTTCCTTGACTCAGGAAAGCCAAGGTAGGAGGATTGCAGGTTAAAGCATAGCCTGAGCTGCATAGCTAAACCCTATCTCAAAAAAGTTGTTGCTCCACACGAAGGCAAACCCTCCTGCGTGCATTTGTAATTTTATCCTTTTCTCTCTTAATCATTCTTCAAATTCTTAATCTTGCTATCCACATCTTCTTACCAAGATTTAAACATATTCAAGCCTCTTGGATTAAAACAGATGGCCCTCTGCTCAAACTTACATTCTTCATAGCCCCTGATCCTTTCTATCCCTTCCAAAATCAACACAATAAAATTAGTATTATGAGTTTTTGTCAAAGAAAACTAGAATAATACAATGTATAAAGATACAGTGTATCCTTAAGACCAGTCACTCAGTCTCAAGATTCTGTCAAATGCCAAACAGGGTTCTAGAAAGTGAGTGGTGTTTACATTCCCTAGCCATAACCTAGAACTTGGGTGCCTTGCTCCTACTCCAGGGAGGCTTTCCCTCAGGGGCTTGCCTTGACCTGATGGCTGAATGCAGCAGACACTTTTGACTTTGTAGTGGCCTCTTGGCTATGTTGCCCTTTGATTTCTCTTTCTTTTCTTTCTCGCTTTCCCTCTTTTTTTTTTCTGTTTCTTTCTTTCTTTTCTTTTCTTTTTTTGGAGGTAGGGTCTCACTCTGGTCCAGGCTGAATTAGACTTACCTATGTAGCCCTCAGGTCGGCCTCAAACTCATGGTGATCCTCCTATCTCTGCCTCCGGAGTACTGGGATTAAACGTGTGTGCCACTACGCTTAGCTTGGTTTCTTTTGCTTGCTCATACATCCCATTTCCTCCTCAGTTTACAAAGTGTGGTGCTTTTAACTTGCCATGGGTGGCACTCAGCATGGTCATGCAAAGGAAGTCCATGGAAAGCAAGCCTTCCCCAGGAGCACCCGCAATTTGTTGCAAAAAATAAATTGGGGTCAATAACAAATGCAAAACTTTTCAACATTTAGTAAGAGGCTACAGTTTCATGGAAGCAACTGCCAAGAGCATGACCATGGGGCACCCAGTGCAGAAATCAGATACAGGCTTGAAACCCCAGCTATTTAGGAGCTAAGGCAGGAGGGTCACAAGTTCAAGGCCTGCCAGACTGTAGCAATGATGAGCAGTTGTATGAGACCCAGGCATGTTCTGGCTTTGTTTGCCTGGCTTTGCCTTCAGCCATGCAGAACAGGGTCCATCTCTGACACCTGCTATCAGGCTGCTGGGACAGTTTCACTGTGTGTTCATGCATTTGCAATCCCAGTCTACTTCAAATCTCTCTCATATGATTTAAAACTGCCCCACCCCACTTATATTATGCTGAGAAAAATACAAACACATTGAATACATCCTTTGAGGATACACTCAGTGAAATACAAACTGGAAAAAATGACCTAGACCAAGACACTATAGCAGCTCAAAGACAGGAGAGAGAAGTATGGGTCACAGGTCTCAACCTGAAGGTTGAGAGGTTGTCAAAGTCCAGGTTAATGCTTATAATGAGGCCAAGTATAAAATTAGGGGCACTCAGTGAAGGGCACAGAGACAAGGGGTTAAGTGCAGTGCCAAGGCAGAGCAGGAAAGCCTTCTGTGTCCAAGACAATGGAGCTTCGCTTCACCCGGGTGCACATGTCCATGAAGAAGGCTCACTCATCTCCACTTCCCCACAGCAACTTGTGTTCCCCTTTCTCTCTGCACTCCTCTCCTCCTCCATGAGCTTCTGAGTACCCTGGTCAGATGCTGCGAGACATGTCACTTTTCATTGCTGGAGGTCCTTTCATGATCATCTCTCTTGTCACCCTTCTCTGCGGGGTACAAGTCATGTCTCTTAATCTTTTCCTTCTGCATTGTCTTCTTGTGAATCCATTGAAGACCACCTCTGATTTTCAGCTTAATCAGAAGGCTGGACCACATTCTTTAAAAAATATTTAATTATTTATCAGAAAAAGAGAGAGGGAAGAAAAAGGGGCATGCCAGGACCTCTAGGCACTGTAAACTAACTTCAGACACATGAGCCACCTTGTACATCTGGCTTTATGTGGGTACTTGGAATCAAACCTGGGTCTTTAGGCTTTTTAGGCAAGCATCTTAACCCATGAGCCGCCACCTCCATTCCTGAACCCCATTCCTTTTTTCTTTTTCTTTTTCTTTTTTTTTATTTTTTATTTTTATTTTTATTTATTTATTTTTTTTTTTGGAGGTAGGGTCTCACTCTGGTCCAGGCTGACCTGGAATTAACTCTGTAGTCTCAGGGTGGCCTTGAACTCATGGTGATCCTCTGACCTCTGCCTCCCGAGTGCTGGGATTAAAGGCGTGCACCACCACGCCCGGCACTTTTTCTTTTTCTTTTATTATGTATACAGCGATGTTCATACCATCATTAGCCTCCTCCCTGTCATTCCCACTCTATAGGGACCCTTCTTGCTGGGTTGTGTGGATCGTGCATTGTGGGGTTAGTCATCAGTTATGGGTAAGAGGCAATGTCTCTGTGCATAATATCCCAACATGTGGCTCTAACAATCTTTTCGCCCCCTCTTCCCCAAATTTCCCTGAGCCATGTTGGGTTCATTATAGGTCTACTTCAGTGATGAGGTCTTGGGAGCCTCTGTGTCTCTGGATATCTGGTTTGGTAGGAGTTGAATGTTCTGACTATCTCCTTCACCCTTATGCTTGCCCAAGTTCTCCAAGAAAGCAACACTCTTGCTCATTTTGCCAATTACTCTTGGGTTCAGCTGGGGCCTTGGTGAGGTGTGAAGTGCTGATTCTGTCCTCAGGATCTGCATCCACGTGAAAAAGACAAGTAAATTCTCCAATGGAGAGTGAAGTCAGCACCATATAAACGGGATAACCATTATGATTTTTAGAGAGAATTTAATAGGTGTAGGCCCTCCTGTAGCCACGATTGGTGGGAGCTTGGTAATGGAAAACAGGCTTGTTTGGGGAACATATTTCTAACTTGTTTCCCAGCTGCAGCTATGGGTTCCATTCCACTGAGCAGATCACTTAGCCAACTCGAGAGCAGTACATTACCCACCATGGCTGTGTGCCACTATTGCGCTTGTGTGAGCATCACGTCAGGTTGGTTGCAGCTGAGTAGCTTAGACCATAAGTTGTTGGGAGAGAAACTGGTCATTTTCTCCCAGTTGCTCATGTAGCACCTTCTGGCAATAGACAAGCTAACTGTCCAGAGACTGACTCTCTCCCAGATTCCAGCCAGGTCACTCCATGTTCCATACCAATAGCATGTAGCATGTTCAGCAGTAGGGTCTTACCACTAACCTTTGGTGGATCATCAAGTACTCTGACAGAAATCGATCTGTTGGGAAACATTGTAGGTCTCTCTGATCAATAGCTCATTGTGGATGTTAACCACATGCTATTCCTGGGAGTTACAGGTCAGCGCCAAGGAAGAGAAGGACAAAAAAAATAGGTAATATAAAACTGACAGAGAAAAGGAATAGAACAGGAGAGAGAGAGAGAAATAGGAGAAGACTAAGGTTACTCTTCATCATACTGTCTCCAGGGACCTGTGATTTCAGGCGTTCCCTCTAAGGACATGATGAAGGTTAAGCCATTTAGTCTCTTTTAGGAGAGAGCATTATATGGTACTATTGCCATTTGGGCACAGTATTGTGTCCCTCACCCCAACACTTACCCTCCCCTCCAACTCCACCCTCCCTGCTGTTCAGTCCTAGGGATATGTCAGCATCTCAGGCAGATTCAGGTTAGGAGCCACAGATGAGTGAGACCCTGTGACAATTACCTTTCTATGATTTGGTGAGTTCACTGAGAATGATCTGTTCCAGGTCAACCATTTTTCTTCAAGTTTCCTTGTGTCATTTATCCCTTGTGCTGTGTAGAATTCCATCATGTAGATGTATCACATCTTGGTTATCCATTTGTGTAATTATGGACATCTGGGTTGATTCAAGCTCTTAGCTATTATGAATTGAGCAGGTATAATCATAGTTGAGCAAATCTCTCTGAACTGAGGTGTGGAGCTTTTAGGGTAAATTCCCAATAAGGGAATAACTGGGTCGGTTGGAAACTCTATGGGCAACCATTTTAGTAGTCTTCATATTGCTTTCCATAGTGGTTGTACCATGAAGCTGACCCCACTATTTTCTTCATCTATTGCATCATACTTAAGAACCTGAGAATAAATATCAGGATCTTTTAAATTTTATTTTTTTATTAACACCTACCATGATTGTCAAAAACATCCCATGGTAATGTCCTCCCCCCCCCCACTTTCTCCTTTGGAACTCCATTCTCCATCATATCCCCTCCCTCTCTCAATCAGTGTCTCTTTTATATTGATATCTTGCTCTTTTCCTCTTATTATGATGGTCTTTTGTAGGTAGTCTAAAGCAGAATTCTTATGCTCACAGGGCTTCAGGAAGGAACAGTGCCCCAACACAACCTGCAAGATCAGCCCTGTGTTCTTTCCCACTCTACACAACATTTGCCCACAAATCAGGAGCTGCCACTTTTGCAACACCTTCTCTGTGCTTTATCTATGGCCACGACAAGTCCCCACCTAAAACTCCCACTCCCTGGTATCTTCAAAATGCTAGGGTTACTCTTTATTTATTCTGGAGCTAGTAAGAGAGGGAGACAGAGAGAAAATTGGTGTGCCAGGGCCTCAGGCATTGCAATCAAAATCCAGGCACTTGTGACATCTAATTTGCATGTGCAACCTTGCCTTTGCCTCACTTTTGTGCATCTGGCCAATGTGGAATCTGGAGAGTCAAATATGGGTCCTTAAGATTCATAGGCAAGCAACTTAACCACTAAGCCATCATCATGGGTAATACATTTTAACATGTGTTCTCATTTTAGAAGGATACATCTCAAGTGCCATTGTATTTGGGATTTGCTGCATAATGATAGGAGAAGGGGCTGAATGCCTAAGGAACTGGTATGAGGTTGGAGGGAGGAGCTAATATTGTTGCAATGATTAACTTCTCCCAGGAGTGAAAAAGCAGACACTGTTAGACCTTGCTGAGGCCTAGGGGTCTACTGCCACTTCCCTATGGCCCATGGGAATCCTAGGCCATCCCAATCTGTATGTGAACATCAGGGACTCTTCGAGGGAGACACCCTTCAATGAGAACATTCTTTGTCTAATAGCTGGCCAACTGGGTCTTCTGCCTGGAGCCCTCAGGGCACCACCTTCGTGTAGCAACCACAATCTATGCCCTCAAGTTACCCCTCAGTGCATCTTCAGACCAGAAGGGTCTTATCCAAACTGCTTGCTTTGGCCCTGCAAGGCCCAGCCCCTCTTCCCTTCCCACTGCCCTCTCTACTCTTGCACTCTCATCATATTCCCAGTCTGCCCCTCCCAGGAACCTGGTGGCTTCCTCCAAACTCCATAACATCAATGTCCTCTGCCATTGCCCACCTTCCACTTGTTAATTTTGATTGTCAACATCGCTGGATTTAAAATCACCTTGGAGATACATTTCCAGGAATGTTTCTCTGCGGATGTTTTCAGAATTGTTTACTGTGGAGGAATGCCTCATCCTGACTACAGGTGGCACCATCTCATTGGCTGGTGTCCCCAAGTGAATAAAAGGAAAGGAAGCTAAGCACCCACATTCATTTCTCTCTGCTCCTTGACTGCAGACACAATATGACCATCTGCCTCACTTCTGCCACAATGCCTGCCCCACCATGATGGACGATATTTGCATTTCTTTGGTCAAATATTTTGTCATAGCAATGAGAAATGTAATACACAGTTCTACATACTAACACACAACTCATTCCACTTTCCACCTGATGCTTGTTTTTCAAGTCTTACCTTAGATTCTACTCATTCTAGGAAAAGGCCACTAAGTTCACTGAGGCAACCATACTTCTGGGTTGCCTAGATCTACCTCCAAGGAAAGAGCTACGTGGGTGATTCATGAGCAAGTGCCACTCAGCTGTCAGCTCCATGTGCACAGACCTAGCAGGTGGGGATAGGGATGCTTGGCAGTGTCAGGCTGACTCAGGAATTTGTCAGCCAGTCTGCTCTCCAGAGGACACGTTGTTTGGTCAAGATTGAGAAGTCTATACATCCATTTAATGTCTTCCTCAACCAAATCCTGCTTCCCCCTCCTTTCATAGTGCGATCTCATAATCATCAAATGTCTGGCTCAGCATCCTCCCAAGAGCTCAGCCTCAAATACTTTCCCATTCTCCCCTGCTTCTGGGACACCCTGGGAGGATTACTAGCTGACTTCATGGCTCCCAAGCATCCCTTCTATTTTACCATCACAACACACACACACAGGGTCTATGTAAGACTCTGTGTCCCACAAAGGACCCCAGACCCTGTGAGGCTGGATGTTCCTGTTCTTGCAGTTTTCAGCTAGGGGACAATAGTTGGCACATGACTGAGATCGAGTTCACCAATAGAATCTAGAGATAGGAAAGCACTACTAATGATACAGTGACCCACCCCATTTTGTTATTTTGACTCAGATTCCCCAAGTGTTCACTTGAGAACCCAAAGTTCATGAAGCCACAGCATCTTGCTATGCAAACAAACTCCAATGCATGTGACACTTTGTGTATCTGTCTTTATGTATAGGGGAATTGAACTCAGGCCAGCAGGCTTTGCAAGCATATGCCTTTAACAACTCAGCCAGGAACTTCTGAAACTGCTGGCAAGGTTTCTATAAACTCACTATACAAATGCTTTCTGCGGGCTGGAGAGATGTCTTAGTGGTTAAGCACTTGCCTGTGAAGCCTAAGGACCCCGGTTCAAGGCTCAACTCCCCAGGACCCATGTTAGCCAGATGCACAAGGGATTGCATGCGTCTGGAGTTCGTTTGCAGTAGCTGGAGGCCCTGGCATGCCCATTCTCTTTCCTCTGCCTTTCTCTGTCTGTTGCTCTCAAATAGAGAAATAAAAATAAAATAAATATTTAAAAAATGCTTTCTGGAATTCCTTGGATATAAAGTCCTTACAAATTCTTTAAAATGAGGGTAGTTTCTTAAAGGCAGATACAGCAACTCACTTTAGAGACAGATCCTGAGCCTTGACATGGGCTCCTGGGGCGGGGTGAGACTGCAGGTGCTCATCCCTTATGGGGAAACAGGACTAGAGGATTTATCACAGCACCCAGCATAGTCTGGTCAGCATTTGTACTTTAAATGCAAGTCTGTCTGCATTTTAGTGTTATGGAAATTGGGAGCCACAGAGCTTTTCTCAGATCTGGAAGACGTAGTTTAGGGGTACAACACTGGGCACTGTAATTCCAAAACCAAGGCACCACAAGCTCTTGAATTTTAACCAGTAAAAAATTCACAAGCATAGACACAAAAGGTAGAATATGAAAAATATTTACTCTGAGAGTAGAAAACAGTAGGTCGATCCACCTGGTGACTTGGATTGGATTTTCTTATCATCTTGGAGATGTGCTTAGTGCCCAGTGAGCTGGTGGTTTTCAGAGGGGATGGATGAGTTCCAAGTCAAGCACCTGAGTCTGAGATTGTGCCATGGGCTGGTGAGCTAGCTAACTCGCCTTAACATTTTGATATGGGATCTGAGTGATGGCACAATCCCACACACTTGTAAGAACATATCCATGAACAAACACCTTAGGATGGGCACAGTTGTGAGGTCTTCCTCCTTGGGTGTGGGCTCCTGTGTGGTCTCCTTCTTAGGGTGGGTATTACTGTGAGGTATTCCTCTTAGAGTGGGCATTATTGTGAGGTTTTCTTAGGGTGGGCATGACTGAGGGTTTCCTCATAGGATGGGCATTACTGTAGGGTCTTACTCCCTGGGTGTGGGTTCCTGCATGGTCTTCTTCTTAGGTTGGGCTTTACTGTGAGGTTGTCTTTCTGAGGTGGGGCCTCCTCCATGGTCTTCTCCTTAGGTTGGACATTACTTTGTGGTCTTCTTCTGAGGGTGGTCATTACTGTGAGTTCTTCCTCCTATAGTGGGGGTTCCTTCATGATCTTCTCCAGGTGGGCATTACTTTGAGTTCTTCTTCCTTCGGTGGAGTTTCTTGCATGATTTTCTTGGGGTGGGCATTACTTTGAGGTCTTTCTCCTGGGGTAAGCATTACAATGAGGTCTTCCTACTGGGGTGGAGGTTCTTGCATGGTCTTCTTAGGGTGGGCATTACTTTGAGGTCTTCCTCCTGGTGTAGACATTACTATGAGGACTTCCTCCTGGGGTGGAGGTTCTTGAATGGTCTTCATAGGTTGGGCATTACTTTGAGGTCTTCCTCCTGGGGTGGACATTACTATAAGGTCTTCCTTCTAGGATGAAGGTTCTTGCATGGTCTTCTTAAGGTGGGCATTACTTTGATACTTTGAGGTCTTCCTCCTAGGGTGGAGGTTCTTGTATGGTCTTCTAAGGGTGGGCATTACTTTGAGGTCTTCCTCCTGGGGTGGACATTACTATGAGGTCTTCCTCCTAGGGTGGAGGTTCTTGTATGGTCTTCTTAGGGTGGACATTACTTTGAGGTTTTCCTCCTGGGGTGGAGGTTCTTGTATGGTCTTCTTAGGGTGGGCATTACTTTGAGGTCTTCCTCCTGAGGTGGACATTACTATGAGGTCTTCCTCCTGGGGTGGAGGTTCTTGCATGGTCTTCTTAAGGTGGGCATTACTTTGATACTTTCAGGTCTTCCTCCTGGGGTGGAGGTTCTTGTATGGTCTTCATAGGGTGGGCATTACTTTGAGGTCTTCCTCCTGGGGTGGACATTACTATGAGGTCTTCCTCCTAGGGTGGAGGTTCTTGCATGGTCTTCTTAAGGTGGGCATTACTTTGAGGTCTTCCTCCTGGGGTGGAGGTTCTTGTATGGTCTTCATAGGGTGGGCATTACTTTGAGGACTTCCTCCTGGGGTGGACATTACTATGAGGTCTTCCTCCTAGGGTGGAGGTTTTTGCATGGTCCTCTTAGGTTGGGCATTACTTTGAGGTCTTTCTCCTGGGGTGGAGGTTCTTCCATGGTCTTCTTAGGATGGGCATTATATTAAGGTCTTCCTCCTGGGGTGGAAATTACCAAGATGTCTTCCTCCTGGGGTGGAGGTTCTTACATGGTCTTTGTAGGGTGGGCATTACTGTGAGGCCTTCATCCTGGGGTGGAGTCTCCTGCACGGTCTTATTCTTAGGGTGGGCATCACTGTAAGGTCTTACTCCTGTGGTGGGGACTCTTGCATGGTCTTCTTAGGCTGGGATTTACTGTGAGGTTTTCCTCCTGAGGTGGGGTTCCTCCATGGTCTCATTCTTACGTTGGGCATTACTTTGAGGTCTTTCTCCTGGGTGGGGGTTCTTGTATGGTCTTCCTATGGTGGGAATTACTGTGAGGTTTTCCTTCTGGAGTGGGGGCTTCTACACAGTCTTCTTAGGGTGGGCATTTTTGTGAGGTCTTCCTCTGGAAATTGGGGTTCCTGCATGGTCTTTCACCTGTGGTGGTGTCTCTGATGTGGCCTTCTTCTTCTGTAGGTGCCCCACAAGTTCTTACTCCTGACGTGGGTGCCCACAAGGCCTTCCACTTGTGGTCGGAGCATTGTGTGCTCTTCCTCTTGGGGAAAATGTCCTATGTGGTCTTCCTTCTATGGTGGGTGCCTGTGATATCTTCCTGAAAGGGTGTGAACCCTGCGTGGTCTGCCTGCTGGGGTGGATACCCAGCATTGTTGTTCTCTTGTTGCAGTGAACTTGGTTTGTCTTTCGTATCTGGTGGGGTCCACAGGTTGTCATCCTTTCTGTCTTTTCCATTTTTTCTCCCTTTTTCTTCCTTCTTCTTCAGATGGTGTTTGGGCTTACTATTCTGTAGTCACATTTTCATTGTTGGATCTCACAATATGTAGCTTCCTTTAAACATTATGGTTTTTTCTTCCATGAAAGTTTCAAATAATCAATGTATCTGTTAAATTGGTGCCTGTTGTCTTATAAGTTTGCTTTTTAGGTTGTTATCTATCAGAAAAATCTTCACTAAATCTTCTTCATTTATTTGGTTTACCATAATCTTTCTTATTTTCTGAGTAAAGATATTCATCCTTTAGTCCTAAAATAACCATAGCATGTTTGGGGGGTTGGTTTAGGTGGCTTTAATCTTCACCAGGAACTTCATCTGTGTGAGCTGGCCATCAAGGATAAGATTTAATCCCAGTGAAGATGGAGTCACCAGCTTTGAAACTTTGTCATTTTTGGGGGGCGAAGCCAAGGTCCCCAACCACATGAGGTGGTGAGTCCTTGTGACCTAGAAAAAGAGCACACTCAAGTGATTTGGTCCATACCAAAGAGGTTAATAAACTCCTTTCTTCTGACACTTATATGACAAGTGTATGAATTGACTACAATAAATATAATCCATAAGTAAAATCTATAACACCTCAATAAATAAGATGTTTGGGTCTAATCAACCTTTCCATACATGTTCTAGGTTCCCAGGACATGTAAATACTTCTGGGGAATGTATGAATGATCAGCTTTCAGCACCACTGCTGTGCTCTAATGTATGTGTTGCTGGTTCATTGGTTCTTCCAGTGAAGCTGTCATTGGGGACAGAGGGCCGAAAGGGTCAAGTTAGGGAAGAATTTTATTCAATTTTACATCACAATACTGAATGCTCCCTGGAGGAATTATGTTGGGCATCCAGGTAAGGGACTCTACCCTTTCACTCTAGCTGTCCCTAAGGTCTTAGAAAATTTTCTGTCACATTTTGGTTCTCTTTCTGGGACTTGTCCCATCCTAGAGACAACTCTTCTGGGTGATGCTGGGACATGGAGGCCTTCCCACCTGTTCAGTTCTCCTGCTTGCTTCAATGGGTCATCAGCAGCCTTTCACCTCTGTTCTCTGAGTAAAAGAACTAAATCCAATAAGGTTTTAAGACTCAATTGTCTTTTTAGACATGTTTTTCCTAAAAACTGGAATGCTCTGGGTTTTTGTTGTTGTTGATCTTGTGTTGTTTCCAATTCAATTTCTGTGTGTCTAGTTAGTTTTGTGAGAGAGGAAGGTGGGTCTATACCTTATATAGTGGGAAGAAAGGGACAGCAAGAGAGAAAATGGTGATAAAACAAAGGCCCATTCAGGAGAACTGTGTCTGGGGAACTCTATGTAAGAACGTTAGGCCAGGTTCTTTGGGTATATCCACCTAGCATCCATGTTCAGGTCAAGAAGGAGTTGAAGGAATCCTAAAGTCTTTGTGGTTGGCCAGGCACAGTATCCAAAGGTACCAGGTCACTCAGGAAATAGGAGAAATATGGTGGAGAAACCTCTGGGTAAGAGGTAGTCATGAGAAAAGTGTTTGCAGGATATAGTCAGAGAGGTGGAACATAAGTCAATGCATGACACATTGCTTCTCCATAGGCTGACCCAAGAAGACCTTATCTCCAGGTTTACGTCATGCTATGTGAGAGCTGTGACCCACCACATTCCCTGTATCAGAGGTCAAGGCACAAAACTCAACACAACATGTCATGGGCACAATCTGAGAGCAAATAAGATAGGCTTGGAGGTTTGCCAATGGCAGGAGCAGGAAGATTAGGTCTTTTGGAAAAAAAATCTTTAAATAGTAGCTTATACAGGGGCATCCTCAGCTTGAAGACACCACTGTCTCAATGATGTCTCTGAAAAGGTAAAAGCATTAGGCCTCTGCACATATTTCCATGTGCTCACTGATACCTTTTAGAGACTCTCTGTCACCTGAGCAGAAGGCATAATCTGACCACTTCTAGGACTCTCTCCCATTGGATCTGATTAGGAACATGATCATTTAATCCATCTTCACATTTGACAATCCCACCACTTATGAAATTCCATTGATCCACATTACTAACCTCGATAAGAAAGGCAGTAGAAAGAGTGGATCACTAAGCTTTCTGACCCTACCTGAGGGAATACTGACTTATTGAGCATCACCCTCAGTTTTACATTGATTGTCTTTACAGACTTCATGGAAGAATCATTTCATCTCAATGAAATCCTACACCAAATCCTCATTGCTATCAGGGATACAGGTCAGGGATCTTGGCATTGAAACAGTAGGATAGTTCTTAAACACATGACTCATTTAGAATACATACCAGGCTTCGCATTGGTAGAGTCCTGCAAGTATAGCAAAAGAAACAAGGTGACGATAAAGACATAACACTCACTTACTTACATAGGTTTGGATTTCTTTAGATCACTTAGGCAAACAAGTAGGGGAACAGTGGGTTGAGTCAATGGCCACGCAGCTAGAAACTCACAAAACACACCACTACAAAGGAAAATGCTTATCATGCACAGTGTACTTCTCAAGAACATTTACACAGACAGTGCAAAATCCTTCCTATGAGAAAGAAAATCATCCCTGGGGGAAATCGTTCTACCATTCACTGAGCAGGATGTGGTGACATTAATTGTCTTAGCCATGAGTTGGTTTGTAGGAGAGTTCAATTCACCTCCACACCTCCAAGTAACAAATGTCTATGCAAGAATTATTCACATTGATGGAAACACAGAGCTGTATTTCTATAGAAGGTGAAGAACTGTGCTTTACCTCGTGCTGTGGTTCCTTTGGTGACTGTGCTGATGACACGCCTAGGATGAAACAGCAACTGTCAGTATGCTGGTAATTGATGGTTATAAATCACATTAGGAGCTTTAGATATGTGGACAAAGGTAAAAGAAGGTGGAGGATTAGCAATTGTGAACTAAGCTGCTGGCTGGCTCTCCTCCAGGCTAGAAAAGTATGGGAAAGGAGCAGGAACGAATGACCTATAAAAACCTTGGCCTTACATTTACAAGCACTGTAAATGATACACTATAATCACAGTGAACTGAACTGGGTGACAAATGTCTATGATACCAGCACTCAGAGAGTGGTGTCAGAAGTGTTTGAGGTAAATCATAGTGAATTTCATGAATCCCTGGGCTACAGAAATCTCTGTCTCACAATTAAAACAAATAATGAGGCTGTGATGACATAAACTGCACACTGACATTCAATGGAAGACTCTTGTCTTTCTTCCTTCACGTTTTTACCCATCTAAATTGGTAAGGTCCTCATGACATTTCCAAGGCCATTTCAATATACTTGGATCTGGAATGCTGGCCTAGGCTGCCATTTTGCACAGGGTATGTAGTTGATTAAATGCTAGTTTTGATGATGAAATGGTTTCCTTGCTAGCAACTGAATTATATATATTCCAAGAGTTTTGCTACATAATCCTCAAATATAGAAGTCTCAAGTTAATGTCCAACTATTCAACAATCCTACACTACCATTTCCAAGGTCATGTTGTCTTTATGAACTGTGGGCACATTGTTTTGTTTCACTAAGATCAGGATTGTCAGTAGATATTTTGTCACAATCTGTGAAACAGATCTTTGTGTTATCTTCCTTAAATCTCAGGGGTCTAGTTAACAGAGCCTTCTGTGTTTGCCGCATGATGCTAAGAGACTTGATTCACAAAAATTGGCACAGGAAAAAAATTACAATTTAAATTATCCTAAGATGAAACATTCAACTCTTTGCCTATAGCAAATGGAGCTTTCCCACTTATTTCTCGGCAATGGAAAATGGCTAAATCTTTACAGATTTGAGTTTATGTGACATATATTCATGCCGACTTACCAACTGTCTAAACTATCATCTCTAGATCATTTATTTAGCTTACAAAAAAGGCTACACAAAACAGTAACCAGTACTTACTAATGAAAGCAGGGTGCAGATAAAGTAACAGGTGGGAAGGAATGCTTCCCTGGGGCATCCTATATACTCAGCATTGCCCTCCCTTTAGACTTTCTAGGTGATGACTAACTACATTAGACTCTTTGCCAGAAGAATGTAGTCATTTCTTTCATCCTGTATTATACTGTTTTCCTTTGTGGAAGAAGTATGGACAGAAGATCAAGCCTTAACTGTGGAAATAAGTCTCTGTATTTATGCTTAGAGTCCACAAAATGGTGGTATGAGATGGTCAATTACCGAAGGCCTTAACTACAAACTATGCTCTGGTCATTTCTTCTTCCTATTTGGAAGTCAATGAAAATGTTATGTGGTCTTTACATGGACCAAAACTATCACATCTGCCTATGTTACTACTATAATGCACCATTCTATATAATTCCAATGACACTTTAAATAAACTTTTTTCAGGGTCCTGGAACTGATACTAGGAAACTTCATTGTACTAACTGATGACCCTCAGTTCACGAATATACAAAAAGTTACAAAAGTGTTAAAAATCCTAACAAAGATTATCACAACTTTCCTTTGATTCTTCATTTTCCATGCCCTGTGTTTCTGTTGAGTAAGTGGCTACAGAGACCACACTAGACAGTAGTCTCCATAGCCTTGTTCATCTGGGAATTGGCATGGCTTGGGTCCTGATGCTCTTTACCCAGAAGCATAAGAGAATCTGAACCAATATGGCAACCAGGCAGACCACAATCTTTCAGTTCTTGTTTATGCCTCCTCTGAGGTCTTTAATAGACATTTTTTTATATTAAGGTTAAATTGTCAAATACAAAAGATATTGAATAAATTTTATGTCTATGGCCAGTTTCTAAGACATGTCCTAAGACTTTTTCAGAGGTAATTCATGTGGTTCTACTGATTGCTTTCACCTCAAACGTATGCACAAAGCTTAACCAGGCAATATTTGTGCTCATCACATGAAGGACTATGCCAAAGTCTGTGGAACACCTTTCGGTTGCTTGTATAGTTTAGGTGACAACTGAGGAACTCTATGGATAGATAGGGTCTATGAAGTAGAGCATGGAGTACTCAGGAATTTACAGGCTCTATAGACTCAGCTCTCAGGCTAGTGTCTCCCTGACAAGGCATAAGTATAATTGGGAATCAGAGAGGAGCAGATACTTCCACACATCTGGAGTCATGTTTCCACTTGTCCACATACAAAGTTGAGAGGTCAGGTCCTGTATCAGGTTGATATCACACCAATTTCAGTCATAAATATACTGAAGACTGGGTAAATAATTTATGTTGATTTCATTTCAAGTTTGTTTGCCATAGATTTGTTCAAGGAACTTGTTGAGGGCAATTGTGTTTAAAATTTCAAATATCTTCTGAGGAAAGAAAAACCTCAGACATAACCACACATGTATTCAAAATCAAAAGCCATATTAGCACACAAGGCCCAGCATTCGTCAAGTACACAAGCCCAAGCAATCCTAGCATGTGTGCAACTGCTTCCAGACACTGGTAGTTGAACAGAACTTATTTTGTTTTCCTCTCCAAAATTCTCAGTCCTTTCAACATCCCCAAAGTGAAAAATACAGCCTCTTTTCAAAGAGAATTCAGTAAGCATTCCAAACATCTACTTTTCCTTTTCAATACAATTCTATAATACTTACCATTTGAATTTTCATCAGCATCTATCTGCAATTATACAATTAAAGACATTGTAAGAATCAAGTCATGAGACTTGTGGGCACATGGTATCACTTCCCTTCCTTATATAGAAGACATCCAAGAAGCAGTGAAAAAGTGAAAGCTTTACAAAACAAGGGTAAGATACAGCATCGGGGACCCATGATCTCTGCATGGAAAACATATCTCTAACTCTCTTTATGTCATGAATTCAAAATACCTCATCATAGGAGAAGACACAGATTCCAAATAGGAGGGCTACTGTACAGTGAGCAACCTGATGCTGCCATTTCCAAATGTCCTTTTGCATAAGAGAACACTTAGCATGGATTATTCCCTTATTCCACAAAATTTGATCTGCTATCTTGGAGTACCCATAATGCTAAGTGGCATATTTTTATGTCAACCTCAACCAAAAACAAGAAGTTAAGCAACCTTGTTATTTCAGGCAAGAAAATGTCACTTTACCTTTTCACTTACTTCTGTTGGGGTTTCCTTGTCTGTGTATTGCACTTCTGTAGAGCTGTCTGCTACATCTAAGAACACAACAGAGTAACTGTTAGTCATTGATGCAGTGGCTCACATTTTACTTGTAATACAATTGGAGGTTTATGGTTGTGCAGTAGAGCTTCCATTGAGTAGTTAATCCAGCAACCTTGTCATTGAACTCACACACTAAACCAGAAGCAGCAAAGAAATGAGAAACTTATTCCTTGGCATTCAGCTATTGGCAAGGAAAGACAACAGAAAATAGTGTAAATGTCCTACACTCATAATGATCAGTTTTGAGCCCCAATGGGTAATATTCTAAAGCCATGAAACAATGTGAATTATAATTCATATTATGTGACATCTAATCAGAAACTCTTTAGAATATTGTCACAAAGATTGTGATCTAAGGGTATTCAAGCAATATGGTTAATGCAGTGACATCTGTGAACATGAAAACAAAGACTGCCAAAAAGTCTCCCCTCCACAACACATCATAGATATTTGGGGATCCTGGAAAGTAACCAATGCTTACATACTGCAGGAAGAATGTTGGATGATGCTTGGTGGTATCTTACCATCTCCTGCACCATCCTCCACACACTAGGTCGAGAGTTGGACTAAACAGTAGCATTCCGTCGTGTAAAAATACAAACCTTGAAGACACGTGCACAGGAGAACTGTTATGTACTCCCTTCAGAGCTGATTTCCAGAAGAACTATCATTACTGGATCTGACTGACAGATGTCTCCCTATTACTGTCTATGTCTCGAATTTTTCAGAACTACCTCAAAACCATACAACAAGTACATTCTTATACAAGTGGACCAGTACAATACCGCCACATGAACTTATAGTATCAGTCCAATATGTGTCGTAATTACAAATTGACAAGAGATGAAGATGAAACCTCCAAAACACTTACCAACTGAAATACACTGTCTGAAGAGACAGTCACAAAAGTTGAGAGATGAAATAACTCTGCGAATATATTGACCTGAAGGAAATAAGAATTGAGAATTAAGTGAATGCAATAAAAGCATTGCTGATATAGAAGTGTATAGAACTGAAAAATGCATTAAAATTGTACAATAGTTGCAGTTTAAGGATTTAATAAGGGAATATTAAAGTATAGAATAATTCAAACATAAAGAATTAAAAAATACTAGTTTTGAGGCAGTGCATTGGTGCATACCTTTAATCCCAGCATTAAGAAAGAAGAGGTAGGAGGAATACCGAGTTCAAGGCCACCCTGAGACTACCGAATGAATTCCAGGTTGGCCTCGGCTAGGGTGGGAACCTACCTAGAAAACCAAATATAAATGTACATATACGTGTGTGTGTGTGTGTGTGTGTGTGTGTGTGTGTATAATTAGAAAATAAACATAATTAATAAAATAAAATCAGGCACTTATCCCCACTTCCAAATGCCACTGAAGGAAGACACATGTATTTTCCCACTGTCACAGGGAACATAAGGCCAGCACACTACAGAGCCTTGATACCCCTATGCTCAAGAAACCTCAAGCATGCAGACACCCTGGCCATCAGAGCTGACATCATGCCTATGGAGGGCATAAAAAGGCATAGTTTAAAGAGTTTTATAACCATATTATGTTTTGTTTTTTTGAGGTAGGGTCTCACTCTGGCCCAGGCTGACCTGGGATTAACTATGTATTCTCATGGTGGGTTTGAATTCATGGTGATCCTCCTACCTCTGCCTCTCAAGTGCTAAGATTAAAGACATGCACCACAATGCCTGGCTATAGCCATAATTTGACCTAGATGAGATGGACATACTTGAAGGACTTATTCCTACAAGGCTCACACAGGGGAAAATCTGCCTAAGCCCATCTATTTGAGCAAAATGAATGATATTTCTAAAAAGAAAGTGCCATGTCCCAACAATGTCAGTGAAGGAACATAACAAATATTTCTAAACCCAAATATATTTGACCTATGGAATGCAATGTCAGTGATGTACATATTTGTCCAGTTGAGGTGAAGGGTTTTGTCCACAGAAACCATTCCTTGGTATGCAGACACCAACTGTGGAATTGAATGTAACATGCCTGCCAGATCTTCATATGTCTGTGATTAAGCCTCATCTTCCATGCTCAGTTGGTGGAGTCTCTGAGAGGTTGTAGACTTGGGGGAGGAACTGTGAAACTAGGAGCTGGACTTTGAGATTTACTATTCCAGCCGCTTAGTGATCAGAGCTAGGTCATTCTTTCTGCTCTCTTCCAGCTGATGTGACAGCATGTGATGCCCAGTGTCTGTTGTGTGATGCTTTCCCTACCATGATGATACTTTCCCTCAAAACTGTAAGCTTGAAACAAGCACCCTCCTCCCATGAGCTTATTTTTGTCAAGTGAGTCCCCCCTCTCCATGCCAACAAGAAGAAGCTAACAGCAATACCAGTGTTAACTATGGTCACCCTAACTGAAATCAAACATGATTTCCTTGCTGTGGTAAATAGTTGAACAACTTTCAATTCATATGCACTTATTAATGAGAAAGACAGAATCTTAAATATATATATATATATGGATAGGTAAAACAGACTAGCAAGGAAAAGATGAACTTTGGTTCCCACTGACTGACATTATGAAAAAGACAAAAGTATATAAGGTCTTTCCAGGGCTTCTGAGCAACGGGGTAAAGATTGGTTATAGAAACATAGTGGTTGTTATGCTTTAAAAAGGACTAATGGGCTAGGGGGTTGGCGTAGCAGTTAATGCACTTGCCTATGTTGTCTAAGAACTCATTAGACTCTCCAGGTCTCACGAAAGCCAGATGTACAGTGAAACAAATGCACAAGTTCATACACGGGCACAAGGGCAGACACATCTGGAGTTCCATTGCAGTGGCTGGAGCCCCTGCAGTGCCAATTCTCTTTCTCCTTATCTTTCTCTGTTTCTCTTACTTTCACATAAAAAAATGCAGCGTGTTTGGCTTGCCTCAAAAAAGGACTGATATTGTGATCCTAAAAAATAATCATGTGAATGTATAAATCTCAGAAATATACATTGCAAGGAATGAAGCAATGTAATAAGTTGAGCTGGGCTAAAAATTCACTATGACACATACCACCTTTTCATGTGGACTGTCTCCCATTTTCAGAAGCCATTATCTACCAGAAGAATCTGGGATATTATATCACTCACTTGGGAATGTCTGCAGGTGAATGCTATCTCACCTTTTTTTTTTTTTCCCATTCAGTTTTTTGGAGATAGAGTCTCACTGTAGATGATGTTGACCTGGAATTTGCTACACAGTCTCAGGCTGGCCTTGTACTCATGGTGATCCTCTAACCTCAGCCCCAACCAACCTCTGGTTGCCGGGAATAAATATGTGTGTCACCATACCTAGCTTCTCTCATGACCACTGAGGGAATCATGATAGTGTTTGGGATCTTTGTAAACTGGAATATCCCTGGTATGCATAAAACTACTACAATTTTTTTCTATAATATTGGGAAGTGAAACATAATCTCCCTACATAGAAAATCAGTCCTGTACCAAATGTGCAATATAACCAACTCTTATGGGCTAGAACTCTTACATAGTGCCTTCTAAACTTCTGGTGGGATAAACAGAGATGTACTTTAAGATCAATATTGGAACATGTGTTTGGAAATCTTTTGTGGCTTTTGTAACCCACAGTGTTGAGCCTGGTCACTTATCTCTGTGTATTGGTTTATCAAACTGTCGAAGGGTACACCAGGAAATAAAACTGCCATAAATGTATTTGATGAGGTTGGAAGGAATTAATGTAGGTTGATCTACTGAATTGCTTTCTTTCTTGACAAATTGCCTTTGAAAATTAGGTTGAGTAATTGGGATAAAAATTCATGTCCTTAGGGGAAGAAAAAAAAAAAAACCTACATATAGATACACAGGCACTCACAAAATCTGAAACCAAATATAGGAAAATCTGCTGAATCCAGGGACTGTACTCTCAATAGGCCTTCCCAACAGAAGGCACAGATCACAGTGGTGAACCAGCTAAAAGAACCAACATTTACACCATTCTTATTTAAAACATGTCTTCAGAACGTGATTTCAGAATACATACACAATCTCCGGGTCCTTGATCCAACCTGTAATGCAGAGAGGAAGAAACAATCAGACTTCCAGATCAAGCTGTGTTCTCTTTGCTCAGATTCTTTAGGTCTCCCAGTGACATGGGAAAATGGGATTCAGTATAGAAAAGAACATCCAGTCCCAGACTGTATTAGTCTCTTCTGTCTTGAAGCCAAAAGGTATGTGATGGGGGTACTTTGTGAAAAAGAGTACTTTGAAACTTATGCTGTTTCCCAGCAGCAATTTGTCTGTTCAATCTTCACTGAGAGTTCCTAAGATACGTAGCTACATTATAGAGACAAATAGAAACATCTTGTTCTTGGGTGAGCTTCCTCAGTTCCAAAGGGAGGGTGAGGTGTCTGTATGTTCCCACTGTCTACACTGAGTCTCATGACTGAAAGGTAATATCAATACCACATACTGGACATAAGAATCTTCCACTGCACTGACCTCAGGGAATACCCTTAACTCTATTCAAACCATAGAAGTTTCAGAAAACGGTACGTAGACAAAACATATATGCTGTTTTTGAACCTACATAATAAGCCTGTCCACATTTGAGTAAAAATAAGTCAAATTTTAATCTAAATAGAAATGCTCCAGACAAAGGAAGAGAACAGAATATGCAGTGTGCAAGCTTCACTAGCATTTGCAAAGACTCTTCAATTCAAGGGTGAGTTGGTAAATTTCTATCACCCCATTCCTAGGCAAACACTCTAATAACTATAGTGTATATTACAAACCTCACTGTTCATATATGATACCCACCAAAATTATAGGAATTATGAATGTATACTTTGTAGCTTTGCAAAAGAAAAAGCTGTATTACCTGGACATAATGGGTTGGTGTATGGTCAGTTGTGGATGGAGTAATTTCATCCTCCTTTGGATCAGCTAGAAGGATACAAAATAACTCTCAACTGATGGTGCACTTATTACTGAATGATGGCTTCTTACTTGGTATGGTAAAATGTCAAGGGCTTAGTTATAATACAAGAACTCATGGATGTTCCTGATGAATAACCATTGTTGTCCTCTGACAGAAAAATACCAACCATGAGGTGCCTTAGAATTGAGAACAGTATTTTTTACTTTCTAGGTAATAGCCCGACATATAATGTGAAGCAGCCATTCTCCAATGGGATTAACGCTTTTAAACATGTTAGCATTAAATGTCAGTGTTCTATCACTTCTTCTGACCATCTTGAAACCCAGTGGAATGACACTAGTGTCTTCACATCTGTTAGTCATATTTTAAGCTGCTGATATTCATGATAAATGTTCTGTATTCATCTTCCACTGCATAAGGTTTTGTCATGGATAAGATACACATTATACTAGGGAAAAGAATTTAACACTTGTCACAAACTGTAATGATATATATTTATAAATCCTTTGTCTTACAATAATAAATGATTTTTTTTTTTTTTTTTTTTTGGTTTGTCGAGGTAGGGTCTCATTCTAGCTCAGGCTGACCTGGAATGCACTATGTAGTCTCAGGGTGGCCTCATACTCTCTGCGATCCTCCTACCTCTGCCTCCTGAGTGCTGGGATTAAAGGCGTGTGCCACCACACCGGGCTAATAATAAATGACTAAAGGGTGAGAGATATTGGCAACATTATGCTTTAATAAGATCCAGTAAATGTCCTTTGTGTGGGTGGGACACATTCTAGCACAGGATAACCTGGAATTCATTATGTATTCTCAGGCTGGCCCTGAACTCAGTAATTCTCTGATCAATGCCTTTAAATTTGTCAGTTGTGTAACATCTTTAATAAGCACAATTACGGCTTCCCCTGCCCTACTTGGATCAGGGTGAAATTATCAAGTGTATTGAAATATTTCTCTAATTTTCATGTTTGAGAGGAGATTATAAGACACAACCACAGGCCTCATGGTGTTGGATCATAGTGTCCTTTCAACTGATTCCATCTACAAAGACTTGCAAAATGACATAAAACATCAGGGCATATGTGAGCTTTTCACATAGTGACTATGCCAACGTCTGTGGAAATATGGTCCAAATGCTTCTTCACTGTATGTAAGAACTGAGGCAAGTCTCTATGGATGGGTCTCGTGTGTAAATTTGAGTTCTTTGGGACTGTAGAGAAATTGGAATCAGTCTGCCCTGGGACTCATGCCTCAATGATGGAGTCAAGGGAACTGCACTGGCATATTGTCCTGCAACATGATTTCAACTGTCCATGCACAATTTGACAGCAAACTTGGTGCATTTTGCTCTGCGGTTTTGTTTGGAAACAAGTCATCTGTAGGACTAAATGTTTGGAAGTCTGAATGACTTAATTTGTGTAACTCAATTAAAGGATGTGTTTGCAATGAATATTTTTTAGAAAGGCTGAGGGCACTTTGTGAGTATGAAATATCTTTTGAGCAACATAATACACCACATGTATTCAAATTAGGGCAAGATCCATACACTATTCATGCATGCAGAGCCACATAATTGAAAAATGAGTGCAACTGCATGCAAGAAATGAAGAAAACTTGACTCTAAGTTCTTACCTAAACAATCACCATCTTTTTCAAACTACCCTCTACCCTTTCAACTCCAGCAACACAGAATTCCAGTTTCTCTCTAAAGAATACGTAATAAAGATACAGCACATATCTTATGATTTAGTTTTTCTTCTTCAAGGAATTCTAGGTTACTTACAGTTTTCACTTTCAACAGCAGCCACCTGCAATTAGAGAAGCAAAGGCATTATAATAACTATGTTATGGGAGTTGTTGATAATGATATTGTTTCTCTTCCTAATGTTGGTGACATACTAGAAACATTACCAAAGTCAAAGATTTACGAACAATGCTTAGGTACATCATTGAAAAGCCATGATGTTTTCCTAGGAATGTATCTGTAAGGCTCTGTAGATAATGCATTATAAATCATTGAACACAAGCAATGACAATGCATTCAACCCAGTAGAGACCCAGTGTTCATGTTTCCGGAGGCTTTCATTTGAAAAATGACCTTTTGCACAATTTGGAATGGGCTATTCTTCAACCATTTTAGAAAACAGAATATAATACTTGTAAATATCTATAATGCTTAGTATCTTGTAGTTACAGTCAAGTTCAACTAACATAGGAAATGAAGAAAGTAACATTTATATTTTAGGTATGGAAAGGTTGCCTTACCTTGTCATTGGCCTCACTGTCTTCATCATCATTATTGGTGTGTGACTGATCATAAACAGTACCATCGCCAACTAGGAAGACCATAGAATAACTGTTAACCATAGGTGAGAGCCTCATGTTTTACTCAGAACATACTGTGTATATTACTGTGATTTGAAGACCAGATTTAGTGGCTGCAACAGCAAAGATGCCACAAAGAAATGATTCCCTGGGCCCTTCATGGTCTGCTAATGTAAAACCAGGACATAATCTTGAAAGAGGACTAATGTCCTATCATTTATGGTCATCCCTTTGAAAACCAGATGGATGATATTTTAAAACCATTAAGCCATATGGGTCATAATGCATGCTAAGTGAAATCTAACAAAAATTCTTAAAGGAATTATCCTCACATTCTCATAAACAATGGTTCAAGGGTATTCAAAATAAAATGGTTTAGGGAGTGGCATCAGAGACCATGAAAACACACAGGTCCAAATGATCCCCTCCAAAATACAGTTTAGATACTTGAGCATGCCCTTCTGACCAGGATCAATGATGGAGAGAGGAACATTAATGTATAATGTTATAATTAATTATAATATTATTTAATTATATTTAATTATTTAATAATTAATTACAATAATTAATGCTATAGGTCACTGTAGGAAGAGAGAGCACATCTCTCTCTTTTTTGGCTCACACTTTAAGCCCTTATGCCCAGGTTCATGTCAGTGCTATGTGAGACTTTTTCCATTACATTTCTTTTTTTTTTTTTTAATTTAATTTATTAGTTTTCTTTTCAGTAAATACAGGCAGTTTGGTACCATTATTTAGGCTCATCTGTGATCTACCCCCTCCCATTAGACCCTCCTTGTTATTGAAAATGGGTCGTGCATTGTGGAGTTAGCCCCCAGTTATTAGTATGATAAATGTCTCTGAAAATCATGACCCAACATGTAACTCTGACATTCTTTCCACCCCCTCTTCCGCAAGATTTCCCTGAGCCATGTTGGGTTCATTTTTGGTCTGCTTCAGTGCTGAATTACATTTCTTATAAGTAGGTCACTGATCAAAACCTAATACTACACTTCATGGACACAGTTCTTTAAGAGAACTACAAAAGGCATGTAATTTTGGCAGTTGCAGAAACAGGTAGCAATAGGTCCTCAAGGAAAGGTCATTGTTAAGTCAGAAGCAAGGCACATCCAATGAGTACACAGCACTGCTTACAATCATGCCTTTGAAAAAGGATAGCACAAGAGCCTCCATACATATTTCCTTGTCTTTACTGGTACATTTCACATGCCCTCATTCTCCTGAGCAGAGGGCCCAAGCTAACTGATACTGGACTGTCCATATTGGATTTGACAAGGATCCTCTGATAGCAATCTTCACTGTTTTTAAGTATTTTATTATTTATTTATTTATTTATTTGAGAGAGAGAGAGTAGGAGAAATGGGGAGAGAGAAAAGAAAAGAGGCATGCCAGGGCCTATAGCCACTGCAAATGAAAATTAGACACATGTGCCTTCTTGTGTATCTGGCTCATGTGACTTATAGGGAATTGACTCTGGCTCCTTAGGCTTTGCAGGCAAATGCCTTAACTGTGAGGCCATTTCCCTAGCCCACCTTCACACTTGATACATGTGGCATTAGTGAAATTCCATTGATCTACATTACAAGAAGAAAGTCAATAAGGACAATGGAGAATCTATTCCATCCTACACATTAAAAGGCAACTTTGGCTCATACAGGATCAACCTCAGTGTTCCATAGGCATTCAACATACATATCATGGCAGAACCTTTTCACCTCAACACCACACCCTCAACCCTCATTACTAGCAGGAACTCAGATCCAGGCATCTCAAGACTGAAACAGTAAGATACTTCCATAACAAATGACTTGATTCAGAATACATACCAGGTTCTGATCTGGTGGTATCCTGCAATGATAGAAAAAAAATATGGTTTGTTCAAGGTATGCCATACACTTTATATAGGTCTGGCTTATTTTGATAGTGTAGGACAACAGACAGGGAAACAGTACATTTAAACAATGGTAACATAGCTACAAAGCTTTCGCATAAGACACTGTTCCAAAAGGCTAGTGGATTTCACATTCAGTATCTTTCACAACTTCTTTTCTACCTTCATTCAAACTAAAATTCTTTTCTGTAAATTTCTTTTAAAAATTTATTTCAAAGAGACTGAGTGAGTAAGTATAGCTGTTCCCGGAGTACCAGCACGTTTTGTGTCTGCAAACAAGCTGCAGATGTATGCACCACTTTGTGAATCTGGTTTTATGTTGGTACTGGGGCATCAAAGCTGGGCTGGCCAACTTTAAAAGCAAGTTCCTTTAACCACTTAGTCATTTCCCCAACCCTCAGATACACAATTCCTAGAACAAGAAGGAATATCATTTGTGGGTTAAACCCGGTACTGTTCACTTATCATAGATGTGACAACATTAACTGTAGAAGAGAGTAATGAATCAGTTGATAGGAGATTACCAGTCAAGTGCACCCACCCAGATCATATTTCTAAGAATAATGCACATTGACTGACAATGGATTTACATTTCTATGTAATTGTTTTAAAGTGCTCTTACAGTATTTTCTGATTCTTCTACCATTTTGCCTGGCATAACATCTAGAAGGAAACATAACAAATGTTAGTTTTGTTGGTGAGTGTTTATCAGTCACTCATGGCTATTCTATATGTATACATGTGGGTATGGCACTGGATAGAAAGTGTGAGCTGTTGAAGTACCAACTTCCTGACTAGAAGAAAGATGGGGAAAGTGCACAAAGTAATCACTCATAGAAGACTTGGACTTGATGCTAAAGTCACTGTAACTTATATGCAATAATCAAGCTGAGCAGAGTGGGGTGGCATATGATTCTAATCCCAGAACTCAGAAGGTGGACTCATGAGAGTTTGAGGCCATCTTGGGTGCACAGCAAATATGACATGTTAGGTGGGTGACATCTGTGAACAGGAAAACATAAATACGGAGAACAATTCTCCCATCCACAAAAAAAATCATACGTATTTGGGGATCCTCGAAAATAACCAATCCTTATAAACTGAAGGAAGGATTATTCATGATCAAGATGCTTGATAGGATCTTAACCTCTCCTGTTCAGTCTTCCATTCTCTAGTTCAAGAGTTGGATTAGACAGTAGCTGTCCCATTATGGAGAAAATTCAAATCTTGATGTCCCATGCATGGGAGAACTGAAATGTACTCCTTCAGAGATGCTTTCCAGGAAAACTATAATTAGGGGATCTGAATGACACATCTCTCCCCATAACTGTGTATGTCTGGAAGTTTTCAGAGTTATCTCAAAGATATACAAAAGCAAAAAAATTCTCACACAAGTGGACCTGTACAATTCTACCACACGAACTTATAGTATCAGACAAATATGCAACTTAATTATAAATTGAAAAGAGATGAAATTGAAATCTCCAAAATACTTACCAATTGTAGTACACAGTGGAACGACATAGTTAGAAATGTGGGGAGTAGAAAAAGCTCCACACATATGTTGACCTGAAGAAAGTAACAATTTAGAATTCTGTGTGCAATGCAACAAAACAATGCTGATATACAAGTGTATAGGACTAAATTGTGCATTGCAAAGAGGTGCACGCCTTTATTTTCAGCACTTGTGAGGTACAGGTAAGAGGATCACAATGACTTTAAGGTCACCCAGAGACTACATAGTGAATTTCAGGTCAGCCTGGGATAGAGTCATACCCTACCTTGAAAAACAAAACTACACAAACAAAGAAACAAACAAATTCCTAGAAAAGCAAACACCAAATGTGAGTTGGAATGTAAAATGTCCCCAGAGCCTCCTATGTTTATGAAGACTCCTCATATTCCATGCTCAGCTGTTGGAGTCTTTAGCCCATGAAGTAATGGTAGATGAAGTGTGAAACTACGGAGTGGATCTTGAGGATTTACTACTGCAGCTTAGTTGGTGTTCAGAGATAGATCATCCTTTCTGCTCTCTTCCAGCTGATATGACAGGATTTGATGCCCAGTGTCTGCTGTGTGATACTTTCCCTGCCACAGTGAAACTTCCCCGCAAAACAGTAAACTTGAAACAAACACCCTCCTCCCATGATCTCCTTCTTGTCAGGTGTGTCCCCTCTCCCCAGGCCAGCAAGAAGAAGCTAACAGCAATACCAATGTTAACTGTAGTCACCCAAACTGGAATCAAACATGATATCCTTGCAGAGGTTAATAGTTGGACACCTTTCCGTTCATGTGCACTCATTAATGAGAAAGGCAGAATCTTAAATATATATGGGTTAGTAAAACAGAGTAGCATGGAAAAGGTGAACTCTGATTTCCACTGAATGACATTATAAAAACGAAAAAGAATATAAGAGGTATCCAAGGCTTCTGAACAACTTGGTAAAGATTAGTTATTGAAATATAGTGAGTGTGTATGGTTTCAAAAGGACTGACAGCTAGATGGATGGATGGTATAGCAGGTAAGGCACTTGCCTGTGAAGCTTAAGGACTCATATTCAACTCTCCCAGTCCCACATAAACTAGTGACACAAGGGAACAAGGTCATGTATGCACAGAGGGGGCAGATGCATCGGGAGTTCAATGGCAGTGGCTCAGCCTGTGGGACACCAATTCCCTCCTCTCTTCCTCCCTGTCTGTCTGTCTGTCTCTCTCTCTCTCTCTCCCTCTCTGTCAATGACTTTCTTATTTAAAAATAGGCAATCTATTGAGCTTGCCATAAAAAGGACCATTATAGTGATACTGAAAAACGATCATGTGAATACACAAATCTCCCAAATATCCATCCCAAGGAGTGAAGCTATATAAAGTGCTGAGCCAGGCTGGCAAGTATCAATTTGTGTTTACCAGTTGTAGCAAATGTAATACTGTAACAATGTAGCTGGTGATAACCTTGAATTTCTGATCCTATTGCCTTTTTCTCCTGAGGTGTAGGATTGGAGGATTACTCAACTAGGTCTGCTTTTGGTAAGTACTAAGATTTGAATCCAGGGATTCGCACATGCTGTCTTCATTTAAACTTAATTCTTACTCCTCTTATCAAAGTCCTACATTGCAAAGCCTGCATGCACACATACACCCTAATGATGAAGCACTCTGAAAAAAATGACATCCAGTCACACTTTTCAATGCTGTTGATACAAATACACACAGTGGGTTGGCTCTGTATGCTTCCATTGCACTGCCAACATGCACATTATCATCTGGGAAAAGTACTTTTGGAGCAGAGTCCAGCTTACTGCATAAGTGTGCTACCAACAGAATGATTGACCCTGGCTAACAATTGTTGACTGGCATTCTGAGTGGACACTATGTCTAAGCTCTGTTGCTCTTTGGGCTCCTAATCATGTTGGACAATTGGCTAAAGTACTTCCAAAGTTCTAGCCACAATGACACATGCCTAATAAGGATCAATTACGTTGCACACCCATACATTTTCATGGGGGGTGTCTCTCATTTTCAGAAACCATGATTTGACAGGAATGTTCTGGGAGTTGGTATCATTTTCCTATAAATGTCTGCAGGTGAATGCTATCTCAGCTTCTTTATCCTTTGTCGTTTTCTTTCTTTCTTTCTTTCCTTTTTTTTTTTTTTTTTTTCCCTTGAGATAGGTTCTTGCTTTGGCTCATGTTGTCCTGGAATTCACTTTGAAGTCACAGGCTGGCCTCCACTCATAGTGATCCTCTTAACTCTGACTCCACCCCTGTGTGCTGGTATAAAATAAGTATTCCACCATGCACAGCCTCTCTCATGACCATTGCGGCATTCATGATAGTGTTTGGGATCTTTGTTAACTGCAATATCCCTGGCATGCGTAGAATAATTAGAGTATCTTTTTTTCAGCACATTAATTTGGGAATTGAACAATAGCATTCCTGCATGCAAAAGAAACTCTCTACCAATTGAGCTATATAAACAACACTGGTAGTCCAGACCTCTTACACAGGGCCTACTGACCTGGGGGAATAGAGGTGGACCTTTAAAAGAAATATTAGACTACACATTTGGGATTATCTTGTGGCTTTTGCACCCCTAGGTTGTTGAGCCTGGACAATTACCACTGTGTCTTGGTTTATTCATCTGTGGAGGGCATATAAATCTAACAAATACGTTTTTGATGAGGTTGGAACTAGATATGTATGTAGAGTCAGTGTTGGGAATAAACTTTTTTCTACAGAAACTGCCATTGAAAATTATGCTGGGTAAATGGAATAAAAATTAATGTCCTCGAGCCGGGCATGGTGGCACACGCCTTTAATCCCAGCACTCAGAGATAGGAGGATCGCTGTGAGTTTGAGGTCACCCTGAGATGACATAGTGAATTACAGGTCGACCTGAGTAAGAGCAAGACCCTCCCTCAGAAAAACAAAATTAAAACAATTAATGTCCTTGAGAAAAAAAGACCTATATATAGACATGCACTCATCCACAAAATCAAAAGAAAATAAAGGGAAAACTGCTGAATCCAGGGGCTATATCCTCAATCCTCCTTCCTAGCATAAGGCACAGATCATAGTGGTGAACCAGATAAAAGAACCAATATTTATATCATTCTTAATTAAAGCATGTCTTCTGAAAATGATTTCTGAATACATACACAGTCCTGTCTTCCATGAGCCAACCTGTAATGGAGAAAGGAAAAATAATCTGAGTTCCATATCAAGCTGGGTTCTATTTGACCAGATTCTTTGGTTCTCCAGTGACTTGGGAAAATGCGATAGAGGATAGAAAAAAATAGTTGGTCCAAGACGGTCTTCGTCTCTTCTATCTTGCTGTCAAAAGACATGATGCTGGGAACGTTGTGAGAGAGAGTACTTTTGACACTTAAGCTGTTTCAAAGACCAGTTCTGTCTGTCTGGCCTTCATTGAGAGTCCCTAATAAACATGGCTGCATGACACAGAAACTTAGAACATCCTGTTATTGGGTGAGCTTCCTCCTTTCTACAGGGGAGTACGAGGGGTCTCTATGGCCCCATTGCTTACACCAGGCCTCATCACTGACAGGTATTATCAATATGACAACAGTGGACAGAAGACTCTTCCACCACACAGAAGTTGGGAAACACCCTAAGTTCTATGTTATTATGCTTTTATGAAAACATAGAAGCCCTCAGAAGTATCAGAAGAGGGTACTTAGAAAAAACACATAGACTTTTTTTTCACATATACTTTTTTGACCATACACAACAGGCCTGTCCACATTTGAGTAAAAATAACTCATATTTTCATCTCAATATAAACACTTGCTCCAGGAAAAGGAAGTTGCCTGAATAATGCACCTGCACTGGCATTTACTCTGGAAATCAGGGGTGAGTGGGTAAAATTCCATTTCATCCCCTTCCTAGGCAAAAACTCCACTACCAGTAGGGTATGTAATTAACCTCAGTGTTCATATAATATCCACCAAAAATTAAGGAATCAAGAAAGTATCCTTTATAGCTCTGCAAAAGAAAGGGATGTATTACCTGAACAAAATGTGTCTCTCTATGTTCCGTCATGGATAGAGTAATTTCCTCCTCCTTGGGATCAACTAGAAGGGAACAAAGTAACTCTCAACTGATGGTGCAGTTATTACTGGATCAGGGTTCTTTGCTTGGTATAGTGAATGGTCAAGGACTTAGTTATACTATGAGAATTTATGGGTGTACCTGAATAACAACAATTGTTGGCTTCTGACAAGAAAAAAAAGAGCATGAGAACCAATAAGAGAATTGGGGAGCGGTATATTTTACTTTCTTAGTAATAGGAGCCTAACACAATGTGAAACAACACTTCTCCAATGGGATCAACACTTTGAAGCATGTTATGGTAAATGTCAGTGTTCTATCACTTCTTCAGACCATCCTAAAGCCTGGTGGAATGACACTAGTGTCTTCATATCTGTTAAATCTATTTGAGCCTTCTGATATTCATGAATACAAATTCTGTATTCATCATTTGGTGCATATGATTTTATCCTGGATAAGATACAGATTATACTAGGGAAAAGAATTTATCACTGGTCACAAGCTGGAATGATATACATCCATTAATCTTTCATCATACAATAAGTGATATAAGAGTAAAAGATGTTCACATTATTATGCTTTTATGAAAAGCAGTAATATATATGTGTGTGTGTGTCAAGTTTCAGGATGGGTCACAGTCTAGCATAAGCTAACCTGGAATTCATTATGTATCCTCTGGCCACAAAATCACAGCGATAATCCACTTCTGTCTCCCAAGTGTGGGCATAATGTACTGTGCCACAGTGACTGACACATGTCACTTTATTGTCCTTCTGGGCTTTCTGTATTATACCCTGTATTTGTCTTGATTGTGATTTTCTAGGTTTAGATAGTGTCAGTACCGTGAGCTGGGGTACAATGGGGATCTACCCACTACAGAACAATGAGGCTTATTTGTCACTCCTATAAGGTTTTCATAAGCATAATTAGATCTTTTCCTTTTGGCTCAGGGTGAAGTTATCAAGTGTATTGAATTATTTCTCTAATGTTCATGTTTGGAAAGAGATTCTAAGACACAAACCCAGACCTTACAGAGTTGGGTCATATTGATTACATACTTGAAGTTATATACAATATATAATGTATATCTATGTTTCCCTATCTACATATATACATACATACTACATAAATGCACAGACCAAAGAGAGTCAATATGTGCAAGCTTTAAAGTGCAGTATGATTAGATGTCAGAACCTGGTCATTTCTTCTACACATTTAGAAATGAACTAAAGTGCTGCTATTTTCTTTACAAGAACCCAAACCATCAGACCAACCTGTTACTACTGCATTCATTCATTCCATCTACTTTCCACAGCATGGAAAGCAAGCTAGCATCAGAGACCTGGACCTAATTCAAGGCAAAAATGCTACTATTCTAACTGATGATCCCACAATCAGACATAACAAAAATTACAAAAGAAGTGAAAACACTAACAATCTTTTTCTACTCATCCATCTTTTTCCATGACCTGGATTTCCTATGAATTCTTAGCTACAGAGAGCACACTAGCTAGTCACCATTGACAGAGTTCATCATGGGGTGTGACTCAGATCAGGTCTTCATGATCTCATGCCATGAGAACAACAGAATGTGCAGCATTATGGAAAACCAAATGACAACACACTTTCAGTTTTTATCTGAATTCCAATATTAGAGCACAGGTGGAAATATCATGAATACTAATATTTCACGAGTTTTCATGTTTGAGGCTAGTTCTCAAGACATGGCCCTATGACTTAAATAAGTGATTCACATTGTATTATCGATTGCTTCTTCCATACAGCACGTGTACACTGAGCTGAAACAGAGTATATATATATGCTTTTCAAATAAATGACTATGCCAATGCTTATAGAAACACCATCTCATTATTTATATAGCCTGTGTGACAACTGAGGAAATGCCAGGGATGGGTCGACCTATGAACTAGAGTTTGGAGTACTTCAGGGGGACTCTGGCACTGTAGTCTTTCAGCTCTTCATCCAGTGAGTCCATGAAAAATCCCAAGATATACTTGAGAATCTGAGAACCACTGGTCCACACATCAGAATTCCAGTTTTCACTTGCCGACATATAAATTTGGAAGCCCACAGTATTTCTTTTTATCCTATTCCAGGCATAATTTAGTTGATGGCATGAGTTACTCCAAACTCATGTAAATTATGCATTTGTTGTGGCTTTGTATTAAGAACTAGTTCTGGGTAATTCTGTTGTAAGCCATAAATATTTTCGGAGAATTTATAACCTCAGAGAGAATCACACATACATTTTTTTAAAAATCACAAGGAAGGACTGTAAAGGTTGCACTTTTTGGGTAAGGAAGAGGATCCACAGGGATCTGAGACTCACTGAGTTTATATCCCACACTCCTGGTTCATGTCAGGGCCATGTGTGAGCTGTAAACAACTGCATTCCTTGTATCAGAGGTCAAGGCTCAAACCTCAATACAATATATCATGTGCACAATTACAGAGATGAAATACAAAGGCTTTGGGTTTTGCCATGGCAGGAGCAGGAAGAAAAGGTTTTTTGGAAACAACTATCTTTAAATAGTAGCCCAAACAAGGGCATCCTTAGCTTGCAGATAGCACTCTCTCAATGATGTCTCTGAGAAGGTAAAGGCATAAAGCCCCTGCACATGTTTCCTCATTTTCACTGATACCTTTCAGATACTCTCGCTACTTGAGGAGAAGGCAATCCCAGACCGTTCCTGGGACTCTCTCTCATTAGATCTGACTACGAACATGATCATTTACACCCATATTCACTCTTTACACTCCCAAAAGACTTATGAAATTTCATTGATCTGTCTTACTATTACAAAAGGTCAATAGAGAGAGTGGATCACTAACTCTTGCCCACACCAGATGAGGCAGTACTGGATCATTGAACATCAACCTAGAATTAATAAGACAACCTCAGATATATTTATTTCTAGGCAAAGAAAAATTTACTAAATTGTCACAGATTAGAGTGTTTGACATATGGTCATGCTGATTTTTAACTAAATAAGCATCTGTAGATCATTTATATGGTTTCCACAAAAGGACACACAGAACAGCAACCAAACCACTTACTAATAAAAGCCGGGGGCAGATGAAGAAGCAGGTCAGGAGAATGGCTTCCCTGGGCTATCCTGAGTGAGCTCACCTTTGCCCTCCTTGCAGTTTTGCTAGTTGATTACTAACTATAATTGACTCTTTGGCAGAAGAAGGTGGTCATATCTTTCTAATTGGATTCTACTATGTTCTTGGTGGAAGAAGTGTGGGTAGAGAATCAAGCCATGAGGGTGGAAGTATTTGTATTTATGCTCACAGTCCACATTTTGGTGGGTCAAGATGGTCAATCTACACAAGGCCTCAACTACATACAATGATCCAGTAACACTGTGGTAAATTCTTCTCATGTGGAAGTCAATAAAAAGGTCATGTGCTCTTTACATGGACCAAAACCATCAGATTTGCCTATGTTACAACTGTATTTCACCATTCTATATAATGACCATAGAACTTACAATGAAATGTTTACAGCATTCTGGAAATGATACGTGGAAACTCTCCATTATATTACCTGCTGATCCTAGGTTCATGAATATACAAGAAAAGTGACAAAAGTGTTGAAAATCCTAAAAAAGATAATCACAACTTTCCTTCCATTCTTCATTTTCCATGCCCTGTGTCTCTTGAGTTAGTGTCTGCAGAGACCACACTAGACAGACACCATAGCCATGTTCGTATGGGGGGTGGCAGGGTTTGGGTCCTGGTGCCCTTAACCCAGAAGCATAACAGAATCTGAACCAGTATGAAAACCAAGCAGAGAACCCACTTTCAGCCTTTGTTTATTCCAACTCTTAAAGTTTTTAATAGGCAAACACTTGAGCATTTTGTTATCTTAAGGTTAAATTATCAAGTGCACAAAATTATTGAACTAATTTTAGGTCTGTGGTCAGTTTCTAAGAGGTGCCCTAAGTATTTTCATAGGGAATGCATGTTGACCTAACAAATTGAGCTCACCGTCAAACCTATTCACTGATTCAACAAGTTACATTTCTGCTCATCACATGTACAACTATGCCAAAGTCTGTGGAAACACCTTCATGTTACGTGTAGTTTATGTGACAATTGAAGGAACTCTGTGGTTAGATATGATCTATGAAGTAGAGCCTGCAGTACTTCAGGAATACACAGGCTCTATAGACTTTCAGCTCTCGGGCTAGTGTCTCCATAACAAGGCATAAGTACAACTAACTGCAAACCAGAGAGAAACAGATAGGTCCACACATCTGGATTCATGTTTCCACTTGCCCACATAAAATATGAAAGCTCAGGTACCGTATCAGGGGTGACATCAAATCAACTTCAGCCCATAATGTACTGAGCACTGGATGAATACCTGACATAGACATCATTTAAAGTATATTAGCCATGGATTTGTTTAAGGAACCGGTTGCAGGCACATGTGTTTAAAACCTCATATAACTTCAGAGAAAACATAACCTGTCATAACCACACATATATTCAAAATAAAAAGCCATATTAGCACACGGTCCCAGCATTCTTCAAGTACACAACCCCAAGTAAACGTACTGTGAGTGTAACTACTTTCAGACACTTGGCTAGAATTTTTGAACTAGAAAGCATTTTTTTTTTTTCTCTAAGACATCCTCAATACTTTCACCCTCCAGAAAGTGAGAATTACAGTTTCTCTTCATAGAGAATTCAGTATGTATTCCAAATGTGGGAAGCCAGTGTGGTGGCACGTGCCTTTAATCCCAGCACTCGAGAGACAGAGGTAGCAGGATCACCATGAGTTCAAGGCCATCCTGAGAATACAGAGTGAATTCCAGGTCAGCCTAGACGAGAGTGAGACCCTCCCTCAAAAAACCAAAAACAAACAAATATGTAATTTCTTTTTGCCAAACATTTCTACAATGCTTACCAGTTGAATTTTCATCAGCATGTATCTGCAATAATACAAACAAAAATAGTGTAAGAACTAAGTCATGTACCTGTGGGCACATGGTGTTTTTTCTCTTCCTTATAGTGAAGACATATAAGAAGCATTGAAAAGTGAAGGGCTTACAAAGAAAGAATAGCATATCATTGTGAACCCATGAACTCTGCATGGGAAACATATTTTTCTCTCTCTTTAGGTCATGAATTCAATATACTTCATCCCAGGAGAAGACACTGCTTCCAAGTAGGAGGATGCCTTGTGTTTAACGGGATGCCAACATTTCCAAAGGTGCTTTCACATAAGACAACAGTTGGTATTGAATAGTCTACTATTCCACAAAATAGGATCTGCTATACTTAAGTATCTATAATGCTTGGTATCATATTTTCATACCAACCTCAACAAATCAGGAAATAAAGCATCATTGTTATTTCAGGCAAGAGTAGGTCCCTTTACCTTTAACCTTTACTCACTTCAATTGGGGTTTCCTTGTCCATATATTCCTCAGGTGCAGAGCTGTCTGGTACACCTATGAAAACAACAGAGTAACTTTGGTCTTTCTGCTATGGCTCACGTTTTACTTAGAATACACTTGGAGCTTCATGGCTGTTCAATAGAGCTTAGATAGAGTAGTTACTCCAGCAGGTTCATCAGTCATATCAGACACTAAACAAGAAGCTACAAAAACATAAGTAGTTTCTCTCTTGGCATTCTGCTAATGGCAAAGAAAGACAACAGGAAATAGTGTAAGTGTCCTATTCACTCATGATGATCACTTTTGAGCCTCCATGGGTGATGTTCTAAAGCCATGAAACAATCAGAGTTATAATTCTTACTATGTAGCAGCTAATCACAAACATTTTAAGATATTGTCACCAACACTATGATCCAAAGTATTCAAAAAACAGTTAAGTGGGTGACATCTGTGATTGTGAAAACATGAAGACTGCCAAACATTCTCCCTTCCTAAATACATCATAGGTATTTGAGGATCCTGGAAAATAACCAACTCTTCTATACTGCAGGAAGCATTTTTCATGATCAAGATGCTTCATGGAATCTTAATGTCTCCTAACACCACCCTCTACTCTCTAGGTCAAAGTTGGACTAGACAGTTGCAGTCCCACCATGGACAAGATGTAAACCATGAAGACGTGTGCATGAGAGAATTCTAATGTACACCTTCAGAGTCACATTCCAAGAGAACTATCATTTCTTGATCTGACTCATAGATAACTGTTTACATCTGGAAGTATTCAGAGCTATCTCAGAGCAATACAACAACAAAAAAATTCTCATACAAAAGGACTGGTACAATTCCACCACATGAACATGTAGTACGAGACCACTATGTCACTTGATTAGAAATTGACAAAATGAAGTTTCAACCTCCAAAACACTTATCATTTGAAGGACACAAAGGAAAGAATCTGTCAGAACAGTGTGGAGCTGAAAAAGTTCTGTGAATATAACGACCTGAAAAAAGTAAGAATTTAGAATTAAGTGTGGAATGCACCATAAATATTGTTGAAATAGAAGTATATAGCACTGTTATGTGCATTAATGCATTAAATGAGTATAATAATTAAAATTTAAAGATTTAATAAAGGAATGGTAAATCACAGAGTAATTCAAACTTGAGAAATCAGAAAACATGAGTTCTGTAAAAGTAGAAAATAAACAAAATTAATGCAAATGAAACCAGACCACATATCCACAGAGTTACCAAATGCTACTGAAGCAAGACATATTTATTTTTCCCACTGTCACAATAAACATAAAGCCACCACACTGCAGAGCCTGGCCAGACTTGGGACCTAGAGACCTCAAGCATACAGACATAATGACTCTCAGAGCTGACCACATGACTATGAAAAGCATCAAAAGACATAGTGTAAAGTGTTTTACAGCCACAATTTGACCTAGATGAGATGCACAGACTTGAAGGGCTTACTCGTTCAAGGCTCCCACAGTACATAATCTGCTTAAGCCAATGAATGAATATAATGAATATATGAGTGTCTAAACTCTTTTAATGCTCTGTAAATTAATAATGGTTATTCCACTTAACCAGTCCTGACTTCACTCTCTGTTGGAGAATCTGCTTCTATTTTTCTGATGGGAACTATACCTGAGGAGATAAACAACCCAGTGCACTCTACCCCGGCCCCAGCTGAAACCACAGAGGAATTAGGGAAATGAGCAAGAGTGCTGCTCTCTTACTTAAGCTGATATCAGTACAAGGGTGATGGAGAAACATACTGAGGACACTCAACATCTACCAAACCAGAGATCCAGATGTTCCTAGTTGCCCATCACTGAAGGAGATTAAGATGCTCCCAGCATGTCTCAGAGAATTTTGTGGAAGAGGGGTGGAAAGATTGTTAGAGGGATGCTGTGCACAGAGACATGGCCTCTGTCCTCCCCCACAATACAAGACCCACAATCCCCATGGGGTGGATCTGTATTCCCAACTTGAAAGGCCTTTTCAGAAAAGGGGTATGGAGGAGGGAAAGGATGGTACCAACATGTGATGTTTACATACAAAATATATCCATACCTAATAATAAAAATGAACTAACATTGGTCTTCATCATAGTCTCTACAGGGCCCCATAATTCATGTGTTCCTTCTAAGGACATGATGAAGTTTCAACCATTTAGTCTATCTTTTAGGATGTACAACTTTATAGTACCATTGCCATTGGTGCCCAGTTTTGTACCTTAATCTTCTCCTGTTTTTCTCTCTCTCTCTCCCTCATCTATCTCCACCTTGTTTATATTACCTAACTATTTCTTCCTTCTTTTCCTTGGGTTACCTCCAGTACCACTACATGGCTAACATCTACAATTAGCTGTTGGTCAGAGAGAACTACAAGGTTTCCCAAAGTAAGACAGGTTTCCATCAGAGTACTTGATGACCCACCAAACGTTAGTGGAAAGACCCTACTACTGAAGACACCATGTGCTGTTAGTATGGAACATGGAGTGACCTGGTTGGAATCTGGAAGAGAGCCAGGCTCCAGATAGTCAGCGTGTTTAGAGACAGAAGATGTTATATGAGTGAGTAAGGGCAAATGAGAAAAATTTGTCAAAGCAAGTCATGTTCTAAGCTACTTAGCAACAAATAACCTGACATGATGTACATACAAGTACAGTGGATGCAAACCCATGGTGGGTAACCAAATGCTTTTGATTTGGCTAACTGAACTGCTCAGTGGAATGCAACCCATAGCTGGAGCTGGGAAACAAGTCAGAAACATATCCCCAAAACAAGCCTACTCTACTTTATCAAGCTCCCACCAATCATGGGCTACAAGAGGGCCCATACCTATTAAATTATCTGTAAAATAATGATGGTTATCCCATTTATCTGGTGCTGACTTCACTTTCCACTGGAGAATGTCCTTCTCTTTTTCAGATGGACACATACTGAAGACAGAATTAACACATCACAACTCACCAGGTCCCCAGCTGAAACCAAAGTAATTGAAGAAATGAGCAAGAGTGCTGCTTTCTTGGTGAACCTAGTACCAGCAAAAGGGTGAAGGAGATACACACAGAGAACACTCAACTCCTATGAAACAAGGTATCCACACACAGAGGCTCCCGAAACCTTCTGACTGAAGTAGACCTAAAATAAACCCAACATGGCTCAGAGAACTTTGTGAAAGAGGGGGCTGACAGATGGTCAGAGCCACATGTTGGGACATCATGCACAGAGACAATACATCTTACCCATAACAGATGGCTAACCCCCCAATGCACGATCCACATTCCCCCACAAGGGAGGTCCCAGCAGAGGGGAAATGAAAGGAGGAGGCTAACTATGGTACCAACATGACTGTATACAGACTATGTACATAAAGGTATAAGAATGAAAGTGAATCAGAGAGGAACAGATATGTCCAAATGTCTGAAGTCTTCTTTCCACTTGTCTACATACAAATATGAGAGCTCAGGGTCGACATCAGGGGGATATCAAACCAACTTTAGTCATAATGTACTCACGACTGAATGATTAGTTTACATAGATTTCATTTAAAGGATGTTTGCCATAGATGTTTTTTTAAGGAACTGGTTGAGGGCAATGGTGTTTAAAACTTCCAATATCTTCTGAGAAAACATAACCTCAGACATAATCACACGTATATTCAAAATAAAAAGCCATATTAGCACAAAAGTCCCTGGCATTCGTCAAGTACACAAGCCCAAGTAAATCTATCCTGAGTCAACTGCTTCAGACAGCTAACTATAATTCTTGAAATAGAAAGTGCTTTTTCTTTTCCAAAATGTCCTCAATCCTTTCAGCCTTGAGAAACCAAGTATTACCATTTCTCCTCAAAGTGAATTCAGTGAGTATTCCAACATCAAGTTTTCTTTTGTAAAGGAATTCTAGAATACTTACCAGTTAAATTTTCATCAGTGTACATCTGCAATTATAGAAGCACAGACATTGTAAGAACTAAGTCATGTGACTTGTTGGCACATGGTATCATTTCTCTTACTTATATTGAGGATATACAGGAAGCACTCAAATGAAAGGGTTACCAAACAATGATAAGATACATCACTGGGAGCCCATGGTGTCTGTGTGGAGAAGTTATTTCTATCTGTCTTTAGGTCATGAATTCAAAATACTTCATCCCAGGACAAGACACTGCTTCCAAGTAGGAATAGGCCTAGTGCACAGTGTGGAACCTGAAGCTACATCTTACAAATGCCATTTCAAACAATTAAACAGTTGTTATTGTTTTTTCTACTATTCCAGAAAATAGGATCTGCTATATTTGAGTATCCTTAATGCTCGGTTTCATATTTTGATGTCAAAATCAAATAAGAACTGGAAATTAAGCAACATTTTTAGTTCAAGCAAGAGCAAGTAGCTTTACCTTTTCGCTTACTTCAATTGGGGTTTCCTTGTCCATATATTCCACCTCTGCTGAGGTATCTGCTACATCTAGGAACGCAACAGAGTAACTGTTGGTCTTTGGTGCTATGATTCACATTTTACTTAGAATACACTTGATGCTTCAGGGCTGTGCAATAGAGCTTAGGTAGTCATTCTAGCACCCAATCATTGAAATCAGATACTAAAGAAAAAGTAGCAAAGAAATAAGAAACTTATCCCTTGGCATTCTGGTAATGTCAAGGAAAGACAACAGGAAAGTGTGTAAGTGACCTATCACTCATAATGATCACTTCTGAGCCTCAGTGGGTGAAATTCCAAAGCCATGAAACAATGTGAGTTAAAATTCATCCTTGTGGCATCTAATCACAAATTTTTTAGGATATTGTAAAAACAAACTATGTTCTAAGAGTATTCAAAAAATATAGTTAATTGGGTGATATCTGTGAACACGAAAACATAAAGACTGCCCAAATTTCTCCCATCCACAATACATCATATGTATTTCAGGATCCTGGAAAATAACCAATGCTTATATACTGAAGGAATAATTATTCATGATCAATATGCTTGATGGCATCCTAATTTACCCTGTACAGACCTCCACTCTCTAGTTAAAGAGTTGGATTAGACAGTAGCTGTCCCATCATAGAGAAAATTCAAACCCTGAAAACCCATGCATGGATGTACTGGATTGTACTCTTTCAGGGCTGCTTTGCAGGAGAACTATCACTAGTGAATCTGACTGAAATCTCTCCCCATAACTGTTTATGTCTAAATGTTTTCAGAGTTATCTCAAAGATATCCAAAACAAAAACAAATTTTCACACAAGTGAACATGTACAATTCCACAACATGAACATAAAATACCAGACCAATATGCAACTTAATCAGAAATTGACAAGAGATGAGGTTGAAATCTACAAAATACTTACCAGTTGTAGTACACAGTGGAACGACATAGTTTGAAAGGTGAGGAGTAGAAAAAGCTCTGCGGATATGTTGACCTGAAGAAAACAACAATTTAGAATAACGTGTGGAATGCAACAAAGCAATGATGATATGCAGGTGCATAGAACTAAAATGTTCATTAGAAAGGGTATAATAATTATAATTTAAAGGCTTAGGTCATGGTGGTACATGCCTTTAATCCCAGTACTTGGGAGGCAGAGGTAGGAGGTTCACTGTGAGTTCAAGACCACTTGAGACTACTGAATGAATTCCAGATAAGCCTGAGCAAGGAGACCCTATCTGGAACCACAACTGCCTAATATTTTTTAATTTAAACATAAATATTTAAATATTTATAAGAGCAAACATACTTGCATTATGGAATGCAACACCAATGATGTAACATATTTTTCTAGGAGAGATTCAGAGCTAAGTCCACAAAAAAATCATTTTAGTACTATGCATAGTGGTGCATGCCTTTATTCCCAGCACTTGCAAGGTCGAGTTAAGAGGATCACCATGAATTTAAGGCCACCCAGAGACTACAGATTGAATTCCAGGTCAGCCTGTGATAGAGCAGACCCTACATTGAAAAATAAAATAAAGAATAAAATAAAACATTCCTAGGAAAGCAAACACCGAATGTAAATTGGAATGTAAGATGTCCCCAGTGCCTTCTAAGTTTGTGATTAAGCCTAATATTCCATGCTCAGCTGGTAGGGTCCATGGGCAGTGAAGCCTTAGTGGAGGAAGTGTAAAACTATGGAGTAGACATTGAGGATTTACTAGTGCAGCACAATTGGTGTTCAGAGCTAGATCATTCCTTCTGCTCTCTTCCAGCTGATATGACAGGATGTGATGCCCAGTGTCTGCTGTGTGATACTTTCCCTGCCACAATGAAACTTCCCCTCAAAACTGTAAACTTGAAACAAACACCCTCCTCCCATGAGCTGCCTTTTGTCAGGTGTGTCCCCCCCTCCCGATGCCAGCAAGAAGAAGCTAACAGCAATACCAGTGTTAACTGTAGTCACCCATACTCGAATAAAACATGATTTCCTTGAAAAGCTAAATAGTTGGACACCACTCAGTTCATGTGCACTCATTAATGAAAAAGGCAGAATCTTACATATATATTGGTTAGTAAAACAGAGTAGCATGGAAAAGCTGTACTCTGATTCCTAGTGAATGACATGAAAAAGACCAAAAGAATCTAAGGTGTGTCCAGGGCTTCTGAGCAACTGGGTAAAAACTGGTTATTGGAGTATTGTGGCTGGGTATGGCTTAAAAAGCACTGATGGGCATGACGGATTGCATAGCAGGTAAAGTGCTTGCCTGTGAAGCCCAGTGAATTATATTGGACTCTCCAGTTGCCATGTAAGCTAGATGTACAGTGAACCAAGGGCACGAGGTCATACATGCACACAGACAGCAGATGCATCGGGAGTCCACTGGCAGTGGCCGGAGTCCACGGCACACCAATTCCCCCCCTGTCTTCCTCTCTCTCTCATATCTCACTGACCTTCTTATTTTAAAATAGGCAATCTATTTGGTTTGCCACAAAAATGACTAATATTGTGATACCAAAAAGTGATCATGTGAATATACAAATCTCAGGAATAACCATCCTAAGGAGTGAAGCAATGTAAAGTGCTGAGCTAGGCTAGAAAGTATCAATTTGTGTTTACCAATTGTAGCAAATGTAAAAAGCAGTGAAAGACACAAATAAAAGGATAACTGTGTCAGTGATTTGCCAAGGGGTGGACATGGGTATTTAACATAAATGATAATCATATCAGTTTTATGCAGGTCTGACTTGACCCCATTGGAAAAATGTGTAGCATAATGATGTGAACTGGCTCTATTACATAGATAGCTATGAGCCTACCAATCAATGAGAAACAGGTTCTCAATGGAGCACCAAAAGTCTGGAAATCTTTCTGGCTAACCTGTAACACCGAGTGAGGCTCATACCTCAGACTTTGAGAGGCCAAGGTCCAACAAAACTTGGATTTTAAATGCATATTTAAATTCTATGGCTGGCTCTGTACTAATGAGCTCGATAATTAACACTTTTGCTTCTTGAAATACACTACTCCAACTCTTCCACTTTTACTCACAGTATACAATAGAACACAAGCTACAACACCTGCCCAGAATTTGTTGTACATAGTAAGGTCAAGACTCAGAATGTATTCCCAATAGACTTATGCCAGCATAATGCCAGGACAACAGAGGGAAGTGAGTAATTCCAAGGTCAAACATTTGTTTTCATTACATGCCTCCAAGTATAGACATCTCTTCCTGAGTGGGGCTTCAGGCAGATTATGATATTCAGTGTGTTCGTAAGATCTGCCTTATGTGGAGTATACCTCAGACCAATAATTTTGTGGAAGAAATAATTTAGAAAAAGACCAGCATGACAGAAATTTGGGTATGGTACCTAATGACCAATATCCAACTTCATTTTCAACCTTTATAAAGAATAAACCTAGTTAATATGATGCCTCTGTTCTGTTCTTTGAACTATGACACTAAAAATGTCATAACACCTTCTTCTATAAACATTATTATTTCAAACAGTAATATTGTAGCTGGAGATAACCTTGAATTTCTGATCCTAATGCCTTTTTCTCCTGAGGTGTAGGATTGCAGGACTACTCAACTAGTTCTGCTTTTGGTAAGTGCTAGGATTTGAATGTAGGGATTGGTGCATGCTGTCTTCATTTAAACTTGATTCTTACTCCTCTTACCAAGGTCCTACATAGCCAAGGCCTGCACACATACATACACGTTAATGATGAAGTATTCTGAAAAAATGACATCCAGTCACACTTTTCAATGGTGATGACACAAATACACACAGTGGGTTGGCTCTGTAGGCTTCCATTTCCCTGTCAACATGCACATTATCAGTCTGAAAAAAGTACTTTTTGAGCAGCGTCCAGCTTCCTGCATAAGTGTGCTACCAGTAGGATGATTGACCCTAACAATTGTTGAATGGCAATCTGAGTAAACACAATCGCTAAGCTCTGTTGCTCTTTGTGCTCCTAATCATGCTGGACAATTTGCTAATGTATTTCAAAAGTTCTAGCAATAATGACACATGCCTATTAGAAATCAGTTATTATACACACCCCACACATTTACAAATTTTCATGTGGAGTGTCTCTCATTTTCAGAAGCCATGATTTCACTGAAAGAATCTCTGATTTTATTTCATTTTCTTGTGTATGTCAGCAGGTAAATGCTGCCACAGCTTTATATATATATGTATGTGTGTGTGTGTGTGTGTGTGTGTGTGTGTGTGTGTGTATGTATGTACAAATATATATATATTTATTTATTTATTTATTTATTTTTTAGATAGTTTCTCACTTTGACTCCTGAGACCTGGAATTCTCTTTGAAGTCTCACGCTTGGTACAAGTCATGCAGATCATTCTAACTCTGCCCCACCCCTGTGTGCTGGGATAAATAAGTATGCCACCATGCCCAGTCTCTCTCATAACCAATGTGGCAGACATGATAGTGTTTGGGATTTTGTTAACTGCAGTATCCCTGGTATGCATACAACAATTACAGTATCTTTTTCTGTACATCAACATGGGAATTAACTATAGGATTTCTGCATGCAAAAGAAGCTCTCTACCAATCAAGCTATATAACCAACTCTGATAGTCTAGCACTCTTACACAGTGCCTACTGAGCTGGTGGAATAAATAGAGGTGGAACTTCAAAAGAAATACTGGAGCACATATTTGGGAATATTTTGTAACTTTTGCACCCCTACAGTTGCTGAGCCCAGTCAGTTACCTCTGTGTGGTGGTTTATTCATCTGTGGTGAGGAACCCAGTGAAATAAATCTACAATACATGTATTTCATGAGGTTGTAACTAGTTCATGTATGCAGAGTCTGTGTTGTGAATTTATTTTTTCTCTTATGAAACTGCCATTGAAAATTGAGTTAAGTACTTGGGATAAATACTAATGTCCTCATGAAAAAAAAAGACCTATACACAGACATGCAATCATTCACAAAATCAAAAGAAAATGAAGGGAACACTGCTGAATCCAAGGGCCATATCCTCAATCTTCCTTCCCAGCAGAAGTCACAGATCATAGTGGTGAAACAGATAAAAGAACCAATATTTATACCATTCTTAATTAAAGCATGTCTTCAGAAAATGATTTCAAAATACATACACAATCCTGTCTTCCATGAGCCAACCTGTAATGGAGAGAGGAAAAAACAATCTGAGTTTCATATCAAGCTGGGTTCTATTTGATCAGATTCCTTGGTTCTCCCAGTGACTTGGGAAACTGGGATCCAGGACAGAAAAGAACTGTCAGTCCAAGACTATGTTAGTGTCTTCTGTCTTGCAGTTAAAAGACATTTGATGCTGGATGCATTGTGAAATAGAGTACTTTTGATGCTTAAGCTGTTACAAAGACCAGTTCTCTATCTTTAGCCTTCATTGAGAGTCCCTAATGTACAAGGCTATAAGATAGAGAAACTCAGAAACATCCTGCTATTGGGTGAGCTTCCTCCTTTCTAAAGGGGGGAGCGAATGGTCTCTATGGTCCCATAGCCTACACCAGGCCTCATCACTGACAGGTATTATCAATATCACAACAATGGACATAAGAATCTTCCACCACACAGAACTCAAGGAACACCATATGCACTATTCCAAACATAGAAGCCTTAAGAAGTATCAGAAGAGGGTACTTAGAAAAACACATATACATTTTTGACCATACATAACAAGCCTGTCCACATTTGAGTAAATATTACTCACATTTTAGTCTCAATATAAACAGTTCCTCCAGGCAAAGGAAGATGCCAGAGTAATGCAGTGATCCACCTACCCTGGCAATTACTTTTGAAATCAGGGCTGAATGGGTAAAATTCCATTTAGTACACTTTCAAGGCAAAGACTAATAATGTACATTATAAACCTCAGTGTTTATATGATATCCACCAATAATGAAGGAATCATGACAGTATCCTTTCAAGCTTGCAAAAGAAAAGGATGTATTACCTGAACAAAATGTGGCTCTGCATGTTCTGTCATGCCTGGAGTTATTTCATCCTCCTTTTGATCAGCTAGAAGGAAACAAAGTAACTCAACTGATGGTGCACTTATTACAGAATCAGGGTCTATGCTTGATATAGTGAAAGGTCAAAGGCTTAGTTATAGTATAAGAATTATTGGGCTGGAGAGATGGCTTAGCGGTTAAGCGCATGCCTGTGAAGCCTAAGGACCCCGGTTTGCGGCTCGGTTCCCCAGGTCCCACGTTAGCCAGATGCACAAGGGGGCGCACGCGTCTGGAGTTCGTTTGCAGAGGCTGGAAGCCCTGGCGCGCCCATTCTCTCTCTCTCCCTCTATCTGTCTTTCTCTCTGTGTCTGTCGCTCTCAAATAAATAAATAAAAAATTTAGAAAAAAAAAAAAAAGAAACAAGAATTCTTAGGTGTACCTGATTAATAACTATTGTTGGCTTCTAATGGGAAAAAAAAAAAAGACCATGAGATGTTTAAGAGAATTTGGAATCAGTACTTTGTACTTTCTTAGTAATAGGAACCTAACACACTGTGAAACAACCCTTCCTCTTGGGATCAATCCTTTGAAGCATGTTATGATCAAATGTCAGTGTTCTATCACTTCCTCAGATCATCCTAAAGCCCAGTGGAATGACACTAGTGTCTTCACATCTGGGAAATTATTTGAGTGCTGGAGAAATGGCTTAGCAGTTAAGCGCTTGCCTGTGAAGCCTAAGGACCCCAGTTCGAGGCTCAATTCCCCAGGACCCATGTTAGCCGGATGCACAAGGGGGCGCACACATCTGGAGTTCGTTTTCAGTGGCTGGAAGCCCTGGTGTACCTATTCTCTCTTTCTCTTTCTCTCTCTCTCCCCCCTTCTCTCTCTGTCACTCTCAAATAAATAACCAAAAAAGTTTTAAAAAAATTATTTGAGCCTTCTGATGTTCATAAATACAAATTCTGTATTCATCATTCAGTGCATACCATTGTATCCTGGGTAAGACACAGATTATACTATGGGAAAAATATCACTGGTCACAAGCTGTAATGATAAGTATCCATTAATCCTTTGTCATACAATAATAAATGATTTAAGAGTGGAAGATGTACACATTATTATGCATTATGTAAACACGCACACTCACACATATGTCAATATTGAGGTAGGAGCACATTCTGGCATAAGCTAACCTGGAATTCCTTAGCTATTCTCTGGCCACAAACTCATCGTGATCATCTGCTTCTGCCTCCCAAGTGCTGCACATAATGGCTGGCACCACCACTGACACATGTCACCTTATTCTCCTTCTGGGCTTTATGATGCCGTGTATTTTTCCTAATTGTGACTTACTAGGTTTATGCCAGTGACAGTACTGTGAGCTGGGGTAGAATGGGAATCTAGCCACTACAGAACAATGAGGCTTATTTGTCACCCCCATAAGGTTTTAATAAGCATAATTAGACCTTTTCCTTTGGGCTCAGGTGAAGTCATTGAGTGTATTGAAATATTTGTCTAATTTTCATGTTTGGGAGGAGATTCCAAGACTCAACCACAGACCTTACAGAGGTGGGTCATACTGATTATATATTCTAAGTTATATTTAATATATGATACATATTTCTATCTCTGTATCTATCTGCATACATACAAACATACATACATACAAACATGTATGCCTACATACATGCACAGACCAGATAGGGTCAATCTATGCAAGGCTTTAATATGCAGTAGGATTTGATGTCAGAACTTGTTCATTTCCCTTAAATCTTTAGAAGTGAATTAACGTCCCGCCATTGTCTTTACATGGACGCAAACTATTAGAGCCACAAGTGTTACTATGGTGTTCATATATTCTATCCACTTCCCACAGCATGTAAAGCAAGCTTGTGTCAGAGACCTGGAACTAATTCAAGCAAAAATGCTACTATTCTAATTGGTAATCCCACAATCAGAAATAAAAAAAAATTACGAAACAAATGAAAACACTAAGGATCTCCATCCTTCCTTTTCCACGTCCTGGATTTCTGATCAATTATTAGCTACAGAGAGCACATGAGCTAGTCACCATTGACAGAGTTTATGAGAGGGTAGTGCTGCAGAGCAGGTCTTCATGATCTCATGCCAAGAGAACAACAGAATGTACACCATTATTGCAAAGCAGATGATAACACACTTTGAGTTTTTATTTTACCTCCAAAATTTGAACACAGGTGAAATTATAGTGAATACTAATATTTCACTACTTTTCATGTTTGGGACCAGTTTTCAAGACATAGCCCTATGTCTTAAATGAGTGGTTCACATTGTACTACAGATTGCTTTATCCACACAATTCATGCACACTGAGCTGAAAGAGAGTATATTTATAATTTTCAAATAAATGACTATGCCAACATTAGTGGAAACACCTTCTTATTACTTATAAAGCTTGTGTGACAACAGGATATGCCAGGGATGAGTCGGACCTATGAACTAGAGTCTGGAGTACTTCCCTGGTTACTCGACAAGTAGACTTTCAGCTCTTAATCTACTGAGACCATGAAAACTCCCAAGGTCTGTTTGAGAATCTGAGGGGAACCACTGCTCCACACACCAGAACTCCAGTTTTCACTTTCCCACATACACATTTGGAAGCCCACAATGTTTCTTTTTTTTTTTTTTTTAATTAATTATTTATTTATTTGAGAGCGACAGACACAGCGAGAAAGACATATAGAGGGAGAGAGAGAATGGGCGCGCCAGGGCTTCCAGCCTCTGCAAACGAACTCCAGATGCGTGCGCCCCCTTGTGCATCTGGCTAACGTGGGACCTGGGGAACCGAGCCTCGAACCGGGGTCCTTAGGCTTCACAGGCAAGCGCTTAACCACTAAGCCATCTCTCCAGCCCCACAATGTTTCTTTTTGTCCTGTTCCAGGAATAAATTTAGTTGATTGCATGAGTTAATCCAAATTGATGTAAATTATGCATTGCCATGGCTTTGTGTTACCAATTGGTTATCGCTAATTTTATTGTAAGCCATAAATATATTCTGAGAATTCATAACCTCAGACAGAATCACACAGACATTAAAAATCAAAAGCGAAGACAGTAAAGATCGCTCAGTGGTTAAGTGCACAATTTGGTAAGTAAGAGAATCCATGGGGGTCTTAGACTCACTCAGTTTAAATCCCACACAAAAATACCATATCTCCAGATTCATGCCCGAGTCATATGTAAGCTATGATCAACTGCATTCCTTGTATTAGAGGTAAAGGCTCAAACCTCAACACAACATGACATGGGCACAATTACTGAGAGGAAATACCAAAAGCCTGGGGTTTTGCAAATAGCAGGAGCAGGAAAAATTGGTCTTTTGGAAACAACCATCTTTAAATAAGATCTGGCCAGAACTGATGTCTATTACTTACATCCATCTTCATTTCCTGAACTTGTTTTACTTGTGTTCTCCCATTTACCTATAATACACATAAGTGCACGTGAGTCAGTAAAGTGGTTCACCCACTCCTGCATACACTAGATACAGTCACATTAACTCATAGACAATGAGCAACAGGTTTCCATAGGCTTTTCATACAGCCTTCATGGAAGGCTCATTTCATCTTACCCACACCCTACACCCAAAATTCATTTGTAGAACGAACACAGATTCAGGAATTTAAGAACTGAAACCCAAAGATATTTCCTCAATAAAGGAAAAGCTTTAGCATACATACTCGATGATGTGCTACAGGAATCCTGCAATTATAGAAAAGAAAACACTATGAGAAGCAGGCGATACCATAGGCAAGGTGTTCTTTATCTTAATTTGGCCATGAGGGAACACTGAGTTAATTCAAAGTGGTCACAAACCAACAGTTTTCACAAAGGACAACAGCAGAACTGTCAAGAACATTTCATGCACAAGTATGTTTACATTGTGAAGTACACAATCCTTAGTATAAGGAGATAAATCATTTGCATTGGAAATTGTTCTCCTATTCGGGATTCACATCAACTGTCCATGGGAGGGAGGAATTGATTGGTCAAAGATTCTCATTCAACTCCACTGCACCCAGAAACATGTCTGCACAAGTATTCTGCACATTGAAAGAACATAAAGTAAACACTGTTACATGTCAGAAAAAGATTCACTTACATCACTGGGTGTTCCTTCTTCCAATATTGTGGAGATGGAAACTGACAGAAAAGAAAGCAATGGTTAGCATTTGGTTAACTAGGAGCTATAGTCTCTTGGGGAGCTTGCTCTATGTTATTAAGATTATATAATATTATATAATATTATATATTATATAATATTATATATTAAGATTATATTATTAAGGAAAATCTAGGAAAATTTTACAATTTCTATGTAAGAAAGAATTATAAAATATTAACCTTTCTCAGGATCTTCAAAGTCAATCTGCAATTATAAAAACAAATACATTGTAAGAAGTAAATCATACAACTTATGGACACATGGATTTATTTCTCACTCTCACCATAAAAAATTGTCAATCCTCTAAAATAGAAAAACAAAAACACTTCTATAAAGAAACTAGAGAAATGGCTCAGTGGTTAAGGTGCTTGCCTGAGAAGCCCAAGACCCATGTCCTAATCTCCATATCCCAAGTTAGCCAGAGGCACAAAGTTGAGGCAAGAATAAGGTTGAACATGCCCACTAGGTGGCATAAGCATCTGGAGTTCAATTGCAGTCACTGAGGCCATGACCCGCCAATCCCCCCCTCCAAACATAAAAATATAAAATTTTTTAAAAAATTGTCACTCAATTTCATAGGCTTAAAACACAGGATGAGTTTCATACTGGAAATCCAGTGATTGTTCACTGCAGGATGTCTCTCCTACTCTCATGACCTCATGAAATACACAGAAAACCAAGGAGGACACATTGCTTAAAAGCAGGTGAAGACCTAGTGTATAATGTATAACCTGAACATGTATATGCAGGTGCATATTTTGCATGAGTTAACAGAATAGAAGTTACTATTCTGCTATGATTCCAGGGGGGGAAAGTGAAAATCAATCAGTATATATAATATCACTTGTCATGTTTATGGAAAGCCATCTAAAAAAAGAAGAAATTAGGAAAGCAGCATTTTTATTTCAGGCTAAGAAAAGTAACCTTACATTTTCCTTTTCTTCAAGGATTTTGTCCTCTTCCGTACATTCTTGCTGAAGAAGGATAATTTCCTTAACTAAAAGAGAGAGAGAAACTGTTAGTCATTGGTGTTCTGGGTGGGGTTTCACTCAGAGAGCACTTCTTAGCCACAACAAAGGCCGGTGTGTATGGCTGTGCACTAAACATCAGAATCAGTGCTGCTACAGCAGCCTCTTCAAGTGAAAACAGACACCAGTCAAAAAGCAGTGGAGTAAAAGCTACTGTCTGAGCCCGTGGAAGTCTGATCATGGCAATGGAAGACAAAAGAAAAGAGTCTTTAAATAGAACTATAGTCCTATAACTCACAGTGATATCTTGGAAACCTAGACATGTGAAATTCTAAAAGCATGGAAAGTTATATTTCATAAGTGCTTTAGATTACAGAATCTTAGAAGAAATATTCTCATAGATCTTAAGCAATGGTCCAAGGTAATTCTGAAAATATTTTTCAGTAGTGACATCAGAGAACATGAAAACATAAATACTGCCAAGACCTCTCCCATTCTAAATGTATCTTAGGTTCTTTACTGTGTTCTTTAAGCCAAGACTATATGAAGGCAGACATGAACATGAAGGTACTGGTGAAGGTCCGGAAGGCACACTGGGAGAGGACCAGCTTTTCCATTTGACTGACTCTTTGACCTTATGTCAAAGTTCATGTGTGTGCCTGTGAAGGCTTTACCTAACCACATTCCCCATGTCACATGTCAGTTCTCAAACCAAACACAACAGTACTACTTGAGCACAATTGCTAAAAACAGGTACCAGAGGCATGGAGGTTTGTCTGGGCAAGAAGCAGAGAAATGGTTCACAAGGAAAGATTAACTATACATACCATAAATAAGCAAGACAAAGCATAACTCACAGACCGAAGAGCTTAAAAATTATCCCCTGAGCAGGAAAAGCATAGGAACCTCCACACATAAGTCCCGGTTCTCATGTTACCATTCCCCAGGACCTCAGACTACACAGCATAAAGTAAAATATGATTGCTCCTGGAGGCCTATTTCATTAGACCTGACCAGGAATGACGTCTGATATGTACTTTGATCTTCCATCTCCAAGGTGGTTATACTTAGGTGCTCCCATTTACCAATAAAAAACACATGAGTGTACATTAAACAATAAGGTGTTTCACCCATTCTTGCATACACTAGGTACAGTCACATTAAGTCATAGAATATGAGCCTCACATTTCCATAGACTTTCCATACAGCCTTCATGAAAGACTCATTTCATGTTATGCACATCCTACACCCAAACCTCATTCCTACAAGGAACATAGATGCAGGGATTTAAGAACTGAAACCCAAAGATAGTTCCTCAATAAAGTAATAGCTTTAGAATACATACCTGGTGATATGTTACAGGAGTCCTGCAATTAGAGAAAAGAAAACACTGTGAGAAGCTGGTAATACCATAGGAACGACTTTCTTTGTATTACTTTGGAAATGCAGGAACACTAAGTTAAGCTAAATTTGTCACAAACCAACAAAATTTTCACAAAGGACAACAGCAGAACTGTCAAGAACGTTTCATTCACAGCTACGTTTACACTGTGAAGTACACAATCCTTAGTATAAGGAGAGAAATCACTTGCATTGGAAATTGTTCTAACATTCAAGAGTCACATGAACTATCCATGGTGTGATGAAATGATTTGTAGAAGATCCTTATTCAACTCCACCACATCCTGAAACATGTCTGCCCAAGAATTATGCACATTGAAAGAACATAAATTGATAATTTTACAAAAGTCCCCCCAAAAGATTCTCTTACATCATCCAGTGGTCCGTTTTCCAATATTGTGGAAAGGAAACCTGACAGGAAAGAAAGCAATGGTCAGCATGTTGTTAACTAGGAGATATAATCCCTCGTGGAGCTTTCTCCATGTCATCAAGACTAAATTTTGTTGAATGATTAGATAGTGTGGACCAAGAAGTGACTGACTTGTCCTTCTGGCTGGGAGAAGGAAGAGAAAGGAGCAGAAACATAGAAGCCTTTTTCCTGCAAATATAGTCACTGTAAGTGGTACACAATTATCAAGCTCTGCTGAGATTTGAAGCACGTGCCACTAACCAGCACAGCAGGAGGAAGCACATGAGTTTGAGTCCAATCTCAGGTACACACTGAACTTCAGGAATCTTTTGCCCAGAGGAACTCTGGTCTCATAACTAAGAAAAACTAACATGAGATGACTCATATTGCACAGGGACATTCAATGGCACACTCCTGTCATTCTTCCTTCTTCATGTATCAAAAGCCGTCTGAACTACTAAGGCCTTCATGACATTTTCAAATATCATGAGTTTCATGATGCAGGTATATGCTGCCATGTTTTTTACAGGATAATGAATGTTGATTCAAAGACAGTGGGATTCTAAAATAGAAAATGCATTATGTCATATTAATAACTAGTGTCTGTGCAACAGATCACCAAATTGTACAGGTTAATTTAAAGTACAAGCATTTCATAATTTTACACTGCCAATATCACATCCTTTGCATATTTCTTTGTGCCCACAGTGTTGTTAACGTGTTCAGACAGTCATGGTGTATTTTTTTTTTTTCACTCTGTGAAGGTGGTACCCTTGAGCTGCGGCATTATCTTCATGGTTCAAGTTCACAGAGCCTTCTATACCAATGATGCCTGAATCTAAGAAATATGATTGACAACAGGCAGCCGAAGAAGGAGGACAGCTGATATTGGCATTATGGAAGCAAAGAAGAAGCATTCATAAAGGGTATTAAGATGATCAGTAACAGTTGTTTGCTGATGAAAACATGATCTGTAAATCAAATGAATAAATGGATTCCCATTTATTTCCAAGCAATGACACAAAATAATTACTAAATCTTCACAGAATTCAGTTTCCCTAGCTCATGTTCATTCTCTGTGATATATCAGCTGTTGAAAAAGCATGTCTGGATTATGTAAATGGCTCAATAATAGGGAGCAAAGAGCAATCAATTTACTGATTAAAGCTCAGTACAGTGAGGAAACAGGTATATATGCTTATGTGTAAGTTTATGTTTATTTGTTACAATACTCACACCAATGTGCTCTCTTTCACTAACATGTAGAAGTCAGCAGAGCTTGTGGCTCACCTCTTCCTGACTACAATGAAGGCACGGTGGCTTACACAAGACCAAGTTCATCTTTCTCCTTTTTCACTCAGAGATTTCATAGATAGCACCAAAGTACAACTGAATGATAGTCACATGAATATGGTGCTTTCATCCCACCTGAAAGGTGATACCTTCCTAAGTTCGGAAAGGATGGACAGGATGAAGCCATAACAGAGAATCTGAGTCTTTAAATATATTTCTGGATTTCTCAGTATTTCACATGAGCTGTTTAGTCTATACAAGGCACTGACTATATACTGTGACTTAGCAGGGTATGGTCATTACCTCTTCCCATTATGAAGTTAAATATATGGTCACTGTCCTTTGCCTGTCCCAAAGCTACCAGTTCTCTCCTATGCTGCTACTGCCATGCCCTATTCTGTACTATCCTTACAACTTTTAAAGCATTCTTTCTTGGACTCCACTGGAATTTCTGTATTATAACTAGAAATTCTGAGGTGAGAAATTGACACATACATATATATGTGGGGGTTGAACATTCTCAAAGACAACTCATAGAGTATGTTTCCTTCACTCCTTGTGTGTCTGTGTTCTGTCTTTCTATGGATTTAGTGGCTATACCCTATCAGTCAGTATTGACACTGATCATCAAGGGGAAGGCCAGTGATTGGGTGCCCATGGTCTTAATGGTGGAGCACATGAGTATGCTCATAAATGTGGCAAACAGGATTGCTACCAATTTCAGTGTTTCACTCTAAGATCAGCAAGGTCTTAAGTAGACAAAGAGTTAAAAATTTCCTGTGTTCACTTTGAAATTATCAAGGGTTTTAAAGTAATTTATGAATTTTCACATTTGGGGCCAGTTTCTAAGACAGAAGCCCAGAAAATACAGAGGTGGGTCACACTGTTCCACTGATTACGTCTACCAGCAAATACCTGGAACTGATCTGAAACTGGTATATTTGTGCTGATCATATAAATGACTGTGCCCAAGATTTTTACCAACTTCCTATTTCTTGTGATATTTATGTGAAGACAGTGAACCTTTCTAAGGGTGCTAGATCTAGGAACTGGAGACAGGAGCTCTTCCAGAGTCCACAGGCAGTTTTGTCTCTCTGCTCTCCTGTGGGTGTTGTCTGAATGACAGGCTGGGAGAAGCAGCAATGGCCCACAGGTCTGGGATCATGTTTCTTTGTCCACAAATTTGATAACTAACATTCCTCATTATGTTCTCACATTACAGGGGATATGAAATCTACCCCAGGTATAAATATAGTATTGTTTTAGGTAGTAATTTACATAATGTTCATTTAATGTACATATTGGTCACAGTATTTTTCATGAAGAGGTTGAGGGTAATTGTGATGTGAGCTTAAAATATCTTCTGACAAAGAAAGCCCCAGGCAGAATCACTCATGCATTTAAAAATCACAAGACACCGATGCACACCAGGCCCAGCATTCAACATGTACATGAGCCCACATAAACCTGGCAGTGAATAAAATTGCACCCAGCAACTAGAGGAAACTACCCAACAAGTTTTAACTGAGACTATCAGAATAATTGTAAGTTGTTTCCTGCCCTCTTAACCTGTAGAAATCTACAAACAGTGTCACTATTTAAGGGAAACATAGGAAAATATTACAATTTTTCTCAAAAAAGAATTCCAAAGTACTAACCTTTTTTAGGATCTCCAAGGTCAATCTGCAATTACACAAACACATTGAAAGAAGTAATTCATACAAATTATTGGCACATGGACTTATTTGTCATTCTGACCAGTAAAAAATTGTCAATCACAGGCAATGTCATAGGCTTACATCCCAGGATGACATGCTCACTGGATATCCAGTGATCATTTCTTGGAGAATTTCTCTCTGTCATTCCTTCATGAATTACAAAGAAAACCAAGGACAAAACTTTGCTTGCAAGTAAGTGGAGACCTAATATGTAATTTATAACCAGAGCATACATTTGCCAATATCCTTTTCTATGAATTAACAGTTTGTAAGGTTCTAATGAACTACTATTCCAGAAAAAATATATATAAATCAGTATATATAATCCCAGTTGTCATGTTTTATGGCAAAACTCTTCCAAAAGTAGGATTTTAAGACAGCAACATTTTTACTTAAGGCTAAGAAAAGTTGCCTTACATTTTCCTTTCTTTCAAGGACTTTATCCTCTTCTTCTTCCTGAGGACAGGTAATTTCCTCAACTAAAAAAAAGGAAAAACAAAAAATAGAGAGTCACTCTTAGTTGTTGGTATTGCAGTTAGGGTTTCACTGAGAGAGCACTGCTTAGTCACCACGGAGGCCTCTGTGTATGGCTGTGCTCTAAACATCAGAATCAGTGCTGCTACAGCAGCCATGTCAAGTGAAAGCAAACACTAGTCAAGGAGAGAAACAGCAACTGTCTGAGTCCTTGAAAGTCTGATCATGGCAATGGAAGACAAACAAAAAGAGTTTTTAAATAGAACTATAGTCCTATAACCCAGAGTAGTTGCTTAGAATCCTAGTCATGTGAAATTCTAAGAGCAAGAACCAGTGAGTTATATTTCTTAACTGGTGTAGAATACAATATCTTAGAAGAAATGTTCTCATAGATCTTAAGCAATGGTCCAAGGTAATTCCAAAAATAGATTTTTAGTAGTGACATCAGAGAACATGAAAACATAAGTACTGCCAAGATTTTTCCCATCTAAACATATCTTAGGTTCTTAATGTGTTCTTCAAGCCAAGACTATATGAAGGCACACATGAACATGAAGGTACTGGTGAAAATCCTGAAGACAGAGAGGGACAGGACCAGCGTTTCCATTAGACTGACTCTTAGACCTTATGTCAAAGTTCATGTGTGTACCCTGTGAGGATTGGACCTCACCATATTGCCCAAACCAAGCACAACACTACTATTTGGGCACAATTGCTAAGAACCAGAGGCATGGACTTTTGTCCATGCAAGAAGCAGGAGAAGTGGTTCACAATAAAGATCAACTTTAAATGTCAGGAAGAAGCAAGACACCGCATAAGTTACAGACAGAACAGCTTAAAATTTAGCCCCTGAGAAGGAAAAGCATAGGAACCTTCACACATAATTCCTGATCATCATGTTGCCTTTCCCAGGATCTCAGGCTGTTGAGCAAAAGGTAAAATTTGTCTGCTCCTGGGGGCCTATTTGATTAGATCTGACCAGGAATGATGTCTGATACATGCATTGTCTTTACTCCCCAAGCTTGTTATACTTAGGGGCTCCCATTTACCAATAATAAAGATATGAGTGCATGTTAGACAATAAAATGTTTCACCCATTCTTGCATATACAAAACACACTCACTTTAACTCATAGACAACGAACCTCAGGTTTCCATAGACTTTCCAGACAGTCTTCATAGAAGACTCATTTCATCTTACTCACAACCAATACCTAGCCGTCATCTTAACAAGGAACATAGATGCCAGGATTTAAGAACTGAAACCCAAAGGCATTTCCTCAATAAAGAATAGGTTTAGGGCTGGAGAGATGGCTTAGCGGTTAAGCGCTTGCCTGTGAAGCCTAAGGACCCCGGTTTGAGGCTCGGTTCCCCAGGTCCCACGTTAGCCAGATGCACAAGGGGGCGCATGCGTCTGGAGTTCATTTTCAGAGGCTGGAAGCCCTGGCACGCCCATTCTCTCTCTCTCCCTCTATCTGTCTTTCTCTCTGTGTCTGTCACTCTCGAATAAATAAATAAATAATTTAAAAAAATAAAAATAAAATAAAATAAAGGAATAGCTTTAGAATACATACCCAGTGACATCATACAGGATTCCTGCAATTAAAGAAAAGAAAACACGGTGAGAGGCAGGCAATACCATGGCAAGGCTTTCTTTGTATTACTTTGGGAAAGCAGGTATTCTGAGTTAAATGAAATTTTTCACAAACTAACAAAGATTTCCCAAAGCCAACAGCTGAACTGTCAAGAACATTTCATGCACAAGTACAGTTACACTTTGAAATACACAATCCTTAGTGTAAGAAGATAAATCATTTGCCCTGGAATTGTTCTGCCATTTAGGAGTCATATTAACTATCCTTGGATGTGATGAATTGATTTGCAGGAGATTCTTATTCAACTCCACAACACCCAGAAATATGTCTGCACAAGAATTATGCACACTGAAAGAATATAAAGGGAAGATTCTACATAAGTCACAAAAAGATTCTCTTACATCATCTGATGGTCCTTTTTCCAAAATTGTTGGGAGTGAACCTAAGAGGAAAGAATACAACTGTCAGCATGTCCTTAACTATGAGGTGTAATCCCTTGGGGAGCTTTCTGTATGTTGTTAAGTCTAGCTGCAGTGAATGACTAGCGATTGTGGACTGAGCTGTCACAGGCTCATGCTTCTGGCTAAAAGAAGAATGAGAAAAGAGCAGAAAGAAAATACACATGGGAGACTGGTCTTTGCAAATATATCCTTCATAGATGATACACAAATATCAAGCTCTGCTGAATAGCATAGCACTTGCCAGTCATCTCAACACTGAGGAAGTGTAGGCAAGGGAATTTGAGTCCAATATCAGGTACACATTGATTTTCAGGAATCTCTGGGCTCTAAGAAATCCTGTATTTTAATCCTCATGACATTTCAGGTCATTTCAATATATGAGGATCAATAATGCTTGGATTTGCTGCTAATTTTTACTGGATTATGAAAGTTGATCAAAAACAGTTGGGAATCTGCTGTACAAATTGCATTATGTCACATTTATAACTAGTTTCTGTCCATATTATCACCAATAAATATTTCTCTATTTAAAGTACAAGCATTTCATAATAGTACACAACTGCCAATTTCACCCTGTTTTGCTTAACTCTTTGAGCACAATATGTTTTTCCCCTGTGATCAAACAGTCATAGAATTTTTGACACTCTATGTGATGCTGGTACTCTTGAGATCTGGCAGTAACCTCATGGTCCAGGTCCATAGAACCTGGATCTAAGAACATGATCATGATTGACAGAAGGCAGCAACAACTGAAGACAGCTGATATTGGCATTATGGAAGAAAGGCAGAAACATTCAAAAAATATATTAAGATGAACAGAAACAGGTGTTTGCTGATGAAACATGATCTTTAAATCTAACAAAGTGCATTCTCATTTATTCCTATAATACAAAATTCCTATAATACAAAATGATTAAGTCTTCACAGAATTCAGCTTATATGTCTGATGTTCACTCTCTGTTATTTATTAGCTATTAAGAAAACATGTCTAGTTCATGACAATAGTTCCACAAAAAGGAGCACAGAGCAAATGATCATCCATTTTCTGATGAAAGCTCAGAACAGTGAGGAAACAGGTATTTTTGCTTGTGTGAGTTTCACTTCAGGCTTTACAATGCACACATCCAAATGTTCTCTGTCACTAACATCTGGAAGAAGTCAGCAGAGCTCGTGACTCCCCTACTCCTAACTACAACAATGAAGCTGCACTGGAACACACAATACCAACCTCAGTTTTCCCGTGGTTCACAGATTTTGTAGATGATGCCAAAGTACAGTTGACTCTTGGCCATGTGATTATGTTCATTTCATCCCACATGAAACATAATATCTTTCTAAGTGGTGAAAGGATGGACATAATCAAAGTCTGTCACTCCATTCCTATTTCTGGTACAGCTTAGGTGATGACAGAGGAGCCTCTCTAAGAATGGTTAGACCTGGGAACTAGAGGGGGGAGTACTTGAGGAGTCCACAGGCAGTGTTGTCTCTGCTCTCCTCTGGGTATTGTCTGCATAACAACCTGTGAGAAATAGCAATGGCCCCTATTTCTGGATTCATGTTCTTGTTTGTCCACATAGAAATTTGAGAGCTAAGACTATTCATTTTGTCCTGCATTAGAGGTGATACTACACCAACCCCAGGTATAAATATAGTGCACTGCATGCTTTAATTTACAGAATGTTCATGTAATATACATGTTTGTCATAGACTTTTTTAAGGAAGAAGATGAGGGTAATTGTGACTAAACTTTCAAATATCTTGTGAGAAAACATGACCTTAGGGAAAATCACATATGTATTCAAATCACAAGATGCAGAAGCACACCAGATCCTATCATGGAGCAGTGAGTGAAATTGCCTCCAAGAACTAGAGAAAACATTCCAACAAGTTTTCACTTAGACAACTAGCTTTATTTTGAAGGTTTTTTCCTGCTCTTTCAACCTGTAAAACATTATAAACATCATCACTATTCTAAGAGAATCCAGTAAGGACTTACATATTTCCATAAATATTAATAATAGTATACTTACAATTTTTATCATCTTTTGTGGGTTCCATCTACAATTATAGAAGCAAACACAGTGTAAAAAGTCATGGGACTCACTGATACCTTGATTTATTTTTCATTCTGACTATTACAAACCATCAATCACTGGCAAGGTTACAAGCTTACAACACAAGAATGAGATACACCATTCAAAACAGTGATCATTTCCAGGAAGAGCTCTTGATACCTGTCATTACCTCATGAATTACAGCAGATCCCCAGGAGAAGACTAGGCTTCCTTGCTGAAGGATGACCCCTCATACACCATTTCACCTGACCCTGCATAGGCAATTGTCCATTTGCAAAATGTAACAGTTGCTAAGTGGCTACCCTTCCACCATTCTGGAAAACAGAATCTGAAATCTATTAGTATCTGTAATACTCAGTGCCATGGTTTAATGGCCATGGATGACCTGAACTAAAAACAGGAAATTAAGAAAGCAACATAAAAGATGAAGAAAGATTGTTTTACCTTTTCACTGGATTCTGTGTCTTCATCTTTATTATTAAGACTGTTGTCATGAGTGGTAACAACCTCCACTAGGAAGACAACAGAGTAAGTGTTACTCAGAGGTGATGAGGCCCGTGCATTACTCAGAGAGCACAGCTTGGCCAACACAAAGGCCAGCATGTATGGCTGTGCTCTGAATACCAGAAGCAGCGCTGTTACAGCAGCATCCTCAAGTGACAGCAGAGACTAACCAAGAAGAAAAGGTGGGGGGGAGTGTGCTGGAGAGATGCCTCAGTAGTTAAGACACTTACCTGCAAAACCTAAAGACCCAAGTTCAAGTCCTCAGTACCCATGTAGAACCAGATGCACAGGTTGATTCATGCATCTGGAGTTAGTTTGTAGTGGCTAGAGGCTATGGCATGCGCATTCTGTCTGTCTCTCTCTGCTGGGATTGATGGTGCGTGCCTTTAATCAAGTTCAAGGCCATCCTGAGTCTGCATAGTGAATTCCAGTTCACCCTAGGCTAGAGTAAGTAACTAACAGATTAAAAAAAAAAAAAAAGCCTGGAGAGAGAGAAGCAACACAACAGAAAATAGCAGCATCCAAATGGTACTAGTGAGTGTCCTCTCACTCACAGTGAGCATGTTGGAACCTAGATAGATGGCATTCTAGTGCCAAGAAAACACTTTATAAGTTATAATGTGTGCTAGTGAGCATTTAATATAAACTTTATAGGAAATCTTCCTTGAAGTCTCATAGACAATGTTTCAAGAGAATTCAAAATATTAGAGCTTGGTGAGTGACATCTGAGAAATGAAGCCATAAATACTGTCAAAATTCTCCCCTCATCATACATTCGTTACTTCAGTGTGCCCTGTGAACCAGGATCCATGAGAGATGCACATGAAGGCCCTACTTTAAATCCTGGATGAAAAGAGGGGGGATCTGCTTCTTCACTGACTCATTCTTAAGACTTTATGTCCATGTTCACGTGAGTGTCATGTGAGTCCTGTATCCCGCCACATTCCCTATATCATAGGTTAGTGCCCAAAACTCAATACAACATTTTGTATTTATCAGGAGAGCTGCCAAAGGCTTAGAAGTTTGGCAAAGGCAGAAACAGAAAGGAACAGGTTTGCTGGGAAAGATCTCTTTTAAATGACCACCCAACACAAGGTGGACGTTAGGTCCCAGGCACTACTGCATAGATTTATGCCTTTGAAAAAGAAAAGGCAGGCTGGAAAGATGGGTCAGTGATTACAGATGCTTTTTTGCCAAGGAAAATGGCCAGAGTTTGATTCTCATGTTTAGCCACATGCACAGAGTGGCACATGCCTCTGGAGCTTATTTACATTGGCACACAGTATCCTGGTGTGCCCATTCTCTCTCTCTCTTCTCTCTCTCTCTCTCTCTCTCTCTCTCTCTCTCTCTCTGTGTGTGTGTGTGTGTGTGTGTGTGTGTGTGTGTGTGTGTGTTTCATAACTTAGTAAAAAGACACATGAACAAAGAAATATTAACCAAAAAAGGGAAAGGAAAAGCAAAGGATCTCTTCCCCCAATATATATACTTGTCCTCTGAATACCTTTCTCACCACCACAGCCTTACCAGCAAAAGGTAAGTTTTCTTCAATACCAGCACTTGGGAAACTGAAGTAAAAGCATCACTGTCAGATGCAGAACTGCTTGGGCACCAAAGTGATTTCCAGGTCAGCCAGGGCTAGGCCTCCAACCTCCTCAAAACTAACAAACCCAGCCTGGAGAGATGGCTTACCAGTTAAAATGCTTGCCTGCATAGCCAAAGGACTCAGGTCTGGATCCTCAGGAAAAAGAGACCAAGCAAGTGAGTGTGAGAGAGAGAGAGAGTGAGAAACTGTGCATGTGTGTGTGTGTGTGTGTGAGAGAGAGAGAGAGAGAGCAGAATGGGCACACCAGAGCTTCCAGCTACTGCAAATGAAGTCAAACGCATGTCCCACTTTGTGCCTCTTGCTTACATGGGTTCTGGAGAATCAGATCTAGGTCTTCTGGCTTTATAGGCAAATGCCTGAACTGCTAAGCTATCTCTACAGCCCAACATGTACTGTTTTAACCAATGAAACAGATTTAATACTAAGCAAAAAAAAAAAAAAGTATTAACAGCAGCATGTGGTACTACACACAATACTAGGGAGGCAGAGATAGGAGGGTCTCTATGAGTTTGAAGCAGACCTGAGACTACATAGTGAATTCCAGGTCATCCTGGGCTACAGCGAGACCCTATCTGGAAAATACAAACAATAATACATAGTGAAATTCACCCTCTTTTCTAGAATGAATGATTCTACAATGAAGATACTGAATCATTTCTTTAAAAGCACCATTTTATCTAAATGTAAAATTTTATGTAAAAAATTTTACTATTTCTTTTTGGTAAATAGATTTTAAACCAATTCTAGCAAGAAACTAATGCAGTTAGCTTATTTTATGTTTCACTTAAGATAAGGCAGGGGCCCTTAGCTAAAGGACTGTTTATTTGTTACTTTAATACTACAAGGGAAGTGCAAAGGTAAAGCATAGTCTAAAACGGTGCATATAGGAAGCAGCATCTTAGCAGCAGTGCAGTCCTTCAAGATTTTCATTATCATGCTTTCCTGAACAAGATGGGATGGCTCAACATGAAAAGAGTTTGGGTAATAATATTATGTATTTTAGTGTGGAAACAAGCCTTGCAGAAATTACCTTTTGGATTTGTGGATTCTTTGTCCTTCTTAGAGGTACTTTTGGATATGATTGATTGAATTGGCTTAATATGGTGACATAATAAATCAAAAAATTTTAAACATCAAGTGAAAACTTAGAAAAGGCATTGTTCTATATGCCCTATAAATTACTCTATGAGAATACATGCTAAGCTACGTGTGATGGTTCGGCTTCTGTTGTTTTGTTCATAGTCTTCTAGGAAACGGGTAAACCTGAATGTTCAATTCATTAGTAGCAGTTTTTCCCTTTAATGTAGGCTTTTTGGCCTACTCTTGAAAAACTGCTTTATTCCTAAGAACATGATTCTGAATCGTCATCAGCCTTACCAACCCTTCCAGGTTCAGACCTAACCTCCTACTTTCGTTACTGTTCACTGCATTTTCCTTTTATGTTTAGCCCAGTGTTACTAAGATAAACAAGGGCAATGAAGTTTGCCAACTTTGCAATGCATTTGAGGACATTGTGGCAGCTTTAGAAGGCTTTCCCGATTTCTATTCCTCAGACAGGAGACCCACAACAAGTTTCGGATACAAGAAAAAGTCATGGGCTTGCACAGCTGTCATGTTAGAAAGCTCTGATAGGAATTCAAATGTGGCCTGTTACTTAAAAGCCAACAATTTTAAGGAATGAGTTTTACTGGCCACTTAAACTCTTTGTACAGTGTCAGATTGCTAAAAAAATAAAAAATAAAAAGAGCTCCAATAAAAAAAGAGATTAAATTTTAAGACTCCAAATCAGAGGAGCACTTCAAGTTATTTTGTTTGGATTTGTTTTTAGTGTAAAGCAGATAGTCATTGGCTAGATCTTTTGTTATCATTTCCATACCTGAGAGCTGTGCCTATTTGCCATTATGTCTATTGATAGGACAGTGACAAAGAAACATTCTTCAGTGAATTCCTAACTTAGAATTGTTAACATTAATGCTCAATAAACAAATTCCCTGAAAAAAAAAAAATCTCCTCTTGGCTGGTGGGCTCCAGGGCTGATGGAGGCGGTGCATGGCTGCCTCACCCCCACCTCCACAGGGGCCCGCCTCCGCCCATCGCCCCACCATGCCTCCCTGGGCTGGTATGAAATCTTAGCCACCTTCCCAACAAGCAGCTGGGCCTGCTAAGCTGCTGGTGGCTCTCCTTTCTCAGGCTCTCTGAGCAGCCACTCCCCCACCCAAGGGTCCCGCCTCCGCTGAGGCCCCACCCTGGCCCGCTCGCCTACCTGTGCTGGGTCCCTCCTCCCATTGGACACCGCAGTATATATGTAATTTAGTGAATGAAATTATAGCATAAACAGAATTATCAGTGTATATTCATGAAGAATTAATTATATAAAATATTTTAACATTTACTATCCAGTCTACTTGAAGGGAAAGCATTCAATGGCCAGTCAACATACCTTTAGATGAACAACAGCCCATAGTTAAATACCATTAAAAAATAACGCTACTAACACTCTCGGCAGAAATCTGACTTTATGGCTCAGTGCCTAGACACATACTGGCAGAATTCAGCACTGAGAGGGTAGATATCACAATAGCCCATAGAACTTTCAGTGGGTTCTCAATCGCTACTATGACAACCACCTCTGATATTAGCCAAGTGTGCTTCTGTCAGTTCAAGACATTCTATAGGTTACTTTATGTGTGGGTGCATGTAATATTCTCTCCCTAAGACTATAACTACCAAAGTAGATGTATTCTTCTCATATGTTTAAATTATTATGAAGTTTCTTATCTCTAAATGTGTGACTGCACTGAAAAATATTCACATCACTATGTAGTTAAATGATAGGATAGTCAGTGAGTAATATAGACAAAGTATTATTCTAAGAACATCTTTGTGTGGATATAAATATCTTAGGCATAAATACATAATTATACTATTCAATATAAATTTTCAAATAAACATGTAAAATTAAGTATACTATAGCAATAAAAGCTATTCATGTAATATATTCTCATGATGTGCTCATGAAAACAAGCTATAAAAAGAAACATAACCTATCCCCAAATAAATGAAACAAGCTACTTTCCTGAGGAATTGTTGTACATTGAATTTGAAAAGCCATAAGCATATTAACAAAATTAAACCTGTCTTTTTTTTTTTTTTTTTTTTTTGAAGTAAGGTGTCACATTAGCTCAGGATCTCACTCTTTACTCCCAGGCTGGCCTTGAACTCACAGTGATCCTACTACTTCTGCCTTCCAAGTGCTGGGATTAACGTTTGTGCCACTATGCCCTGCAAACCTGTACTTTAACAGATCATATGTAAAACATATTTTTAGGTGTATTTTGTTCTAGAGAATCCTACGAAGGTTTAGAGGCCTACTGAATATACAAAATCAATTGCAGAAAAAATCCCAGAAGGAACTGTCCTCAGCCTGGGAGATTGTGAACAAGCCCAAAGCTTCTTGGCTTAATTTGACAAGTTTGACTGCCTCGATTTTCCAAAAACAATTTTCTGCTGCTTTTGCTGAGAAGATGCTCTCACCATGAGCGGGGACTGTGTTAGTCTGCACACAGGTTCACTTCTGCCCAGCTAAGTCGCTTTGCTTTCCCTTTAGAGTCCTGGGTGTGTCTTGTTTTCCATTAGCGCTTCGGGGCCATTCTAAATAGATGCTTTCTCTGCTAAGCCACTGAGACTGTTCCACATCTATGTTTGTGAGGCAAACCTACAAGGTGATATGGTTATTTTACAAGGCATTTACACTGGTGGAGAAGAGCAAGCTAATAAGCAAGGTCACATGAGGTGACAGCTATGTGAGTTTTCCTCACAATTTTCCTGAAGTGTGCTTTGGGACTTAAAACTTGCTTTTAGTTTTCTGAGTTCAAATACCTTCTTATTTATTAAGTTACATTTATTGTTAGTTTACTGGTGCCATGCTGAAGAGAAAGACATAAGTGATAACATGAATGAGGTGTTAAAATACAAAATTATTTTTGCTTCTAGTGTCTAAAAACAGACTACATTGTGCATCTTTTGTAACACTGTCTGTCCTCATGATAAACGCTGAAATAGCATGATAAACAGTCCTATCCTTCAGTATAATCAGTTGGGGAAAACTAGCCTTCCCCCCACCCCGGATTGTTTCTTAAAAGGTAAATTGCTAATTTATACTGTGTGATTCTGTTCTTCATAAAATAGGTTTCATTAATCACAACAAATCACTTATTGTTAGAAACTACTACAGGGTATAAAGTAAAATCTACCATTTTTTTTTTTAGTATTGTGAAAAACTCACATTGCTTGTCTCCTAAGGCCCTCAGAGTAGGCATGGTAGTCCAGTGTCTTCTACTGACAAGTGTAATTATCCACCTGGGGCCCCAGAAAGACTCCTGCTCTAACATGACTTTGAAGCAAACCAAAATCAGGCTTGTTAAGGCAAAGGTTCTCTCTTCAGAGCCAGGCTCACATCCGGGGATGGGTCACAAAGCTGAGGAACTTCCCTGGCACCCTGCTACCCACCTGGCACAGCTGCCTGCTCTGTGGATATCAACCTGCAGGGTAGGGGGGAGTCATAGTTGACAACCAGCTCCACATCGGTGCTGACCAGGCCACGGGAAGCTGTGTCTGCAAATAAGGATGTCTTGGGAGCCCTTCGAGAAGCACTGGAAAACCCCTGCCCTCATGAAGGCTGGCATGTGCCCTGCAGCCTTAGTTGTAGGATCTCGGGGTCATCCAGAACACATCCTAGCTGGTTCCCAGGGCCTGAGCTGTCGCAGAACACCAGGACATCCCAAGGGTCTAGTCTCATGTGCTCATCATGCTGCTTGAGGATTTGTACAACTCTGTCACCTTCTCTGCTCCTTTTAGCGTCACAGATGTCTGTGGGACATGAGGCTCCAAGCTGATCAGCCAATTTTCAGAGCCTTCCACAGATCTCCTGGAGAGTCCCCGCACGTGTGCTGACTGCTGTCTGGAAGCTGCAGCCTAATCCTGCACATGCCACAACTCCCGCTGTCTGCACACCTGCAAGCCCAAGGTCGTGCCCAGTGACCCGGCCACAGCTTGCACCTGCCAGGCTAACTCTCAGGAAGGCACCAGCGGGACCAAACTCGGTCGCCCAACAGGTGTAGACACGCGGGCGGGAGGAAGCACAGAGTCTGGCCACTGCTGGTTTCCATGCAGATGTCGCAGTGGCCGCCAAGTGCTGGGGGAAGGCTCTGGACTGCACCGTGGGATGAGCCACTGGGCACAGCTTCCTCAAGGGCACCCAGGACTGGGTGTGCCAAGCTACGCCGGGAGACCGACGGGTAGCGGAGGGTGGCGCCTCCTGTCGCACGCGCCCCAGGGAGAACTGGTCCCTTGAGTCCAGCGACCGGGCAGAGCCTCCAGCCTGGTGTGGCCAGAGGCGCGCTGCCAATCGCTCAGGGCTGTGCACGCGGGTCGCTTCCACCCCTGCGGCGCCCACAAGCGGGGCTCCAGGACGCACCACCACTGGCCACCAGCGTCTCCAGGAAGTGGAAGAGCCGTTTCACTATTCTTATTAAAACTGTTGGTGAGAAAATGATCTGCTGTTCAAGTAAGTTTGTTTGACATTTTTCTTAAAAATATTTCAATATGCATTATTTATTGTTATAACAAATGAGCTAGGAAAGATGCATTTTCATTTTGTGACAGATCTAATAAACTTGCCTAACTAATCTTTAGTATGGGATGATTTTGATGCTATCTTTGGAGCTTTGCACTGAATATTAAAAATTATACTGGCACAGTGTATTCACATAAAATAAGTAGTACTTGGCTTAATTGTTAATATTTGGGATACTTTTTAAATCACTGTTTCAATTAGACTCAAAATTCTTTCTAATTTTTATTTACTTTTTAAAGGAAACATCTGTCAAAGTAGTATTTATTCATTCCAAACTAATGTTTGTGTGAATTATATCTATATTTTCATGATATAAGAATAAAGTTTCTTTGAAGTAAGGAGGGAAAAATCTGGATTCATTGATTTTGCTGAGGTGACGTGTCCAGTGTAAGAATGATCCATGTGTTAGTTTCCACAAGAAACTTCTTGGTATTTCAAGAAGCTTTAAGTAGGGGGTACTGATAACTGCTACTCTGTCAGTCCGCTGTCTCCATATGCAGTGAAATTTTATGATCCCTTTATAATGAAATGTAAGAAATCACAACCGTTCTTGAACAGAAAAGGCTTCCATGCTTTATGATTCTGTTATTATTATAGCATACCTGTTTGCTCTTAAACTCTAGGATGTATGGAAATCTTTCCTCTGCTTTCCCCTACCTTTTCCTCCCAAGTAGATAAATCTATGCTGTCCCATACAGTGTATTTAATTTTTGGAAAATATATGCTATACATCAAGTGTGTGTTAATTAAGCCACTTTGATATTTTATGCTTCTACAGTTCCTATTTTCCTCAGAAAATTGTGGAACAAGTAATTACCAATTATAATGATGCCCATTGTCCTCTGCTGTAAAAAAAGAAGTCTGAATAGGTACTCGACTTGTTTCAATGTCCATGAACTTGAGCTACTCATGTGCAATTATGTGTATGGGAATGGAGTACTGTTCATGAGTTGTATCTACATCATCATATGGATGTATATTTATTAATAAAGTAACTACTTTACAAGTAAAAAATAGAATAAGAAAAAAAATACTCGGGGCTGTTTTTGATTGAATGTGTACAGTGTTAAGTTAAATTTTAGAATCTACCTGTATTTTATTCCACTCAGCCTGCTTGAATACTCCTATAGCAGGGAATCTCAACCCCTAAGAACATCTTTGTAGATACTCTGAGAGTCTTAAGAGCCGCACCTAATACCTTAAGGTCCTACCCTGAAAATATATTACATCAAATCAATTGATACAGCTAAGAATACACAGCTAGCTAGAAAATCCAAGCATTAACTTAATCCAAGATGCAAAAATATATACATTATAACACAAGAAACACTAAAAAGCAAGACGATATAAATCCACCTAAAAGTATTAATGCATCAGAAATGTCCTCCAGTGAGAAAGAGTTAGAGGAAATGCCTGAGAAAGAGTTCAAAAGAATAATTATAAATATGTTCAAAGAGGTCAAAGAACACATGAAAGCAATCAAAGAAGAAATCAAAGAGGAAATCAAAGGAATCAAAGAAGAGGCAGGACGCCAATTTAATGAAATAAAGAAGGCAATACAAGACATAAATAGGGAAATAGAAATAATAAAGAAAAACCAGTCAGAATTACTAGCAATGAAGAACACAGTTAATGAAATAAAAAACTCTGTAGAAAATCTCACCAGTAGGATGGATGAGGGAGAGGACAGAATATCTAAGCTAGAAGACCAGGTGGCAGACCTAATGCAGTCCAACAAAGAGAAAGACAAACTTATAGAAAAGTATGAGTGGGAATTTCAAGATATTCGGGACACTATGAAAAGATCCAATATAAGAATTCAGGGCATAGTAGAAGGAGAAGAACTCCACTCCAGAGGCATAGTAAGCATCTTCAACAAAATCATAGAGGAAAATTTCCCCCAAATTGGGAAAGAGGTGCCAATACAGATACAGGAAGCCTTTAGAACCCCAGCCAGACAAAACCCAGAAAGAACCTCTCCTCGCCATATTATAATCAAACTTCCAAACACACACACCAAAGAAAAAATATTGAAAGCAGTTAGAGAGAAAAATCAAGTTACCTACAAAAGCAAGCCCATCAGGATTACAGCAGATTATTCAACACAAACTTTTAAAGCCAGAAGGGCTTGGAGTGATATATTCCAAGTTCTGAAAGATAACAACTGTCAACCAAGGTTACTTTATCCTGCAAAGTTATCCATTCAAATAGATGGAGAAATAAAGACATTCCATGACAAAAGCAGGTTAAAGGAGTATTTGGAGACAAAACCAGCTCTACAGAAAATACTTGATAGAATCCTCCATGCTGAACAAAAGGAAAAGCACACATATAAGGAACCTAGAAAAAACAAGCTATACTCAAATACCAGTTAACAGAAGAGAGCACAGGTAGAACCAGTAACACACACACACACACACACACACACACACACAAATGGCAAACATAAATACACACCTTTCAATAATATCTCTTAATATCAACGGTCTCAATGCCCCAACGAAAAGACATAGATTTGCAGACTGAGTTAAAAAGCAGGATCCTACAATTTGTTGTCTCCAAGAAACTCACCTTTCTACAAAGGATAGACATTATCTTAGGGTGAAAGGTTGGAAGACGGTGTTTCAAGCAAATGGGCCTAGAAAACAAGCAGGGGTTGCTATCCTAATATCAGACAGGGTAGACTTTAGTCCGACGTTAGTCAAAAAAGATAAGGAAGGTCACTTTATATTGATTAAGGGCACACTCCAACAGGAGGACATTACAATCCTAAACATATATGCACCTAACATGGGGGCTCCCAAATTCGTCAAACAAACACTATTAGAACTAAGGTCACAGATAACACCAAACACAGTGGTGGTGGGTGACTTTAACACCCCACTCTCATCAATTGACAGGTCATCCAGGGAAAGAATAAACAGAGAGGCATCTGGACTAAATGAGGTCATAGAAGGAATGGACCTAACAGATATATACAGGACATTTCATCCAAAGGCTGCAGAATATACATTCTTTTCAGCAGCACATGGAACATTCTCTAAAATAGACCATATATTAGGACACAAAGCAAATCTTAACAAATTCAGGAAAATTGAAATAATTCCTTGCATTCTATCTGACCACAATGGAATTAAACTACAAATCAGTAGCAAGAAAGGCTATAGAGCATACACAAAATCATGGAAACTAAACAATACACTAATAAATGATGAGTGGGTCAATGAAGAAATCAAAAAGGAAATCAAAAAATTTATAGAGTCAAATGATAATGAGAACACATCATACCAAAATCTCTGGGACACAATGAAGGCAGTTCTAAGAGGTAAATTTATAGCCTTAAGTGCCTATATTAAGAAATTAAAAAGGTCACAAGTAAACGACCTAATGCTTCGCCTTAAAGCCTTGGAAAAAGAAGAACAAGGCATACCAAAAATTAGTAGACGGGTAGAAATAATAAAGATTAGGGCAGAAATTAATGAAATAGAAACAAAAAGAACAATCCAAAGAATGAAACAAAGAGTTGGTTCTTTGAAAGGATAAACAAGATTGATAAACCCTTAGCAAATCTGACCAAAAGAAAGAGAGAAGAGACACAAATTAATAAAATCAGAGATAAACAAGGTAACATCACAACAGATTCCAGAGAAATTCAAGAAATCATAGGGACATACTATAAAAGCATATACTCCACAAAGTATGAAAATCTGAAAGAAATGGATGATTTCCTTGATGTATATGACCTACCTAAATTAAATCAAAATGAGATTAATCACTTAAATAGACCTATAACAAACATGGAGATCCTAACAGTTATCAATAATCTCCCAATAAAAAAAGCCCAGGCCCGGATGGATTCACTGCTGAATTTTACCAGACTTTTAAGGAAGAGCTAACACCATTGCTTCTTAAGCTTTTCCAGGAAATAGAAAAAGAAGGAATTCTACGAAACTCCTTCTATGAGGCCAGCATCACCCTGATACCAAAACCAGGCAAAGATAGAACAAGAAAAGAAAATTACAGACCAATCTCCCTCATGAACATAGATGCAAAAATGCTCAACAAAATATTGGCAAACAGAATACAAGAGTATATCAAAAAGATCATTCACCCGGACCAAGTAGGCTTTATCCCAGAGATGCAGGGATGGTTCAACATACGCAAATCTATAAATGTAATACATTACATAAACGGGTTGAAGGACAAAAATCACATGATCATCTCATTAGATGCAGAGAAAGCATTTGACAAAATCCAACATCCCTTCATGATAAAAGTCCTACAGAGACTGGGAATAGAAGGAACATATCTCAATATAATAAAGGCTATTTATGACAAGCCTACAGCCAACATATTACTAAATGGGGAAAAACTGGAAGCTTTTCCACTAAAATCAGGAACAAGACAAGGGTGTCCACTGTCCCCACTTCTATTTAATATAGTTTTGGAAGTCTTAGCCATAGCAATAAGGCAAGAGACACACATAAAAGGGATACAAATTGGAAAGGAAGAAATCAAGTTATCATTATTTGCAGATGACATGATTCTATACATAAAGGACCCTAAAGACTCTACTAGCAAGCTGTTAGAGCTGATCAAAACCTACAGCAATGTAGCAGGATACAAAATAAATACACAGAAATCAGTAGCCTTCATATATGCTAACAACAAACACACAGAGGATGAAATCAGAGAATCGCTCCCATTCACAATTGCATCAAAAAAATAAAATACCTTGGAATAAACCTAACCAAGGAAGTAAAGAATCTATACAATGAGAACTTTAAAACACTCAAGCGAGAAATTGCAGAAGGCACTAGAAAGTGGAGAAACATCCCTTGTTCCTGGATTGGAAGAATCAATATCGTGAAAATGGCAATCTTACCTAAAGCAATCTACACATTTAATGCAATCCCTATCAAAATTCCAAAGGCTTTCTTCATGGAAATAGAAAAAACAATCCAAAAATTCATTTGGAATCACAAAAAACCTCGAATATCTAAAATAATACTGAGCAACAAAAAAGAGGCTGGTGGTATCACCATACCTGATTTTAACGTATAGTACAGAGCCATAGTAACAAAAACAGCATGGTACTGACACAAAAACAGACATGTAGATCAGTGGAACAGAATAGAGGACCCAGATGTAAGCCCAAGTAGCTATAGCCACCTGATATTCAATAAAAATGCCAAAAATACTCATTGGAGAAGAGACAGCCTCTTCAGCAAATGGTGTTTTGAAAACTGGATAAATATCTGCAGAAGGATGAAAATAGATTCTTCTCTCTCGCCATGCACAAGAATTAAGTCCAAATGGATTAAAGACCTTAACATCAGACTGGAAACTTTGAAACTGCTAGAGGAAAAAGTAGGGGAAACCCTTCAACATATTGGTCTTGGCAAAGACTTTCTGAATACAACCCCAATTGCTCAGGCAATAAAACCACAGATTAACCACTGGGACCTAATGAAATTACAAAGATTTTGCACCGCAAAGGACACAGTGAAAAAAGCAAAGAGGCAACCTACAGAATGGGAAAAAATCTTTGCCAGCTATATATCTGATAGAGGATTAATATCTAGGATATACAAAGAACTCAAAAAGTTAAATAATAAGGAATCAAACAAGCCAATCAAAAAACGGGCTATGGAGCTAAATAGAGAGTTCTCAAAGGAAGAAATACGAATGGCATATAAGCATCTAAAAAAATGTTCTGCATCACTAGTCATCAGAGAAATGCAGATTAAAACTACATTGAGATTCCATCTCACTCCTGTCAGATTGGCCACCATCATGAAAACAAATGATCATAAATGTTGGCGGGGATGTGGAAAAAAAGGAACCCTTCTGCACTGCTGGTGGGAATGCAATCTGGTCCAGCCATTGTGGAAAACAGTGTGGAGGTTCCTAAAACAGCTAGAGATTGATCTACCATATGACCCAGCTATAGCGCTCCTAGGCATATATCCAAAGGACTCATCTCATTTCCTTAGAAGTACATGCTCAACCATGTTTATTGCTGCTCAATTTATAATAGCTGGGAAATGGAACCAGCCTAGATGTCCCTCAACAGATGAGTGGATAATGAAGATGTGGTACATTTATACAATGGAGTTCTACTCAGCGGTAAAGAAAAATGAAGTTATGAAATTTGCAGAAAAATGGATGGACCTGGAAAGTATTATACTAAGTCAGGTAACCCAGGCCCAGAAAGCCAAGCGCCACATGTTCTCTCTCATATGTGGATCCTAGCTACAGATGACTGGGCTTCTGTGTGAGAATGAAAATACTTAGTAGCAGAGGCCAGTAAGTTGAAAAGGAGACATAAAGGGTGGAGAAAGGAAGGGCGAAGGATACTTAATAGGTTGATATTGTATATATGTAATTACAATGATTGTAATGGGGAGGTAATATGATGGAGAATGGAATTTCAAACGGGAAAGTGTGGGTGGGGAGGGAGGGAATTACCATGGGATATATTTTATAATCATTGAAAATGTTAATAAAAATTAAAAAAAAAAAGATGATTGCTTGCAAACCCTGATTGCCCAGATTCAATACCCAGTACCCACATAAAGTCGGATGCACAAAGTGGCAAGTATATCTTGCATCTGGTGTTGCAGAGGCAGTAGGCCCTGGCAAGCCACCGCCCCCCCCATACAAACACACCTTCCCTCCAGTTCCCTCCCTCTGTCTCCTCTCTCCCTTGCTCTCAAATAAGTATTTAAAAAAGACAAACATGGGGGCTGGAGAGATTGCTTCGTGGTTACGATACTTGCCTATGAAACCTATGGACCCAGGTTCAATTGTCCAGTACTCATGTAAGCCAGATGCACAGGGTCGTGCAAGTGCCTGGAGTTCATTTGCAGTGGTTAGAGCCCCTGGTGCATCCATTCTCTCCATCTGCCAAATATTTTTAATTTGTTCTATTTATTTATAAGAGATGTGAAGAGGGAATGGGTGTTCTAGGACCTCTAGCCCTGCAAACCAACACCAGATGCCTCTGGATTACATGTGTTCTGGAGCATTGAACCTGGGTTCTTAGGCTTCCCATGCTAGGGAAGGGGTCAGTGAGGAAGGGAAGGGAGAAGTGAGAGAGAAAGAAAGAATGGGTGCATCTGGCTTATGTGGAGTATGGGGGGGGGGATCGAACCAAGATCCTGTGGCTTTGCAGGCAAGCACCTTAACCACTAAACCACCTCTCCAGCTCAATAAATATACTTTTTAATAAACGTGGTTACCACCATTGTACCGGAAAGTTTTTTCTGTTTCACAGTATTTGTCAGTTCCCAGTGATGTCAGTTGCTACCTTGCTGTCATAACTTCTAGGAGTCATAGAGCATAAATAAAAAGTGAAGATTGACAGGACCTTCTCTGTTCCTTCCCGAACTAACTTAATCACTTCACCCTAAACAGAACCTAACCTTATTGTCTGTTTTCTAGACACTGCTGCAAAGGACCAGGCTCAAATGGGTTCATCTAGCACGTCATGGGGCAGTACACCTGTCAGCAGCGGCAATATGATGTCAGGTCAGTTCATTGGGAAAGTATCTTTTTAGAAAATCTGTGAGTTCTGTTCTTGGCTTTGTTTATTCTTTTCTTTTCTTTTTTTGCTTGATTTTTCCTTCAGTTTTTGAGGTAGGATCTCATTGTAGCTCAGGCTGATCTGAAATTCACTGTCTAGTCTCAGGGTGGTCTCGAACTCACAGTGATCCTCCTACCTCTGCCTTCCCAGTCTGCGATTAAAGGTGTGTGCCACCACATCTAGCATGTTTGTTTGTTTTTGAGGTAGTGTCTTGCTCTAGCCCAGGTTTACCTGGAATTTATTGTGTTGTCTCATGCTGACCTTCACAACTCAACAGTGATCTTCCTTACCTCTTCCTCCTGATTGCTTGGATTAAATGCGTCTACCACCATCCCTGACCAGGCTGGATTTTAAAATTATTATTTATTTAAATAAAGTATCATGCTGGTCTTGAACTCGGTACTCAAGGCTGACCTTGAACTTCTGTTCTCCCTGCTTCCACCTCCTGAGTCCTGGGATTACAGGTGTGTACCATCACATACCCTCTTCTGGTGTTGGCCTAGGATTTGTTATGTAGACTAGGCTTGGTGTGAACATGTAGTGATTCTCTTGCCTCTCCTGCCTCCACCTCACTAGGGCTGGATTTGGATTATAGGCATACCACCTACCCATCTCCCCACTCCCTTTTTTTCTTCAAGGTAAGTGTTGCTCTATCTCAGGAGGCTGACCTGGAATTCACTATGTATTCTCAGGGTGGCCTCGAAGTCATGGCAATCCTCCTACCTTGCCTTCTGAGTGCTGGCATTAAAGGCATGCACCTTTATGCCTGGCTTTTAAAATATTTTATTTACTTATTTGAGAGAGAAAGAGACAGGCCATAGTGATAAGAGTTCAGGAATGAGTCAGAGACAAAAGGTCAGTGTCCACAGGGCTCCTCAGGGCACGGAGGTCTTGTTTGCTTTGTCCTATCTGGAGCAGGCTGGCTTCTAGGCTCACAACAGTGATCTCTCCACCACAGCGCTGGAACAAAGAGAGAACAGAGGAAGGGGGCTCCACCAGCCAATATCACAGCCAGGCTCCGGGGCCAAAAGCGCAACATTTGGTAGGAAATTGCGGAATTAGCTCAAGGGCTCAAAGGGAAGTGTTTTTTTTGGGAAAGGAAGGGAGGCGAGAATGGGAGGCATCTCCCACAGAGACAGCCATTCTGGAGCCAAATCCCAGCAACCACATCCTTCAATCTCCTGGGCACAGGAAAGAGTCCTTTTATAAACTGGGTGGAGGGAATGGTACACTTCTAGCCTTGGTGAGTTTGACCTTCCTGAGCTTGTGAAGGAAAGAAACAGCGCGGGTTAGGTGGGCAACACACACTTTTTGTTTGTTTGTTTGTTTGTTTTGTTTTGTTTTGTTTTTTGGTGGTGGTGGTTGTTTTTTACACAGGTTCGCGCTCCACTGGCTGGGCGTTGACATGCTGGTCCTGGTCGGTTGGCAGAGGCGACAGCCTCTCCCCCCAGCATCCATACCCCACTCTTGGGTCTCCCTCTCTTTTTCTGGGTGCCTTCAATTCCCGGTGGGCATCCGAACTTGGTCTTGCAGTGCAAGATGTGCTCCGCAAGGTAGCGGAGACAGCGCTACAGCAGCTGGGCATGCGGGTCCCCTAGTGCAGCCAGCTAGGGGAAGGTGGGCTCGTGGCGCCCATAGGGGCACAGCAGCCTGGCCGCCGCGTCGCCCCGCCCAGTCCTCCGTGCAAATTGCTTGCTGGTGGCGCGCTGCAGGACGTGCGGGTCCCCTTGCAAGCTGAACAGGTTGCTGATGATCCTGGATCCTGTCGAAGTTGGCCTTCAGGTAGTGTAAGACGATCAGGTCACTCCACTGCACCAGATCCACCAGCTCTGCCTGGCCTGGTTGGCCAGCTCGCCGCAGGGGCCTCAGAAGGCCGTCCTCCGAGAGCCAGGGCTCGGGCCCAGTAAGCGCGCCAGGTAGTAGGACAGCTCTTCGCCCCAGATCTGATCCTGGTCGATGCCATAGTGCACACAGGCTCGGGTACCGTGGACAAAGCAAGCCAGGCATTTGGAGCTGCGCCCCCCAGCCTCTGCTTTCCAGGCCACCACCAGGGCGCCCCGCTCAGCTTCCAACCACGCCATCGCCAGCCTTCCAAAAGCCTTGGGGTACTCTTTCCTCCAGGCCGCGTCCCCAGAAGATGCCCCATGCACCGCGGAGCTCTCAGACGCTGGCAGGGGCTCTAGGTGGGCACGGGCCTGGGCGGATTGTGCGTGCTGGCCGCCAGGGTGAGCTGCGCCCGGAAAGTTTTCAGGGAGCCGCGGAGGGCGTCTGATACCAGGGGCGGAGGCACAGGGAAGCCCGGCGCAGGCAACGATCCCGGGCTCCAGAAGTGCCTGTTGGCGGGCGGCCATGGAGTCCGCGGCTGCGGGAGCCGGGCCCACAGAGCCAGTAGTGAGCTCTGCGCCAGCAGCAAGAGACCGGTGGTGGCGCTCCGCGTGCTCCTTCTCCCTGGCTCAGGGCCGATGTCCCCCTCTCTTTCAAGCCGGGTGCCCAGGTGCGGGCCCCAGCTGTCCGGTTCGCGGGCTTCAGGAGCCGAGCCCCATCGTGGTGGTGCAGCGCAGGGAACTCGCCTCGCAGACGCATCCCAGATGCTTTGGTATTTTGCTGTGAGACCCTCCCCATGTATGATTCTTACATACATATTCTCATCAAATAACCTTTGGAAGAAAACCTCAGAAACTGTACCCTGAGTTACAGATAACTATGGCAAGAGAGTATTTCATGGGCATTTTTTTTTCTCCCCTTCCAATTCAGTTTGTCATCACTAAAGAACGAAAGATAAGCTAGCCTCAATCCCAGCTGCTGTATGTGGGGGGAAATTTCTTCCCCTTCCACCATGGCTCTCACATTACTACATTTTTGCGGGTTATAGCTCAGGCGCTTCTCCACTAGGGATTGGATTGGATTATAGGCATGTTATAGGCACATACCACCATATCCACCTCCCTTCCCCCCCCTTTTTTTGTTTGTTTTTCGAGGTAAGGTTTTGCTCTACCTCAGGAGGATGACCTGGAATTCACTATGTAGTCTCAGAGTTGCCTCGAAGTCATGGCAATCCTCCTACCTCTACCTTCTGAGTGCTGGGATTAAAGGCATGCGCCTCTATGCCTGGCTTTTAAAATATTTTATTTACTTATTTGAGAGAGAAAGAGACAGGCCATAGTGACAAGAGTTCAGGCATGAGTCAGAGACAAATGGTCAGGGTCCACAGGGCTCCCCAGGGCTTGGGGGTCTCCAATGCTTCCTCCAATCAGGAGCCAGTTTCTGGGCTCGCAACAGTGATCTCCCCACCAGCGATGGAACAAAGCAAAGGGGGCTCCACCAGCCAATGTCACAGCCAGGCTCCTGGGCCACCATCCCTGCCTTTGGTAGGAAATTGCTGGATTAGCTCAAGGGCTCAAAGGGAAGTTTTCCTTTTTGGGAAAGGGAAGGGAGGCGAGAATGGGCAGCATCTCCCACAGAGACAGCCGCTCTGGGGCTAAACCCCAGCAGCCACATCCTTCCATCCAGTCTCGTCCTGGGCACAGGAAAGAGTCCTTTTATAAACTGGGTGGTGGAAATGATACACCTCTCACCTCGGTGAGTTTGTCCTTCCTGAACTTGTGAAGGAAAGAAACAGCACGGGTTTAAAAGAAAGAGGCAGGTGGGCGAAGCACAAGTTTTTTTTGTTGTTCTTGTTTTTTACACACCTTTGCGCTCCACTGGTGGGCATTGGCCAGCTGGTCCTGGTTGGTTGGCAGAGGCGACAGCCCTTCCCCCCAGCATCCATAGCCCAGTCTCGGGTCTCCTCTTCCTCGGGGCGCCTTTACTTCCCGAACTGGCGTCAGTACTTGGCCTTGCCCTGAAAGATGTGGTCAGCGAGGAAGCCAAGGCGGCATTGCAGCAGCTGAGTGTGCAAGTCGGCGAGCGCAGCCAGCTCGGGAAACGGGGCTCATGGTGCCAGTAGAGGCGCAACAGCCTGGCCACAGCGACCTGTCTGCGGTGCAGCTCCAGGACCCTCCTCTCCCTCCGCTCACGGAACATGCACACAAACTGCAACAGCAGCTCCGCATTCTGGTCCCACAACCCGCCACAGATAGCCTTGCACCAAGCCGGCCTCACCGTCCAGAAACACGGGCGCCCCGCCCGGTCCTCGGTGCATATTGGTGGTGGCACGCTGCAGGACGCGCGGGTCCCATTGCAAGCAGAAGTTGCTCTCCAGCCTGTCTAAGTTGGCCATCAGGTGGTTGAAGATCAGGTTGGTCTATTGCACCAGATCCACCAGCTACGCATGGCTGAGGTTGGCCAGCTCGCCTAGGGCACCGCGCAGTGGCCGCAGACGGCTGTCCTCTAAGCGCCAGAGCTTGGGCACCAGGGCATCCCTGAGGTTGGGCAGCCAGCGCGTCCAGCTTACCACGCAGCCCTAGGTCCCAAGCCGCGCGCAGTTCCTCCTGCACCTGCACCCGCTGCGTGCGCCGGGCCTCCACCCGGGCTATTGCCAGGGGCTGCACGTGGCACTGAAGGCTCAGTAGGCTCGCCAGGTAGTAGGACAGGGCCTTAGGGGGTCGATGCCATAGCGCATGCAGGCTTGGGTACCATGGACACAGCGAGCCAGGCTATTGGAGCTGCGCCGCCAGCAGCCTCCATGCTCCAGGGCCACCACGCGGGCGCCCTGTTCAGTCTCCAACCATGCCGTGGCTCGCGCCCCCCAAAAGCTTCGGGGTACTCCTTCCTCCAGGCTGTGTCCCCAGAAGATGCCCCGTGCACCGCTGAGCTCTCAGCCGCCGGCTGGGCTGGTCGGCGGGCACGGGCCGGGCGATTGTCCGAGCTGTCCGTCAGGGTGAGCAGCGCACGGATAGATTTCAGGAAGCCGCCTCAGTCCTCCGATGCCAGGGGTGGGGACAGAGGGAAGCCCTCCTGTCAGCGGGCCTGGGCGTGGAGAGATCCTGTCGGTAGGCAGCATGGAATCCGCCCAGGCGGATGCCTGGCACACAGCGCCAGCAGCAAGTTCAGCGCCAGGAGCCAGAAGGCGGGGTTCTCCGCAACAGCCTTTCCCAGGCTCTTGTCTGCTCTCAGGAGCCACCTCCTTGGCTTTCCTTCAAGCCAAGCCCCATCGCAGCAGCAGAGCACTGGGAACTCGCCTCGCTGCAGCTGCCCAAATGCTTTTATATTTCGCTGTGTGACCCTCCCAAGGTATGATTCTTACCTACATAGTCTCATCAAATAACCTTTGGAAGAAAACCTCAGAAACTGTACCCTGAGTTACAGATAACTATGGCAAGAGGGTATTTCACGGACAATTTTTTTTCTCCTCTTCCAAATTCAGTTCGTCATCACTAAAGAACTCAGCAATCCTCTTACCACTGCCTACCAAGCGCTTTTTCTGTTTTGAAACAGGCTAGTCTAGGACTCACTGCATAGCTCAGCTGACCTCAAACTTAGGGCAGTCTTGGCATCCTGAGTACTTGGGTTGCAGGGTGTGAGCCTCCACGCCTGCCCTCTGGTGTTCCTCTCTATGTAGGGTTCCCTTCAGCAAGGGTTGTAGAATCCGTGAGCTGGTCCTGTGCTCAATCAAGTAAGAAACAAGCTGTGTGGATGTATATGCTGTCAGAAAAGCACATAGTGAAACCCCAGTTTTATAAACAAGTGGCAAACTAGGTTGTGTGTGTGTAATTATAGGCTGTAATTGCATCTGACAACGGTAAAGGTGTTGCAGAAAAACACCACTAGGAAAGAACCGGGGTGCCCAGAGCCACATCCAGGGTCAGAACTGTCTACACCTGGCTTGTTTATGCTTCCTAAGCAGCTTTTGCATGACTGTCTGACTTTCTCCTCTCTAGTACGTGTGTTGAGGTCAGATGACAGCCTTGGTGTTATGCCCTCAGGAACACCATCTATTTTATTTTATTTTATTTTTTCAATTTTTCAAGGTAAGGTCTTGTTCTAGCTCAGGCTGAAATTGAATTTGCTCTGTAGTCACAGGGTGGCCTCAGTCACCATGACCCTCCTACCTCTGCTTCCTGAGTGCTGGGATTAAAGGTGTGCACCACCACTCCTGGCTCCCCATTTACCTTAAAAAAAAGAAAAAAAAAACTATTTCAGAAAGAGAAAGAGAATGGGCACATCAGGGCCTTAGCTTTAGCCACTGTAAGCATCATCTCTAAGCCATCTCTCTACCTTGCTGCCTCCTCTTTTTTTTTTTTTAATAATCATAGGCCTGTAGCCCAACAGGCCAGATGGGGCTGGCCAGCAAGACCCAGGATCTGCCTTCTCCACCTCCTCAGCACGAGGATTACAGGCACACACCATGTTGGTTCCAAGGACTGAACTTGGCTCCTCGTGCTTGTACAGCAAGCACTTAAGCTTGTGCTTTTGTTGCCACTCTGGTCTTGTCCTCACATGGCTTTCTAGGTCCACTTGCTTAGACTGTGCTTCAGGGTTAGGATCAGCTGAACGGGGAAGCTCCTTGTGGGCTGGATTCACATTTGTACCATGTGGTTCCTTTTAGGTCACATGCTGAAGCACACAGGTCACATGAAATCGCATAAGCACTTAATTAGCACCTAGTGCAGTCACAGGTGCTGTCACATTGCCCTGTAGAGCAAGCTATATGGCCACAGCCCTCATCCCAGCCACCCTCCAATTGCCTGAATTATCACAGCAGATAGCTGTTTTTTTAATGCCTTCCTGCCTCCTACACCAACCATCAGAAACACATCCTTCACTCACTTTTCAAGTTCATCAGACTCTCCAGTTACAGCAGTTTTGATATTTCCCCTTTTCTCTTTGTTGACAGTGTCCCAATATAGGTGCAGGCAGGATGTCCAGCTTCTCCCACTTGAGTAATTGTGACTGAGGGGTGGGCTCATGAGAGGATTTCTGGAATGCTGAGGTCAAAGGGCAATCAGCTGGTTCCAAATCTAGGAAGAGACAAGTGTGCGGTGGAAGGGGCTTCCTGGTGTAACACGAGTGAAAACTGGTGAGGGCACACCTAGTCACTGCAAAAGTCTTCTCCCCCCATATGAAGTTACCACCAGGAACGCAAAGTGTCTCCTTACAAAATCCTGTAGAAGGAGCTGGAGAGATGGCTTAGCAGTAAAGGCACTAGCCTGTGAGGCCTGAGGACCCAAGTTCGGTTTCCCAGTACCCATGTAAGCCAGATGCACAAGGTGGCACATGCATCTGGAGATTGTTTGCAGTAGAGGCCCTGGCATGTCCATGTCCATTCTCTCTCTGTGTCTGTCACACACACACATACATAAATACCCTATTTTTTAAAAACCTGGAGAAAAGCAGCATCTACTGGGAAAGGGTCACTTCCTGTTCCTTCTCCCCCAACACACAAAAGCCCAAAACTGGGGTAGGGTGCCACACTCTATTACTGTCTTGGTGAAGCCCTCTTGCACTGAGAAAAATGAAAACAAAGCATAAACAAAACAACCCCTGAGCAGAGACCAAACTAGTGACAGGACACAAAACAACCTCCACCCCTCTTCCATGCTGTGCATATGAACATTATAATGATGCTGAAACAGACAGGAGCATGGGAAGAAAATCAGCTCCAAGGCATCACACAGAAAGAAGATCTAAAACCAAGAGTGGGATGCACTCTGGGAAAGCACTCTGCAATCTAAGCCTATGGGGTGGGAGGAATTTAAACCTGTGACACCCTGGGGCTGATCAAAGTAACACAGCCCTCACACTATAGGCCTCCCAGAAGAGGAAATGATATAGCCATGTGTACACCTAAAACTACCCTTTCCTTTGCACCTCTCTCCCACACAAGATGTCTGACAGATGTGTGACCCACTTTAAGAAATGACGCAATCTTCAGAACAAGGCATCAGAACGAACACACTAGAACCGCTGGATAAAGTTTTAAGTATAAAGGAGCTGGGGAGGTCACTCAGTGGTTATAGACATTCACTTGCAAAGCCTGTGATCCTGGGTTCATTTCCCTAGCACCCACCATCATAAGGCCAGATGGAAAAAAGTGGCACATGTGTCTGGTGTTCACTTGCAGCTGCAGGCCACTCTGCACACCTATACATAAGTATAAACCAGGCAGGGTTGCACACCGCATTCATCCCAGCCCTCAGGATGCTGAGGTAGGGGAATCGCCTTGCGTTCAAGGTCAGTCTGGGCCTAGAGTACTTCCAGGTCAGCCTGGGATGGTGGGGGGGTGGGATGTAGGGAAGTATAGGAGCTAACCAACTGCAGAATAAAAAGTATAGTCAGGGTGATCCTAGATCAGTGGTAGGAACCAGTTGCCTTCTTTTGTTTACTTGTTTTTTGAATTAGAGTTTCACTCTAGCCCAGGCTGATCTGGAATTCACTATGTAGTCTCAGGGTGGCCCAAACTCTAGTTTCTTTCTTTCTTTCACCTTTTCTTTTCTTTTCCTTTTTCTTTTTTCTTTTTTTCTTTTTCTTTTTTTTTTTTTTTTTTAGGTAGGGTCTCACTCTGGTCCACTCTGACCTGTAATTCACTATTTAGTCTCATGGTGGCCTTGAAATCACAGTGATTTTCCTACCTCTGCCTCCTGAGTGCTGGGATTAAAGGTGTGCGCCACCACACCCAACTCCCCATTTTCATTTTCATTTTTGACCCATGGCTGCCTGAACTAAAATAGATGCTCAGATTGTAAGATTTACAGAAAGGAGGCCAGAATAATGGTTCATCAGTTGAAGAGTGGAGTGTTGCTTTTTGAGACTGTATAAACTCAGGCTGGCCTTGAATTTGGTGTGATCCTTTTATCATAATCTCAGAGTACTGGGATTATTGATGTGTGCCACTGCCCCTGGCTATATTCTACTTTGGATATATTTTTACTTATTATTTGCAAGGAGAGATGATGAAAAGGAAGGAATGGGTGTGCCGGGGTCTCTAGCCACTGCAAACACACTCCATATACATGTGCCACCTCGTGTATCTTGCTTTATGTGAGCACTGGGGAATCAACTTGGGCCATAAGGCTTTGCAAGCAAGCACCTTTAACTGCTGCACCATTTTTTCAGCCCTACTTTTGATTTTTCAGGAATTGAAAAACAAAATCTTTCTTAGTTCATGAGCCATGCAAAAGGAGGCCATGACTAGCTGGAGGCTCTACTGAGGTGAGTCTTTGTCCTTGCCAGCTCCTGGTCTGAAGCCACACTTAGCATGAAGCACATGTTTATTACAACAACTGGTAAAGAGTTAGCTTGGGTTACTTTTTTTTTTTTTTTTTTTGGTTTTTGAGGTAGGGTCTCACTCTGATACAGACTGACCTGGAATTAACTCTGTCATCTCAGGGTGGCCTTGAACTCCTGGCAGTCCTCCTACCTGTGCCTACAGAGTGCTGGGATTAAAGGGGTGCACCACCATGCCCAGCTGCTTGGGTTACTTTTGAAGAGGATCTCTGCTACCTACACTAGACCTACATAATAGGTGGGGGAAAATGACATCAAGCCAGGTGTAGCATACTCCTTTAGTCCCAGCACTCAGGAAGCAAATGGAGGAGGATTGCCAGGCGTTCAAGCCCAGCCTGAGACTACAAAGTGAATTCCATGTCACACTGGACTAGAGTGAGACCCTACCTCAAAAAAAAAAAAAAAAAAGACATTAAAATAGACTAGCTAACCTGGAATTCACTATGTAGTCTCAACGTGGTCAAACTCAAGGTGATCATCCTGCCTGTGCCTCCTGAGTGCTGGGATTAAAGGTGTGAGCCACCACACCCAGCAAAAGATGGCTTCTTCTTCTTTTTTTTTTTTTTTACGTACTGGAAAACTTTAATACAATATGGGCAAGCACAATATTCAAATACTAAACTTGTCAAGCACATGGAGATCGTCTGCTGAAAGTCAGACTGGACTTCTCTTTGCAGCGATCTCCGGGTAACGAAGCCGGCTTTCCCTCCGCAGGTCCGACAGCGATCTCGATGCTTGTTAGAGGTTCCATGTAAGAAATGACCACATGTAGGAAGTGTTGGGCACTGTGAGGTCATGGATATCCAGGCCATTTTGTCTCTGGAGGAGCATGTCCTACGCAAGACCAAAAAGATGGCTTCTTAACAGTTCAGGTGCTTTGTGGAAAAGCCAAAGGATCCAGGTTCAATTGCCCTACATAAAGCCAGATGCACAAGGTGGCACATGTGTCTGGAGTTTGTTTGTAATGACTAGAGGCCCTAGTGCACCCATATTCATTTTCCCTCCCTCCCTCCCTCCCTCCCCCCCCCCTCTCTCACACACACACAAATAAATTAAATTAAAAAAAATTTAAACAGACTACTTGGGCTGGGCATAGTGTTGCATGCCTGTAATCCCAGCACTCTGGAGGCTGAAATAGTAAGATCATTGTTCAGGTCAGCCTGGGACTACAGAATGAGCTCCAGGTCAACTTGCTCTACAGTGAGAACCTGCCTTGAGGGACGAAAAAAGGACTAGTTGGAAAGAAGGATTTGGTTGGGGAGGAATTTGGTAGGAGGAAAAGGTAGGGGAATAAAGGGGGATTATGACCATAGTATATTGTTTTTATTTATGGGACTTGCAAATATTAAAAAAATTAATTTTGTTTTCTTTTTTTTCTTTCTTTTTTTGTGTTTTGAGGAAGGATCTCACTGTAGCTCAGGCTGACTTGGAATCCACTATGTAATCTCAAGGTGGCTTTGAACTCATGGCAATTCTCCTACCTCTGCCTCCCAAGTGCTAGGATCAAAGGCATGCACCACTACATCGAAAACAAAAATCTTTTTTGTATCTGGTTTATGTGTGGTATGGAGAGTCTAAGATGGGTCCTTAGGCTTTGCAGGCAAGCACCCTCACCACAAAGCCATCTGTGAGGCTCTTTCTGACTGGACTAGTGAATGGTGTGACTGATATGGGGTGGGAATGGGTGTTAGAAAGAAAGGATGGCGTGGGCTTCCAAGTAATGAGAAACTCAACTACATGACACAGCGCTATTTTTGGACAAGAGACAGTTTGCACAACATTGTGCAGGGCTGCTGATCTCTTACAATCAATGAACAACGCCTCTCATCATAGTACAGTGCTCCACCTGGGGGGCCATGTGCCATGATCCCACCAAACTGAAATAGCCAAATATGACAGGGGTTTGTGTGGGAAAGTAAGAAAGGAGATAAAATCCTCAGTAAGGCGATGTCAAGGCTCCTACTTAGGGTAGATACAGCATCTCTCGCTTGCCTGATAGCATGCAACCATGTGACTTCATTACTTTTATTTTTTTCTTCAAATTTTTATTAACAACTTCCATGATTATAAAAAACATCCCATGGTAATACCCTCTCCTCCCACTTTCCCATTTGAAACTCCATTCTCCATCACATCCTCTCCCCATCTCAATCAGCCTCTCTTTTATTTTGATGTCATGATCTTTTCCTCCTATAATGATGGTCTTGTGTAGATAGTGTCAGGCACTGTGAGGTCATGGATATCCAGACCATTTTGTGTCTGGGGGGAGCACGTTGTAAGGAGTCCTACCCTTCCTCTGGCTCTTACATTCTTTCCACCACCTCTTCCGCAATAGCCCCTGAGCCTTTGAAGATGTGATAGAGATAGTACTGAGCACTGCGGTCACTTCTTTCCAGCACCATGATACCTTCTGAGTCATCCCAAGGTCACTGCCATCTGAAAAGAGAAGATTCTCTACCAAAAGTGAGAGCAGCATAAATAGAAGGTTATGAACACTGAGAAGTGCTTACTAGACAGCAGCAGATATTACACCCCTAAACCACATAATTCCCTGTTTTAACTTTTTATTTATATATTTATTTATTTTGGTTTTTCGAGGTAGGGTCTCACTCTGGTCTAGGCTGACCTGGAATTAACTCTGTAGTCTCAGGGTGGCCTTGAACTCACGGCGATCCTCCTACCTCTGCCTCCCAAGTGCTGGGATTAAAGGCGTGCGCCATCACGCCCGGCTTGTTTTAACTTTTTAGTATCAGGGATGTATTCCCCCCTAGGAGCAGGCCATCAGTCCAATTAGAGGGCAGTTGGTTTCTACCATGACAGACGAGCCACTATTGCACCGGTCGGCCCATTTGGCCTGGCTGGCCAAATATAAGGCTTGCAGTGTCCACTGTTGAATATCTTCACTGGTGATTTCTTTCTCCCATTGAACTGCATGCAGAATGGCTTCTTCCAGCTTTCTGTCAACTGGTCTACAAGGACTTTTATTATCACTATACTATTCCACAGGTAAGAAAAGTAAACCAAGGGGCTGGAGAGATGGCTCAGAGGCTAAGGCACATTCCTGCAAAGACTAATGACCCAGGTTTGATTTTCCAGGATCCACACAAAGCCAGGTGCAAACAGTGGCACCTGCGTGTGGAATGTATTAGCAGTCAGGACACCCTGACACACCCATTCTGTCTCTCTCCCTCCCTCTCTCTGTCCCTCTCTCCCTCCCTCCCTCCCTCCTCTCCCCCTGCCTCTCTCTCTTTCTGCTTGCAAATAAATGGGCTGGGCATGGTAGCTCAGGACTTTATTCCCAGCACTTGGGAGGCCAAGGTAGGAGGACAGCTGATAGTTAGAGCCACCCTGAGACTATATAATGAGTTCCAGGTCAGCATGGACTAACATGAATCCCTATGTGGAAGCCCTCCCCCCACAAAAAAATAAAATAAGAAATAAAAATAAACACTGGCATGGTACCGCAGGTCTTTAATCCCAGACTCAGGAGGAGGAAAAGGGAGGAGAATTGCCCTGAATTCCAGGTCATCCTGAGACTATATAGTGAATTCCAGGTCAGCCTAAGCTACAGTGAGACCCTACCTGTAAAAAACATACATATATTTACATATTATAAGCAGTGCTCAGATCAGGTCTAGAAAACACTAGCTGATGCCTTTAATCCCAGCACTCAGGTAGGCAAAGGTAAAAGGAGTACCATGAGTTTGAGGCCAGTCTGAGACTACATAGTGAATTCTAGGTCAGCCTGGGCTAGAGTGAAACCCTACCTCCCAAAACAAAACAAAAAACCAAGACTGCCACTTTGCAGGGATCAAAGCCAAGCACACTACCGCTGGTCCTTTTCTCTGGCTACTGAAGCAGCACGCGCATGCGTCCAGTTCTCACCCCCTCCACCACCCCGTAAGGGTCACGTGCGGGCGTGGTGGGCGTGTCTTCGTGCGCGCCTGCGCCGCGGGCTGACGGGGAAAGCCCTCCCTGCTGTGGCGGAGTTGAGGGTGAGTGTCTGGGAGCCGCGTCTTCGGGACCCCGTAAGCAGCCGGCGCTTGGGACGCGACCCTCGGGCGTGAGCCGAGCGACTTCGCCAAGAAGCAGGAAGGTACGGGAGCAGGCCGGGGTCGGCGTCGGCCTGCGCGGATGGTCGGAGGCGCCGAGGCCCAGGTGGGGACCGCGGCGGCCCGGGCCGGACTGTGGTCGGGCGGCTTCACGCGTGACGGGGAGGGCAGCGGGCCTGCGGTGGGGACCGGGGTGCCGGGCCGACGGAGGGGAACCCCGGCAGGCAGGCAGGGTCCCGTCCCGGAGGAAGGGGCGGGCGGAGCAGAGGCTCTGCGCCGCGGCCTCCTCCGCCCGGAGCCGACGACTGGGTTCGGGAGCCATGGCCGCCCCTGCCCGCCGCGCCCGCGGCTTCAGGGCCGCCTTCCTTCGAGTCTGACGGCTCCCGCGCCGCCGCGCTGCCGGCCGTTACTTTAACGGACCGGCTCTGGCCCTCGGCAGTCACAGAACTGTGCACCCGCAGCCGCTGTCCAATTCCGGGACACTCATTCCGGAAAAGAAACTGCCTAGAGTGTCCTCTCTCCTAGAGAGAGAATGGGCGCGCCAGGGCCTCCAGCCACTGCAAAGGGAACTCAGGATGCCTGCGCCCCCTGGTGAATGTGGCTAACGTGGGTCCTGGGGAATCGAACCTGGGTCCTTTGGCTTCGCAGGCCAACTCCTTAATCGTTAAGCCATCCCTCCAGCCCATTTTTTTTCTTGTTTTAAAAATACAATTTATTTATTTGCGCGAGAGAGAATGAGAGAGTGGGTGCACCAGGGCCTCCAGCCACTGCAAAGGAACTCCAGATGCATGCGCCCCTTTGTACATCTGGCTTATGTGGGTCCTGGAGAATTGAACACCTTAACCACTAAGCCATGTCTCCAGCCCCCCTCCTTTTTTAAATTTTTTAAAAATTTATTAGTGTTGGTGGTATAGTGGTGAGCATAGCTGCCTTCCTCCTCCTTTTTTTTAAAGTTTGCTGGTGCAGGTGTGATTCCTCAGTACTCACGTAAAGCCAGATGTAGAAAGTGCATGTGGAGTTTGTAGTAGCAGAAGGGCCTGACACACCCATATTCTCTCTTTTTCTCTCACATACACACACTGGCCTTCTCTCTCTTCAATAAATAAATAAATAAATAAATAAAATTTAAAAAAGCATTTAATAAGAGTTGGGCATGGTACCTCACTTTTAATTCCAGCACTCAGTAGGCAGAGGCAGGGGAACCACTATGAGTTCCAGGCCAGTCTGGAACTACACAGTGAGTTCCAAGTCAGTCTGGGCTTGAAAACTGCCTCTCCCCAAATTAAAAAAAATAATAGTTAAAAAACTGCAAGGTGTTTAACTCATTACCTTGTCACTAGTAATGAATATAGCTGTTGAGAAACAGTTGTTTCATGAGGAATATCATGGTCTCCCTAATGACAGCCATGTTGCAAACAAACACATTCCCTTTGACATTCCGCTTGTGTGTGTGTGTATGTGCATGTGGAGTCAAGAGGACAGTTTTGATGTCATTCCTCAGAAACCATCCACCTTCTTGAGACACAATCTCTCACTGGCCTTGGAGCTTGACAAGTAGGCTAGCCTGGGTGGCCTGCAAGCCCCAAGGATCCACCTGTGTCCAGCTCCCAAGCTCTGGGATAACAAGTGTACACCACTCACTATGCTTGACTTTATTTTGCTTTTCTTTTCTTTTCCTCCCCCCCCACTCTCTCTTTCTTTCTTTTTGAGGTAGGGTCTCACTCTACCTCAGGCTGACCTGGAATTCACTATATAGTCTCAGGGTGGCTTCTCACGGTGATCACTCCTGCCTCTACCTCCCAAGGGCTGGGATTAAAGGCTTGTGCCACCATGCCTGGCTGAAAAATTATTTTTTTTCCAATTCTGGTTATTGAACACAGGATCTCTCACCTGCTGGGTAAGTACTCTTCCATTGAGCCACATCCCCAGCCCAGCAAAATGCTTAACCTTGAAATACATGTGTTCCATAAAGCTTGTTGTTAAGAAAGAACATGAGCTGGTCATGGTGACCTATGCCTTTAGTCCCAGCACTTGGAGGGCAGAAGTAGGTGAATTGTTATGAGTTCGAGGCCAGCATGACTATATAGTGAATTCCAGGTCAGTCTGGGCTAGAGCAAGACCCTACCTCAAAAAGAAGAGAGAGAGAACAGGAAAACATAAGTAGTAGTTGCTGTGCATGCCTGAATATACTCAACACTTATTATAATTGTAATTCCTTGCTTGTTACTTTCACAGGCTGTATCTGTAGTGTTTTACACATCATGTGGTTTTTTAAAAATCTCTATTGCCAGGCGTGGTGGTGCATGCCTTTAATCCCAGAACTTGGGAGGCAGAGGTAGGAAGATTGTCGTGAGGTGGAGGCCACCCAGAGAGGAGACTCAATAGTGAATGCCAGGTCAGCTTGGGCTAGAGTGAGACCCTACCTCGAAAAACACAACACAACAAAACAAAATCTCTGCTGTTTGAGAGTGATAGGGGAACTAATTAATAAACGTCACCAGAGGCTGGAGAGCAGGCTCAGCGGTTAAAGGTGCTTGCTTGCAAAGCCTGACAGCCTGTGTTCCATTATTCAGTACCAGTGTAAAACCATATGCACAAGTAGCGCATATGTCTGGAGTTCATTTACAGAGGCAGGAGACCATGGCATGCCCATACTCACTCTACCTCTCTTTCTGTCACTTTCTCTTTGTCTCTCTCTCTCTCTCAAATAAATAAATCTAAAATAAATGTCAACTACGTACCAGCTCTCTCTCTCAAATAAATAAATCTAAATTAAATGTCAACTATGTACCAGTGATGGTCCTGACAGGAAGGTGTTATTCTTGCAGCCTAGAGAAGTGATTTGTCTGAGGTTCTAGAACCAGATAAGTGTTGGAAGCCACAATCTTCCTTAGGTTCACACATCCTTTTTCACTTTTTTTTTTGGTTTTTCCAGGTAGGTCTCTCTAGTCCAGGATGACCTGGAATTCACTATGGAGTCTCAGGGTGGCCTCAAACTCACGGTGATCCTCATACCTCTGCCTCCCGAGTGCTGGTATTACAGGCGTGCGCCACCATGCCCTGCTTTTCACTTTATTTTTTTTCCCCCTCTTTTTATTTTAGAGAGACTGTGAGAGAGGGGAGAGAATTGTCAAATGGCCCAAGGCCTCAGCCCCTGCCATCAACTCTAGGTGCTTGTGCCACCTAGTGGGCATCTGCAGCTTTGCACTTGCCTCACCTTTGTGTCTGATGTGGGATCTGGAGAAATAAGGCGCTTAGTGGTGAAGGTTTTGTCTGTGAAACTGAAGGACCAGGTTTGATTCCCCAGTACCCACAAAAGCCAGATGCAAAAGGTGACATGTGTCTGGAGTTGGTTAGCAGTGGCTAGAGGCCCTGATGCACCCATTCTCTCTCTCCCTTCCTCCCCCTCCAAATAAATAAGCTTTAAAAAAAAAACATGGTTAAGCTGGGCATGGTGCCGCACGCCTTTTATCCCAGCACTTGGGTGGCCGGGGTAGGAGGATCGCTGAGAGTTCGAGGCCACCCTGAGAATACATAGTGAATTCCAGGTCAGCCTGAGCTAGAGTAAGACCCTACCTTAGGGGAAAAAAAAACAAAACAAAAAAAAAAAAACATGGATATTCTGAATTGTGCCTGTGATCACTGGCTCATACTTACAACGAGTGTTCATCTTTTTTTGTTGTTTGTTTCTAGCCCAGGCTGACCTGGAAAATACTATGTAGTTTTAGGGTGGCCTCAAACTCATGGTGATCCTCCTACCTCTGCCTCCAGAGTGTTGGGATTAAACGTGTGCATCACCATGCCTGGCTAACAGTTCATTTTTTTTTAAAAATATTTATTTATTTATTTGAGACAGAGAGAGAGTGGGAACTCCAGGGACTCCCCAACTGCAAACAAACTCCAGACACATGCTGCACCCCCTTGTGCATCTGGCTTATGTGGGTTCTGGAAAGTTGTACCAGGACCCTTTGACTTTGTGGGCCAACGGCTCAACCGCTAAGCCATCTCACCAGTCCCAGTTCATCTTTTTAACAAGTAGGCAACTTTGGCTGGAGAGTTGACTCAGCACTCCAGGGCCTCCATGCACTGCAAACAAACTCCAGACACATGCACCACATTGTGCATCTGACTTAAGTGGGTTCTGAGGGCTCGATCCTGTGTCCATTGACTTCACAGGCAAACACCCTAATCACTACGCCACCTCTCCAGTCCTTGTTTTTCATTGTTATGGATAGCAAAACAACTCTTATGTTATCCTCTAGCGTAGCTGTCAGCAGGGTCAAGCAGGACATACTTCATGTTCTGTGGGCATTACATGGACTTTTGTAGCAACCATTCCCGCATGAATGCCACCTGAGAACCCCTATGCATGTGTGTTCTAATAAAACTTATTTCCAAGCCGGGCGTGGTGGTGTATGCCTTTAATTCCAGCACTGGTGCTCCTATTCTCTCTGTCTCTGCCTCTTTCCCTCTCTTAAATAAATAAGTAAATAAAAATGAAAAAAAGGGGCTGTATTTGGTCCACATGATATAGGTGACCAACCCTTGCCTTGGAGCAATGTTGAGTAGTAGAACTTTTTTTGTTGTTTTTTGAGGTAGGGTTTCTCTGGATTTCAGGCTGATCTGGAGTTCACTGTGTAGTCTCAGGGTGACCTTCAGCTCACAAGGGTCCTCCTACCTGTGCCTCCCAGAGTGCTCAGATTAAAGGTGTGTGCCACCACACCAGGATTTAGTAATAGAACTTTCTGAAATGATGGAAATGGTCTACCTCTGCGATCTGGTGTGGTTACCATAGTCACATTCAACTTTTTTCCTTTAATTTGACAGAAATAGGGGGTGGGTGAGAATGAGCATGGGCAGCACGCTAGGGCCTGTAGCCACTGCAAACAAATTCCAGACACACATGCCCCCTTGAGCATTTGGCTAATGTGGGTCCTGGGGAATTGAACCTGGTTCCTTTGGCTTTGCAGGCAAACACCTTAACCGCTAAGCCTTCCCTCCCGCCCACATTTGACTTTTAAGTACTTGAGATCTGAATTTTTCTGTGTCATATTTTAATGTTGTATAGCCACATATGCTTAGTAACCTTCATATTAGTGAAGCTATAGAGGCGGAGGCTGGACATGTAATTCAGTTGGTGGGGTTCTTGCTTGCTTAGCATGTGCAGAGCCTGGCTTTGATTCATAGCACTGCAAACTGGATGTGGTATCCCATGCCCATAATCCCAGCACTCAGGAAGAGGAGGCAGGAGGGTCAGAAGTTCATAAGTTTTCTTGGTTACACAGGGGTTTGTGGTCAGCCAAGGATACATTACTCCTTGTCTCAAAAAAAAAAAAAAAAAATCCTCAGGCACTTGATAGTATTACTTATGGTTAAATCAAAAATTGAACATATCTTATGTTTCTTTCTTTCTTTCTTTCTTTCCTCGCATTTCTTGTTAGGACAAAATGATGACAGAGAGAAGTCCATTGAAGTAGCGTTACCAAGAAGTCCTGGACAAGCAGAGGCAGGTGGAAAACCAACTCCAAGCGCAATTGAAGCAACTTCAGCAATGGAGAGAAGAAGAAATGAAGAATCACCAGGTATTGTACTTCCTTCATTGAAGTTTTTGAGATGGGATGCTTAATGACTTGCATTCAATTCCCAGGGCCATAGAGAGAGAGAGACAGAGATACAGAAGTTGCACCCAGTGGAAAATTCACCAAATGTTTTTTCTCATATGTAGAACCTTCTGTTTTTCTCCTTTCACTGGTGGTTGAAGTCTGAAGTCCATTATTAGTAAAAGCAGATCACAACTCCAGAACAAAGCCTCCTCCCTCCGTGTTGTTCTTCCATGTCATTTATAATTTTCCTGTCTTTTTATCCTGCCTCAACACTTGGCTCCATAGTTTGCTGTGAGGCCAGGGGGGGATACATGAGATCCTGTCTCAAAAGAAATTTAAAATATGCAGATACTTTCATTCTAGCAGTCATATTATTAGGAGTCCATTCTGGAGATAATGTTTGTATCAAAGTGTTAACATGGAGAATATTAATTGTATATTGTAGTATTGTTTTAAAAATTACATGAGCGCCGGGCATGGAGGCACACGCCTTTAATCACAGCACTCAGGAGGCAGAGGTAGGAGCATCTCTGTGAGTTCAAGGCCACCCTAAGAACTACAGAGTGAGTTCCAGGTCAGCCTGGGCCAGAGTGAGACCCTATCTCAAAAAGCCAAAAAACAAAAAGATTAGACTAGACCCACTTGCATACGCTATACATAGCATGCACCTTATCACACCCATACTCTACATGTACCTATACAACACCCAGAAAAAATTAGATGTGGCAGTTTAAACAGATGTTGAACTTTAAGCAGAATGATTAGACAGCTTAGAGATATCCATATGATGGTATAGTGTGCAGTGATTTTTTTAGTTATGTCCACAGTTATTGATATATAGTATGCTCATGAAAAGTGATAAAAACCAACATGCAAATTAAATACAAAATGATTTCATTAAAACAGGAAAAATGGTGCCAGGCAGGATGGCACACACCTTTAATCCCAGACTTGGGAGGCAGAGGTAGGAGGATCACCATGAGTTCAAGGGCACCCTGAGACCCTTCCTCAGTAACAGTAACAGTAATAAAGGCAGACGTGGTGATGCACACGTTTTATCCTAGCAATCCGGAGGGAGAGAGGTAGGAGGATCACCATGAGTTTGAGGCTACCCTGTGACTATATAGTCAATTCCTGGTCAGCCTGGGCTAGAATGAAACCCTACCTTGAAAACAACAACAATAATAATAATAAAATAGAGTAAAATGGAAAAATAAGAGGCCAGGTAGATGCGGTAAAGCAGTAAAAGACGCTTGCAAACCTGCTGGTCAAAGTTCAACTCCCCATCAACCACATAAAGGTGGATTTAAAATGGCACACATATCTGTGAGCTCAAGTTGCCTATGGCAAGGGGAGACAGAGCCAAGAGAAATTTGAAGCTTATGGGCCAGGTACACTGCCACATATACACATATACACATATCTCATATCCACCCACACATACATACAGGTACACAGAAATTTTTTAAAGCTTTTGATGTGGTTTTTTTGTTTTTTGTTTTTTGTGACCTTGAACTCACAGAGATCCTCCTTCCTCTGCCTCCTGAGTACTGGGATTAGAGGTGTGCACCACCACACCCAGCAAGTTTTTGTTTCTTTATTTGCAAACACTGGTACTGGCAAGGCAAACCCAGGTTGTTAGGCTTTGCAGGCAATCACCTTAACTGTGAAGCCATCACTCCAGTCCCAGATACACAGAATTTTTAACAAATTTCATTTATTTATTTTGCAATGGTGGTACGCACCTTTTTAAAATTTTTGTTTATGAGAGAGAGAGAGAGAAAATGTGCATTCCGGGGCCTCTAGCCAGTGCAAATGAACCCCAGATGCATGTGTCACCTTGTACATCTGGCTTATGTGGGTCCTGGGGAATAGAACCTGGGTCTTTAGGCGTTCTGGGCAATTGCTTTAATGGCTAAGCCATTTCTCCGCCCCATAATTTTTTTAAAAGGATGAAACGGCTGGGCATGGTGGTGCATGTCTTTAATCCCAGCACTGAGGAGGCATAGGTAGAAGGACCATTTTAAGTTCAAGGCCACCCTGAGACTGCATAGTGAATTCCAGGTCAGCTTGGCTAGAGTGAGACTCTCCCTTGGACAAAAAGATAAAATGAAGTATGGGTAGAGCTTAGTAATAGGACGGGTGCTTTTCATGTTCCTGGCCCTGGGTTTCATCCCTTGACAAAACAAGTTTTAAAACAAGCCAATACATCAGCAACCAAAACAGGCAACAAAATACATGGAGTCCGGGGCAATTAAAGGTGCTTGCCTGATGGTCGGGGTTTGGTTCCCAGCACCCACACAAAGCCAGGTGCCAAGAGGCTCAGGCATCTGTGACCCCAGTGCACCTGCAACAGTGGGAGGCTGAGCCAGGAGAACCTAAAGCTTACTTGTTGTGGCAAGGGACTCTCTCTCAAGAGCAGGTGGAACAGACACCTTGACGTTGTCTGCTGATCTCCACACATGCACTGTGGCATGTGCACACCCAGATACATACCCATACATGCATGCACAGGTAACTTTTTAAAAACACATATATAAATCTAGACATGTTTGTGTGAGAGTAGATAAATCGTGAAGTTGCACATTGGTTACCTTATGAGCTGGTGGTATGGAGCTGGGGTAATTGTGAGTTCTGTCACCTTTGTGGTGTTTGGCTTCTTACTACAAATATATGTGCATATATATTTATTTGTTTATCTTCTTACACAGAAAAAAAGAAAACATTAATCCCCTCCATATAATAAGCAGAACCATAGCAAAACGAGATCCTATCTGTTGGATCCAGCGGTTGCTAGAATGCCATTCCTGGTACTATTGGCAATATTTAAACATCGGTCGGCACAATCCAATTTTGAACAGTGACCATTAGGACTTTCTCCTGGTGAGTTAAGTTAGTATTCCTCTAACTTTTTGCCAGAGGTCTGGTTACTTTTGGATCATCACATCAGATTCTTTCAGTTCAGTTTGAGCCCATAAAGGCAGTATGTAATTAATAGTTAGGTTTGGATTGGTGGGTCATGAATCACTTGAGAAGCTGAGGCAGGAGGGTTGCCGTAAGTTTGAGGTCAGTCTGGGTGACATTGAGTTCAAGGGCAGCCTGGGATAGATCCTGAAACCCTGTCTCAGAAACAAATAAACAGCTTCCAGTTGTGATGGCAGCATAGGTACCACACCAAAGCAGCCTGGGGGGTGGGGAGGAAGCCAATAAAAACTCAGCAAAATGCACACTTTTTCTAAAAAGTGAGTTGGGAGGATTTCTGTGAGTTCGAGGCCAACCTGAGACTCCATTGTAAACACAGGTCAGCCTGGGCTAGAGTGAGACCCTACCTTGAAACCCCCCCCCCCCAAAAAAAAACAAAAAAATGAATAAAAGAAAAACAAAAGTACCATTAGTGCTGGCTGGGGTGTAGTTTAGTGGTAGAGTTTCTCTAGCATGTATGAGGCGCTGGGCTTAAACTCCAGCATCACAAAAAGAATTCAAAGTAAAAACATTTTCATAATTAAAAAACTAACTTCTTTCCTCCTCTATTTGTGTGTGGCTGTGGGATTTAGGAGATACTCAAGGCTATTCAGGATGTGACCATAAAGTGGGAAGAAACCAAGAAGAAAATAGAGACAGAAAAGAAGGAGTTTTTGCAAAAGGAGCAGGACCTGAAAACTGAAATTGAGAACCTGTGTGAGAAAGGCAGAAGGTAAATAAATGATGCTTTAAAAATAAAACCCTGCAATGGACGTGTGTTTTTGGATGTAAGGGGCCCATGTATTCTGTGGTGCTTTTTTTTTTTTATTTTATTTTATTTTTTTTTGGTTCATTTTGTTTGATTTTGAGATAGGGCCTCACTTTATCCTAGGCTGCCTTTGGAACTTACTCTGTAGCCTAGGCTGGCCTTGAATTCCCGGTGATCCTTCTACCTCAGTGGAGATTAAATGCATAAGCCATAAAACTAAATCAATCCATTCTTTTTATTTGAAAAAGAAGCACACAAGTAATGATTTTCCAGTGGCTTGGTATTCTCAGTATCCTACGTTACACTTAATTAAGAAAAGTTCCAAAAGACAGTATCTGGAAATATTAAGGGGTTAGGGTTATAGCTCAGTGGTGGAAAACCCAAGACTACATTAGGACTGGGGTTAGTCCTTGATAGTCCCCCCACCTCCAAACAGTCATATAGATAATGAGTTGGGGTGCAAGTATAATTAAGATTAGGGGGGTTCGCTGGACGGATGGCTTAACAGTTAAGGAGTTGGCCTGCAAAGCCAAAGGACCCAGGTTTGATTTCCCCAGGATGTAAGCAAAATGCACAAGGTGGCACATGCATCTGGAGTTCGTTTGCAGTGGCTGGAAGCCCTGGTGTGGCTGTTCTCTCTCTCTCTCTCTCTCTCTCTCTCTCTCTCTCTCTCTCTCTCTCTCTCTCTCTCTTCCTATCTCTCTGTCTCCCTCCCTCCCTTTCCTCTTTCCCTCTGACAAATAAATAAAAATAAATTTTTTTTAAATGATTTTTTTTTCAAGGTAGGGTCTCACTCTAGCCTAGACTTCACTATGTAGTCTCAGGGTGGACTTAAACTCAAGGCAGTCTTCCTACATTGGCCTCCTGAGTGCTGGGATTAAAGGTGTGTGCCACCACACCCACCCATATTCAGGAGTTTGATGTGGGCCAGATGTGGTGTGCACAGCTTTAGTCCCACTGCTGGGGAGGCTGAGGTAGGAGGATTATGAGTTTCAGGCCACTGAGGTGGTACAGAGTAAGCTTTAGGTCAGCGTGGGCTAGAGTGAGAGACCCTGTCTTAAAAAAAAGAAGAAGAAGAAGAAGAAGGAGGAGGAGGAGAAGGGGGAGGAGAAGAGGGAGGAGAAGGAAGAAGGAAGAAGGAAGAAGGAAGAAGAAGAAGAAGAAAGAAAAGAAGATTTTGATGTGCATTTAACACTTAATGCACTTGCTTTATAACATGAAGGATTTTTTGGTTGTTTTTTGTTTTTCAAGGTAGGGTCTCACTCTGGCTGAGGCTGACTAGAATTAACAATTAACTATGTAGTTTCAGGGTGGCCTTTTTTGTTTTGTTTTTTGAGGTATGGTCTCACTCTAGCTCAGGCTGACCTGCAATTCACTGTGTAGTTTAAAGATAGCCGTGAAATCATGGGTATCCTTCTACCGCTGCCTCCCAAGTGCTGGGATAAATGCATGCACCACCACACCTGGCTGTAAAGAGAGAGAGAGAGAGAAAACAAAACAGGCAGAGAGAGAGAGAGAAAGAATGGTGGCACCAGACCTTGGAAAATGAACTGCAGGTGCATGCACTAATTTGTGCATCTGGCTTACGTAGGTCCTGGGGAATCAAAACTGTGTCCTTTGGCTTCACAGACAAGTGCCTTAACTGCTAAGCCATCTCTCTAGCCTGAAGGGGTTGTTTTTTGTCTGTTTGTTTTTTCAGGTGGGGTCTCACTGTAGCCCAGGCTGACCTGGAATTTACTATGTAGTCTCAGGGTGGCTTTGAACTCAGTGCTCCTCTTACCTCTGCCTCCCAAGTGCTGGGATTAAAGGTGTGTGCCACCACACCCAGCCAAGGTTGTTTTTTATTTTATTTTTTTTAATTGACAACTTCCATAATTATATACAATATATCCCATAGTAATTCCTTCCCCCCTACTCCTGCTTTCCCCTCTCCATCATATCCCCTTCCCCTCTCAATAAGTCTCACTTTTTATTTTGATGTCATGATAGTTTTCTCACATTATGATGGTCTTGTGTATGTAGTGTCAGGCACTGTGAGGTCATGGATATCCAGGCCATTTTATGTCTGGGGGAACACTTTTTAAGGAGTCCTACACTTCTTTGGCTCTCACATTCTTCCCGCCAGTTCTTCTGCAATGGACCCTGAGGCCCTGAAGGTGTGATTGAGATTCAGTGCTGAGCACTCCTCTGTCATATCTTCTCAGCACCATGGTGCCTTTTGAGTCATCCCAAGGTCACTGCCCTCTGAAAAGAGAATGTTCTCTAACCAAAAGTGAGAGTAGCATTAATATATAGGTCTGAACATTAAGAGAAGTGCTTACAGGGCAGTTTGGTGAGCATAGTATATACATGTAGCCAGACAGCAGCAGACATTACACCCCTAGGACTCATGACTTACCCCTGTTGTAGGTTTTCAGTTTCAGGGATATAGTCCTTCCCATGGAGTGGGCCTCCAGTCAAATTAAAGGGCAGTTGATTTTCCCCATAACAGACATTCCACTATTGCACCCACTGGCTCATTTGGCCTGGATGGCCAAATATAAGGCTGGCAGTGTCCACTGTTGAGTATCTCTACTGTTGATTTCTTTCCCATGGAACTGCATGCAGCATAGCTTTCTTCAGCTTTCTTTCAGCTGGTCTACATAGAGATGGTTTTTAGCTCAGCTCCAGCAGATTTTTCAGTGACCTTGCAGCCCAAGTATGTGGAGTCTTCAGCAATAGGGTCTTGCCATCTATTTCTTTTGGGAAGCCAAGGGCCTCTGCAATGGCCTGTAATGTTTTGGGGGGATCAGGGGCCCCCCTGGCCAACAACTCACAGAAAGGTATCCCATCCCTGGCACTGCAAATTTACTACTATTAATCTATGGCTTCTGAGTGTTCTGTTGTCCCAAAAAGTAGGCTAGCTTCCATATGACTTAATTTATATCCTCTTAGATTTTGCTTAGACCTCTCTAAGGGTTTTTGTTTTTGTTTTTGTTTTTTTGTGTTTTTCGAGGTAGGGTCTCACTCTAGCCCAGGCTGACCTGGAATTCACTATGTAGTCTCAGGCTAGCCTTGAACTTACAGTGATCCTCCTGTCTCTGTCTCCGGAGTGCTGAGAGTAAAGGCATGTACCACCATGCCCAGCTACATACTTATTTATTGAGATCTCAGCTGTTGAAAATAGGTAAGAATACTGAGTGAAAGTAACAAGCTTACTTGCTGAGTCATTCTCCAAATATGAAAGAAATTAACTGTGGAACCTCCGCATTACTGAAGGACGACGGAGCCTGAGGAGGCTGAATGAGGAGGACGTGGGTCAGTTTTCCATGGTGAGCATTTCCCAGCAGTTACGTATAGTTGCAGCTGTATGTTGTTGTGTCTGATGCTGACAAAGATCAGAACAACTTTGTCTTCCACGCAGCGTGACTTTTGCTGTTGTCTTCGCAGCTGACACGGGAAGCTGAAGCAGAGACATGGGAATGTAGCCATTTAGCACAAGCCACTTTAAAGAGATGCCTTAAGAACAGATCTGTCATTTTGTCTAATCCCTGTGGCAGGTTGTGTTCTGTACCTCACTCTGTAGCTCAACCCCTCCTTGAATTTTTGGCCATCGCCCTACCTCAACATGATGAGATTGAAGGCATGAGCCACCATGCCTGTTCATAGTGTGCTCTTTTCTCTCTTTACATACCTCTGACTATCTGATAGAATAGCTACAAGCGATGATTGATGCATTTTTAAGTTTTAATTGACAGCTTCCATAATCAAAGACAATAAATCATAATTCCCTCCCTACCCCCACTTGGAACCTCACAGATGTACCCTCCATCTTATCTCTCCCTATTTCAAGTAGTCTTTTATTTTGATGTCATCATCTTTTCCATTTATGAAGGTCTTGTGCAGGTAGTGCCAGGCACAGCAAGGTCGGGGATGTCCAGGCCATTTTGTGTCTGGAAGAATGCATTGTAATCAGTCCTACCCTTCTTTGGCTCTTGCATTCTGCCACCTCACCTGCAATGGATCTTGAGCCTTGGAAGGTGTGACTGAGATGTATCAGTGCTCAATGAAGAACATTCCACTGTCACTTCTTCTCAGGACTATGGTGACTTTCGAGTCATCCCAGTGGTTACTGCTACAAGGAAAGCTTCTCTAGCCAAAACTGAGAGTAGTGTTAATATATGTGTATCAACATTAAGGGGGCTGAAGAGATGGCTTAGCAGTTAAGGTGCTTTCCTGCACAGCGAAGGACCCAGGTTCGACTCTTCAGGACCCACATAAGTGAGATGCACCATGGGGCGCACACATCGGGAGTTCATTTGCAGTGGCTGGAGGCCCTGGTGCGCCCATTCTCTATCTCTACCTGCCTGTTTCTGTCTCTCTCTCTCTCTCTCTCTCTCAAGTAAAACAAAATACTTTAACATTAAGAAAAGTGCTTATCAGGCCAGGTGTGGTGGCGCAGGCCTTTATTGCCAGCACGCGGGAGGCAGAGTTAGGAGGGTGACTGTGAGTTCGACGCCACCCTGAGAAAACAGTGAATTCTAGATCAGCCTTGACTAGAGTGAAACTCTACCTTGAAAAACTGAAAAATAAATAAATAAATTTTAAAAAGAAAGAAAAAAGAAAAGTGCTTATAGGGTACTTTGGTGGGCATGATATATATATTTAGCCAGACAAAAGCAGGTGTTATTCCCCTAGGGCTCATCATGACCTCCCTAGCCTTAAGTTTTTGAATAGGTTTTCACTACCAGGCTTGTATTCCCTCCCATAGAGTGGGTCTCCAGTCCAATTAGAGAACAGTTGGCTTCCCCCATAATATACGTGTACAAGCCACAGTTGCACCATTTGGCACAGGATCGATGTAATTATTATGATCTGTGGTCTTAAAGGTCCAATTGTTGTTGTTTTTGGTTTTTTTTTTTTTCTGTCTGTTGCCTTTAGTTTCCTGTTTTGTTGAGAGGGGAGGTAGAGTGTAGTGGGAACCTGACATCCTGGTGTGGAGCAGGTGAGGTGGAATGGAATGGACAGGTTGTTCTTTCCTGAGCTTGGTCCCATTGGGTAGAAGAGGAAGCCCTCCCTCAGAGGAAAGAGCAAGGCTGGGTCTGAAAGAACAGGAGCTCCCTATAGGGAGGGGAGAGAGAGATGTACCTGGGCAGCAGGGTCCTCTGGATAAAAGTTCCATTTCAGGGCTGGGAGATAGCCAACTGGGTAAAGTACTTGAGGATCTGAGTTCAGTTCTGCAGAATGCACACAGAAAGACCTGGCACGGGCTCAACAGTTAAGGTGCTTGTCTTCAAAACCAAAGGACCCAGGTTCGATTTCCCCAGTACCTACATAAGCCAGATGCACAAAGGGGCACATGTGTCTGGAGTTCATTTGCAGTAGCTAGAGGCCCAGGTGTGCCCATTCTCTCTCTCTCAAATAAATATTAAATATATTATTAAAGGAATACCTGGCATTGTGGCATGTGCTTGCTATCTTAGCACTAGGAAGATGGAGATGGAATCTCTGGCTCACTGGCTAGCTAATCTATCCAAATCAGTAGGGTCTAGATTTGGCAAGGACCCTGTTTCAGAGAATAAGTGCTATCAAGGAAGATACCCGATGTCTCCCTCTGGCTTCCACATGCACACACCCACACACACACACACACACACACACACAAGCCCCATTGGAGTGTGAAGCAGTGGCCCTGTTTGGTATGGACAACTGCATGCACACATGCTAGGTGGCCCCTCCTTGCACCTTGGCGAGACCCTACCAAAATAAACAACAACAAAAA